>NC_053131.1:21891954-22266954 GCF_010015445.1 Perca fluviatilis | reverse complement strand
GTGGAAGATGCCATGATGCTCCGAGATTCCTCTACAGGACAATGTTCATATTTTGGTATACGTGTGGTTGTAGTAGTTTTGTACAGTACATTGTTCTTGTTAAATGTTTTGCACTTCAACATGTATCCATCTTTAATGACCTCTACACACCCTGGGAATGCCTTATTCAATGTCCTCTGCCAGAATGAGTATTGAGAAAATTTGAGATGAAGGCAAGATGAGATGGTTAGGAACTGAAAGGAAATGTGGTGTGAGGTTTAATTTTCTGAAGTTTCCCAGGTGAGCAGACAAGTTGATTTACTAATTTTCCAAAGAGGCAACTTCTCAGAACAAAGCATTTTGCACCTCACCTCAATGGAACATTTATCTATTCTTATTTTCTTTATTTTGCTCTCTGTTTTGTTTTTCTTACTCCTCCAATTTCTTTGGTATGGTATCACGTTTGAACATTATCCCTCAGTGTCATTCAAAAATATTGGGAACAAACTTTTTGCACATGGAAAAAGTCTACACAGCTTAATTTGTAATCTATATATCTTTTTTTAATCTGCACAGATGTTTTAAGGCCAGCCTTTCTTCAGACTGTCAGCAAACCTGTGTACAACGGCATTCAACAGCTAATATTAATATTAGGAATTGGGATTATTGACACAGAAAGCAGTTAGCTGTATTAGGTATGTATATTAGGTATTATGTTGACAAAACCAAGGTGCATTAACAAACAACTGGGAAGTGCATAATCAACAGTGGAATGACTACACTGAATCAATACTTTAAGATCAACACACTGTTTAAATCTTTTAGGCAACAACCAAACCTTTTAAAAAGATAATTTGAATTGATCTAATGCCTATTACTTACTTAATACAGCTACTGGGTGGCTGGATGTCGTCTAAGATGTAGCACACTAAAGAAGGGCAGGGTGGGAAACTTTAAAGGCTCCATAAAAAGATATTTAGATTAATGTTGTTTCAGAGGTCTAGCACCTGTGCACTAAATCATAACCTAAGAGTAAAGCACATTGTTATACCGAGCAAATTTAAGTATTCTTTACCTAAATGGCAACAAAACAATTTGGCCAAGTCTACCGTGATTATTTTTAATTTAAATTGCTGAGGACACCAGGTACTCTTTCCTCAGTTCTCACATTCAAGATGTCCCCGTGTTTTCGATGTGTTCTTTTCATGTGATTGTTTTCAGACCTCCATGCCCTTGAAGTGGAGCTGTGGATCCACTGTTTTTGCACTAGACGTACACCCTTCAAGAGTTCAGATTGTTACCATGCTAACCTCTGTCTTGTATGAAGGTTTTCAGTTATGACTTGTTTTCATGCCCACAACATTTCAAATGTATTCACTCTTATGTCCAAGACAAATAATCAATGTTGAGACCTGAATGAATGCAGTCTGGAATCTGGATTGGATTCTGGATATTTCATGTACCAGAGTTTTTTGTTTTTGTTTTTTTTAGGCTACAATACAGTTACAATAGAGCCACGCGTCTCCATTGAAAGGTTTCTGTCCTGGTTTGTTTTTCACAGCCTGTGTGTTTCACACCATACAATACTGCATAATCAATCTGTAAAACAGATCGTCTCAGGCTACTTTTATGGGGTCTTACATCGTTTAATATTCTGTTGGGTGCTCTTGTATTGTCTTTGTGCTCAGATCCAGATTTGGGACATTTTTAGTACATATAACCACTCAGCAGACAAAAAGACAAAAGTGAAAAAGACTGTAATTATTGTTGAAATATGAACATGTTTAAAGACACTGTTAAAGATGCTGTTTGTTATATTTTCTATTGCTGAACCCAGGCCAAGTTGTGGACCCAGGGAGCAGTACATATCAGGGGTCTGTAATTACTTGCTCCTTACAATGTGTCAAGTTTATCACTGCATAATTAGGGTTTCCTCTCATTCTCTTAAAGATGTCTCAGGGACAGACTTTGTGGGCTACTGGTAACCTTGAGAATCTGTTACATGGTTAGAAGAAGAGCAGTGTTTTCACCCATTAATTTATGATGAAACCTCTCGAGGTATTGTCAAGTCTTTAATTTTCATTTCAGTGATAACATTTCTCTCGGCCAATTTCTCAGCACACACGTAAAGGTACAGACTGAGGAGTCTGAGGCTGACTTTCTGTCTGTGGTGGTGACGGGGGGCTGCTGAGCATGTAGTAGTAGGCGTGTGAGGTGCACTGAATGTGGTTGTGGTTATAGTTTCCTGCGGATCCTGAACGCTGAGCCAGTCCCTGTAGCGCCCTGTCTCACCATTGGCTCTTGACTTCCTCTTTGTGCTACTCCTTTATAACATGGCTATTGTTCCTCGGTTCATCTTTCTTTTTAATTTATTTTTTTCCTTCTTATTTATTTTTGTATATTTGCCCATTTCTACTGTATACACTTGTGTGTGCAATTACTTCTTATTTTCCATTTTTATTTTAATTTTTTAAGTCTTGGACTTATATGCTTTAGTTGACTGACTGTGCAGAGCAGGTTGGCCTGCGTTGTACCTGATATTGCTTCATGTGATACTTAACCCAAAATCTACTTTTTTAGAATTGCTCATATCCTGTAGGCTCTAAGAAGTTTGTAGTTTTGCCCTTTATGAAGAACAACAGCTATTGGCCTGTAGAATTCATGTTGGTTACAGTGGATTTCAATGGTGGTTCAAATGTTTGCACAGTGCAATTACGTTCCACATTGTCATTGTTTCGCCAAACTCCACTGCTCCTTCACAGCTTTGAGAAGGACAATATTGTGTAGAGTAAGTGGTGTATTCATCCATTTATCCAAAATGTAGCTGTTGTTACTATTGGAATGCATTGTAACCGACACAAATTCATTGTGACCACAGCTGCTGCTCTTCATGAAGAAGAAAACTACAAACCTCACCTTTTAAGCATACGGGATGGGTGTTTGATACTCAAAAAATAGATTTTGGGTGGAGTATTTCACTTAAAAGGTTGTGATTTTCCAGGAAATGGCCTAACCAATATAGACCTTTTTCATTATCTTCCACCACCCGATTCACCAGTCATCATGGGTACATTCACAAAATGTGGTTTAGAAAAGCAGCAGCTTCAATGCAGTTTAACCTTTCAACAGGATATGACCTTTCCTTTGTAATTAATGAGTCATTACCCACCCATTGCTAATGATACACACGACATTAGAAATGCTTCAAAACACACCTAAAAACAGTTTGCCTTCATATTAAGTCACAGGGCGTTTGTTTATGTGTTCAATTCTTTAACCTTGATCATTGTGTCGTAATCAACATGCACTGGAAAGTACTTTGTTTCTGTAGATCCCATGGGTCCCTTATCTGTTGTGTGTTAATGTCTAGTATATACTCTGGATTGTTCTTTTGGGCTAATCTTGCCATGTGTCAGACGTATATATCTGTGCATTGACCAAGTAGGCTCAGATTGATGGCCTGTTTGATTTATTGGAAAGGGAGACAAGCCACCGTGGTGCCCTGTATAATTTTGTTAGAACGAGGTTCCCAAGCTGCACTCGTCACATTATATGTGAGTGTGGAGAATCCCTAGAGTGGGACATGTATTTTATGGAAACCGTCAGTGTCTTGAATTTTGTAGTCCACTTTATATAAATTTTGAAGTTTTCAAGGAAGGTTTTGATTTTGAATTTTTTTTATTTTATTTTATTTTTTAACGATAACATTTCTTCTTCATGGTCTTTCGTAACTTTTTAAAATGTATTTTCTTAAGAAAAAGGGTCTGCTTTTTATAAGGACAGTTCATTGCTTGTAAAATAATTTTAATACGAGTATGATCCTTTTGAAGTCCATGAGATCAAGGGCATTTTTTTTTTTTCTATAAAAATGAACTTGCAACATTCCTTGCACATCTCATCGTGGTGTAAAAACAAAACCAAGCAAACCAAAAGAATTCATGGTTGTGGTTAACTTGGCCTATGAGCGTATAGCTATGGAATATTAGCCCTTCTTTAAAGAACAGATAAATTGTACATGTATTTCTAAAACCCTGGAATATGCCTTTAACTGCTCAGTTTCAATGAAGTCTTGATTATCACACACTCTCTGTATACCAAGAAATGAGACCCAGCGAAAATGTAGCATTTTTGTAAACATTGACTGTGTGTTTTCGAGACTCTACTGTGCACTCATTTATGTGTTTATATTATTTTTTTTGGTTGTTGATATAATATGGAAGTAAAGACAATTTGTTATGTAGTGCAATATGCTGTACATATGGAGCTTTGCTCTACAAATCTTTTTTTCTGGATTTCTTGTTGTTTATTGGTACATTTTTTTTTCAATAAAATTTTATTGAAGGTGTGAAGTTGAATCAAGTGTATGTCTTTACAGGCACATGTACTACCATGGTACCCATGCTCTTCTTAAGACAAAGACAAAATGTGGACGCACCGACAGTGTTGTTGTCATTACTTAGAATTCCTCCTGGGGGGACAGAAACTACACACTATAGCTTTAATTTGAGGAAAAAAAAAAGAAAAAAAAAAGAAAAAAAAGTGAAAGTTCAGAGAAATACAACTCCAGTGATGGCTAAAGCGCAATAGGAACATCAGATGAAGAATAAAAGTAACATAAATAAAATTGTTGCAAAGTAAAGATACATACACTAGTTTTAGGTTGATAACGATTCCAGTCTTTCGCAACTAAAGCCTTGCTGTTTTTCTCTTCACTTGAACTATAATACAATGCTTCTACCCCTTGGACAAAAAAGTACAGAAGAAGAATACATTCCATCTTTTGCTCTTTTAAGCCTGAGCTTTTGTTTTAAGGAGTTGTATTGGGAAAGTAAACCACTGCTGGATTAGCCAATTGTCTGAGGCTAGCCAGGCATTTAACAGACGCTCATCACATCCCTCCTGCTGTTAGGTCATTCATTTTGTGGGAGCACTGGGGCCTCCAACCCTCTATAATAAGTGAGGTCTGCATTCTATGTACATACAAGCAAGTGTTGCATTACAGCTAAATGAGCCCATGTATAGAGCAAATGAGTGGAGTTACCCCACATGCCATTTCTGTTGCCTCCTAAAAGGTTAAGGCCAATGCTGCTGAGCTTGCAGATTAGTTACACTGCAACATGGATCCCCTCGAGGCATGGGAGTGATTGATTAGTCTTGACACATATAAACTTGAAATGTGTGGGGAGCAAAATTCCATTCTTATCATAGAGTTTAAAAAAAAGTTTGTTCATTTTGTATGGATGATGTTGTTTTAATATCATTCCAAGATAAATTTACTTTTCTTACAATGTGCTTACAATCACACCTTGTCGCTTTTTTATTCACCAGAACAGACAACTCACAGTCACCTCCCTTGGGGCTAACGCGTGGCACTTCTATTGTCATCTATGCCAGGTACAGTTTCACGCTTCGCAGACACCTGACTCACCTGTTTGGCCACTTACAGCAAAAGAACTCCCTTGTCCCTGCCCCCCTTGACGCAAACACATGCACACAATGACAGAGTGTGTCAGAGGATGTGGTTGAAACAGAACAACAGCTCCTACCCCAGTCACAGTTGGTTTAGAGTACCCAACTGTTCAGCGCTCCCCTTCTAACCTGTGTCTTCTGTGTTTTTAAAGGGGCTGTACTCGATATTCAGAACATTCATATAGCAGTAAACAAATATTTTCTTTGTAAAGATATATAGTGAAGTAATCCTGAGTCCCGGGCAGAGAATGAAGTCACACTCCCTCTGTGTGTGTTGCAATCTGAGCTTCTCTCTGGCCGTGCATGCATGTTAGTGCATGTGAGTGACTTGTGCGTGAGTATCTGATGCCGAGGGCCGTAACAAAAGTGCCGGTATTTGACGAGTTGGGAAACGGTCTGAGAGAGCTGTGTTGAGGCAATCCCAAATCACTTTTTTTTTTCTGAATATCGAGAACAGCCCCTTTAAGTTTAGGGATTTCAAGCCTTAATAGGAGCTAATTAACAGCGCTATTTATACAACTGTCAAAACATATAAAGATCATGGGTGTCATCTCTGCAGAGGGGGGTTGCTTTTTTTTTTTTTTTTTAGATATTATCCTACATTTTAAACCTGTGTGCCAAGGATGTCCCCTGTCTCCTTTGCTGTTTACCTCGGCTTCATGGCTCCAACGTTCCCCTCCTCTAGGCTCAGCACTTTAATGGGGAGAGCATCAGCTTTCCCTGGCCCAAACAATGGCTCCTCTGTTCCCCTGGCCTGGCCGCCTGCTGAAAGAGACACCCATTAGAGAAGCGTCTATCTCTGGGGTCAGGCCCAGAGGTCACACACAAGTACGGCTCTTGTTTATGTCTGCAAAGCCAATGAAAACACTGCAGCCTACGTCGTTAACTCCTACTCGCCTGGCTCTCTGGCAGACTGAAGAGGAGTTTCTGCTTGAGCTAAAGTCACAGAGTGCAACGCATTTAACCACAGCTTTAATTTGTTCCTCTGTGCTAAAGTGGTGCGTTGTGTCACTAAGTGAAAGGCACCTCAGCACCTGCTCTGCACCACCACCCGCAGATTCTTCCCCCATGCCCTGAGAACCACTTCAAGTAGCTTCTCACTCCAGCACACACAGGCAATTACTAAATTATCACCTGTGAGCTCACCCTTTTCATTGAGCTATAATTTAATGTAGGTAAGATTTGAGGAACTGAACTTAATTTTTATGAGTCTGAAGTGACATTAATGAGTCTGTGACTCTTAATTTGCTGGCAGCAAGATAGAAAGGGCTGTACAGAAAGGTTTAGGACTAATTTAATTGTTTTCAGCTTCTGGAACGTCAGTGAGGAAGCTTTATGAGTCACATTTCACACACGTGCACACAAATGGTTCCTGTCCATAATAAGTAACTTATGAATTGCCATGAGATTTTGTACATTCATGGTTTCCCATAATAAATCCCACAGACTTTGGTGACTTTTCCTATAGCATCACAAACATGTTGACATTTTTTTTTGTGTGTGTGAAATATCTCCACAGCTATTGGATGGATTGCATTGAAATTTAGTAGAGAAATTAATTTCCTCCAGAATGAATTGTGAATTGTGATACCTTTGACAATCCTCTAACTTTCTGCCATCTAACGGCATCATCAGGTCAAGTTTTAATTTGTCCGATACTTTAGGTTAAAATACTGCAAAGCTAATAACACTCCCATCAACCTCAGCTGTATGCTACTTTGTGTTAAGTGCTAATTATCAAATGTTAGTATGCTAACATGCTAAACTAAAACAGTAAACCCATACATCCATGGGTGAACCCAGTAAACATTAACCCTGCTAACATCAGTATTGTTAGCATTGTCCCGGTGAACATGATGAGCAACATGAGTTTAGGAGGGGCACCCGAACCAACCACGTCTTTACCAAGGACACCTGAATGCAACATGCGTTTGTTACATAACTCCGGGGGAAGGGAAAATATTGCCACACCAGTGGCTTTTGGAAAGCAGAAGAATTTTCCAGTTAAGTAGTTTTTCTCCATCATCTCCAACTCCAACAGTGGCCATGGTGTCTGGAAAAGTGCAACTGCAGGCAACCGGTAAGCTAACACTGCCCTGTGTATTTAGCTATATGGTACCGGTAAGCTAATGCTGCCCTGTGTCTTTAGCTGCATTCTACCGGTAAGCTAACGCTGCCCTGTGTCTTTTAGTAGAGGTGCCACCTTTCATGCATAAAAATAAAGGACCCCAAAGATATTTTTCTTAAAACAACATTGATTTCATAGGGAACTGTGGCTTCTACAGGAACGGGACGCACTATTTTATTTTGAAATACGGGACAATTCCGTATTTTAAGGTACGGCTGGCACCCCTAGTCTTTAGCTGCATGCTAACGGTAAGCTATCGCTGCTCTGTGTCTGTTACTACGCTACCTAAGCTATGCTGTGTTGTCGGTGTGTTTTCTGTTTTTCTTCGATTGGGTGGAGCAAAAAAAAAAACATATAAAAATAATATAAACAATATAAAAAAACAATTCAAGAAGTGAATTTAAGTAGATCGGCCCCATTGTCCCGGTACCCAATTCAGCTTTTTTAGCGCTTTACCTTCCATCCCGTCAGACAGCTCTTTCCTTTGGCACTACATTTTTTTTAACCGTATGAAGATGATATCTGCCATGTGTGAGCCACCAGCACCACATCCACTCCCACTACCCATACTCCCCCAACAGCCCCAAACACACACCTAATCCTCCTCTTTCAATACTCCTGACACCACAAAAACACTGCAGGCAGCCAACTCTACTTTGAATTAAATGGAATGGTAATAAGTAGATAGGCAAAAAGGCAACGTTTTTTTTCTTTGTTGAACATTACTTTGCAAATACCATCGTGTACTTACATGTTTCAGTTTTGTGTCAAATAAAAAAAAATAGGATTTAATAGTGCATTTGGGAAATGTCATAAATCTGTAAATACATGAGTACAAAACATTTGACACCAAACTTAACTCCTTCTAGTGTCAGTCAGGGGCAAAGGAACGTCACTGCCTCAGCCAGAGATATATTTGAACACTTTCCATTCTTCCTTCTCCCTCTTTGCACACATCTGGTGCTCAGGCGGGCAGTTGTCATGGGAATAAGCGGCTAAGCCAACAGTGTTGCATGTCGCTGTGCTGGGGGAGGAGGGCTGATTGGGGTTCAGCTGGGCATGCCGTTGGCCGCAGCAACTCAGCAACCACCCCCAACCCCCTCTCTCTGCTGTGACTGAACACAGCTGACCTCCTCTGGCAAAGACCCCACCCCCCGCCTCCTCCAGCCTGCACTGCTCGGCGGCCACCCTATCACAGCTGGGAGTAGAGCATGCAGAAATTGATTTGATAACACTTTGTAGCTGATAATCAAATACATAGTCCTGTAGCTGATACTCAAATAAACAGTGCTAGTTTTTTGCTTTTGCAACTGGGTCTTTTTCTCACTTTTAAAATTCCCTTTTTCTAACTTCTCCTTTAATCTGCTGTGCTCGACCGGCTCTTTTCTTTACTTTCTCTGTTAAAGGAGAGGTTGGGCAATCACTACACAGCACTGTGAGTTCCCTTTGTTTACCAAGAGCAACCCAGCAGAGCACAGTGCTTTGTTGAGCAGCAGTCACTCCCAGCCTCACAGCTGTGACACACACACGCGCACACACACACACACACACACACACACACACACACACACACACACACACAACACACACACACACACACACACACGCACACATGCACAGAGCTGAAATCTCTGACTCACAAACACTAGCAGTATCCTGTGGTCAAGGGGAGGGATTTAAAATCCTCAGAGCATAGCACATGAACCTGCTGAACTTGTCCTCTCCGACTTCTGCTGGCTATTTCTTACTCTCCATATATTTCAACTTTATTACTTTTTCAAAGTCTTCGTACATATCCACCACCATTTGGACCCAATTAAAAGATACACCCTGTAAAGCCTGCACACAGCAGGCAGCTGTCTCTCCCCACATGTTAAAATCCATTCACTCGGCATGTAGCTAAGAAAGACGCAAGCCCAGCCTAATTATGATGGGGGATGTCACTCAATAGACAGTACATAAACAAGTGGGGTCATTGTTGGGAGCTAATTGGCAGGAAAAAGGTTCCTGTAGCAAGATAAAAATAAGCAGTCACTGTGGTTTCCTCAGGACACACGAGGAGCCCTCTGCGCTGGCACGGCCTGTGGTGTGCAGTAATGAGAGAAGAGCCCGCCTTATGCCCAGTTTCCAGACGAACTGTCGTCGCAAGCAGCCTGCACGCATAAACGGCTGGATAAAGCCTCCGAGCTACAGAACCGGGCTAGTTCAGTGAGTGCGTTTTTTTTACTCAGCAGGTTGGCGGGGCACCAGAGACATCAGGCAGGCAGCCTGTCTTGTTAGCACACCTCACCTTGATAACAGGAGTGTGGAGAGAGGGATGAGGCCCAAGGAAGAAAAACAACCAGCACACCAGGGGTGGGACTGTGGTGTGTGTGTGTGTGTGTGTGTGTGTGTGTGTGTGTGTGTGTGTGTGTGTGTGTGTGTGTGTGTGTGTGTGTGTGTGTGTGTGTGTGTGTGTGTGTGTGTGTGTGTTTCAGTGTGTATGTCGGCTCACGCAATGGATCTCCTCCAAACAGTAACAACTGCAAAAACATTGGGTTGAGTGTTAAACTCAGAGCAGTTTTTCCGAGCTCATGTTTCACAACAGAGCATCAGGCGCTCCCTCCCTCTCTCTCTCTCTCTCTCTCTACTTTTCTTTCTTATGCTGACTTTTTTTCCCCTCTTGCCTCCCATCCCCCTCTTCCCTGGTACTCTTTCCCTTCTTTTTGTCTCGCTTATTGGCCCTGTTTTTCTGCACTCCCTTGCTATCTGTATGTCTATCACATACACATAGACACGCACAACTTCTCAATCCTCCCCCCCCCCCTCTATCCTCCCTTTCCTTCACTTGCTGGCTGTTGTTGCTGACTGACAGTGCTGATTTACTCCAGGTTTGGCTGGCTGCCAGCTCATTTCAAACAATTGCACTTGGCGGAGCCAAGTTTGGATGGCAATAAACAAAGTCGTAGATTGGCTCCTCTCCTCTCCTCCCACTCCATCCCCAATCTTTGTGATCACTACAAAACTTTAAGAACATTATTCTTCAGATTTTATTGTTACCAAATGTTTTGAGTCCCTCGGAGACCCCTTACATGGATTAAATATAGCTGCACCTTATTTATCCAAACAAGACTTTCTTCAGTCTTTCTATTACATTACCGTCATTGTCTCTTTATATCTTATTCTCTCTATTTTCCTCTGTCCTTTAAGATTCAAGATTCAAAATCCGTTACTAATCCCACAATGAGGAAATGCACACTGTTGCAGCAGCAAGGGATATGGAGAAAATTACACGACACAGATAAACAAGCAATAAATAAATATAAGTAAAGAGAATAAATAGTAAAATGTATTGTCCCTCAGAGAGAACAGTCCAGACGTTGACCAGCCAGTTCATCTGGTCTCTTCACACACAGCCTTCTCAGCACTGCAGCCAACTGTCGCTATCCCCGCACGCTGATTGGCTAATGCGATTTCCCAGACGACTGTGGGTAAACTCTTCAACCCGTACTTCTCAAAGACAGTGCTTGAAATAGGGAACCACCTGGGACTGAAGCTCAGAGAAGGAAACAAACTCCAATCGTCTCATTTCTGACTTTTCATCATTAACCTGTGGTCACCTCCATAGCACCATGGGAGGACATGAAAACCCTGTTTAATATAAACAAAACAACAGATATACAGAATCTCACTAATAACTTTGGGGAAATGGGACATTGGATATTTTGTGCAGGGATGATAATATCTGTAATGAAGCTGTAATTATATTCTTGTTTTCAAAAACAGCTAACTTTTGGTCGCTGGTGTTTTGGCACAATGGCTCCATTAAAAAAAACTGTGATTCTGACAGGCGGTCCCTGCAGAACTCCATCAGGGGAGCGCAGTAAAGCAAAAACAAGACAAGCCATTCCAATGAACAGATTTGCTCATAAATAATTCTCTTCTAAGACAGTTGAATGAATTTCAAATGCAGACAGAGATGAGGGTGGGCTGGAAAACAAAGTAACGGTATAATGTGTTGATAATCATGGTTATGATCGTGGTTATGAAAAAAAAAAAAATATATATATATATATATATATATATCTTACCGCTTCAACTCTAATGCTGTTTGTTGCACAAAAGTTCACCTACAAATACTATTATGGCCTCAAGGGTTGACCTCACTTCCTTGGTATTTCACTTCATGCTCCATGTAGAGCTGTGAACCGCTGCATGCTAACTATATGCGATCTGGTTGAGTTGACCCTGTGACGTTTATGTCTGCTCTTATAACTCATTATTGTGCTTACCAGCAGTGACCTTCTTGTTCAGAGAAAATAGTTTTGGGTCTTAATCTACTCCCCAGACCTGACACCACACATTACAACAACTACAGTATCACCCACTGAAGATGATGTGAAACTCCTACGACAAGCATGTGAAAGTATCACCGTGGTGTGCTTTTGTGGCATGCACACTGTTCCTGTCTGCGCTGCGACATCAAGCAGACAGAACAAGCAGCTTTGCAGACTTGTGACGGGTGCGAGGGTTTCATGTGACTGTGGCTGCGCGCTTGTGTTGTGGTGCGGTGAGGTGCGGTGAGGATGGGCCCTGCCTACCGAACGGCTGCGACGCCGGAACGAGACGGTGGTGAGCCTTGAGGTCGCAGCAGACGAATTGCGGCTGCTGAAATTCACCACATAGGGCAAAATCAGGCAGGGGCTCTCAACTGTAGCCTGACCACTCCGAAAGCCACCAGCACACTATGCTATTACGTCTTATTGAGCATTATAACATGGCTGATCATTTGGGTTTGACATGCAATGACCTGCTAGCTTGTCACAATTGCAGTGTAGAGATGTCTGCAAAACCGCGAGTCCCTCCCTCCTATCTCGTTGGCAAATGTTTATATAAATCAAGGCTGTTTTGCAGTCGAGAATGCCTCCTGATACTGTTTTCAAGGTTTCCCGGGGAAAACATGCATGTCTCATCTGGCTCAAAGTTGATAACACAGATGTAAATAACTCCTCATCTCCAGCTTCGGTAATAACATTGAGGCCTAACACCATTGTTTTTGGCACACACTGACCTATGACAGTTGTCTGCATTTGAAAAGATCACAGCCTGACAGATAATCGCATGGAAATTGGCTCATACTTGAAAACAGAGAAAGTTCTTTATCATCTCCCCGTCATTATCTTACCTCCAGCATGTCCCCTAATGGGTTTACACTGAAAATTAAGCAGATTAACAGCATTAGGCTTAATAAATCCAGTCATGGACGTGATAAAGACAGGGCTGGGGAATCTAAGCTGTAGCCGGTCCTTCCCTGCTGGGCTCCAACATGGGAGGACTGCTCTAATCTGGATACCAGCGGAGGGATTTCACACTGGGAAAATGACTTCAGTTCTTACGCTCCACTGGTGGAGGTCATGGTGAATATTTATATTGAGCATCAGAGAATTTGTAATGAAATGCAAAGATAACTCAATATAACAGTATGAATGGTAAATCTCTTACTTTTAGCAACTATGTAGCTACGGCAACTTTGAGTCCGACTATGACAATGTGGAGCCACAGTCGGTCTCATTTAGGCTGGTTAACTAATTCAATACAGTGTCACACTGTATCATTTAGCGGTCCAGTCTCAGTCGACTCATTCAAACACGATGCTCCCCTGAAAAACAGATTTCTTGTAAAGGCCGTTCCACCTCAGTAAATAGAGGGCACCCAGGGATGAATGGTGACTGCTCTCACGGGCCCCCAGACAATACTGACTCCTACAATGCCTTTAGCTGGCACACAGATTTCAGTAATTAGACTGTGACTGTTGCTGGCAGGGGGCCAGGGTCAGAGCCAGAGGAAGGGGGTAAAGGCACTCTTCACTTGCACACACATGCACTGAATGCCCATTGCATTCCCCTCCTGCTGCCCTGCCATGTTTTCCCTTATAAGCTACTATCCTTCAACCCCCCCTTCCTCTATTCTCTTGTGTTGTGTTTTTATGGGTCTGAGTCAGGGTCCCGGGGTTTGTTGGGTTTGTTTACCGCTGGGTAGTTTTGACTTTTTTTGGGGGAGGGGTAATTACAATGGTGGGGAAAACAAACAGAGGATGGAGCGATACGGGACTTTGCCCGTGGTCACATGGGAGCTATTTATTCATTATTGGTCCAGTGGGAACCTTTGTTTTTGTTTTTTTTTGCTTTAGGATGTTTAGATGGGAAGGTGCCGACAACAGATATATTGTGGACCGGTAAATCTGCTGATTCATTAGTGGGCAATGAAAAAAAAGTGGAGCCTTCTTGTCTCATGATGTAGTTAATATGAAGTACTACCATGTAGTTTTTGGCTTGTTATTTCCATTTCTAAAAACAGATCAGCGTGCAGCAGAAGTGGAGTTGAATAGGCATCTGCAGAGTTTGGTGCACTGCTGCTGGCTTGGTTTTGCTTCTCCCCTCCTTTTTGCTCTCTCTCTCTCTTTCTCTCAGACTACCTCTATGAACTCAGGCTGAACTGTCCCGTACTGCCGAGGTTTTATGATCTACGTACCATGGTCAGTCACCCCAAACCAGCGCTGGTTGGCAGAGTGGCGTCGAGCGGTTAGCAACACAAGACAAACTATACAGATACAATCTTGAACTTCTGAACTTATCGCAGATATACAGCAAGAGAGCGGGCAATCAGTCTCACTCCTTCTCTTTAAATCTCTCTCTCTCTCTCTCTCTCTCTCTTTCCCTCTATCTCTCTTTTCGTCTTTCAGGCTCATGGCAATTCAACTTGGCAGTGAATTTCCTTACACAGCCAGACAGAAAAACTGTATGTCTGTGGTGTTACTGTGATGTTTCATTGCAAACAATCGCCTCTCATGATCGTTGTTTTCATGAGTTTGAGCGCCGAGAGTCTGGACATCGTCTTACCCACTCCAGCCTAGCGTAGCTCCAAGTTTTCCCCAGGGGGAGTGCAGGGGAGGTGGGGGAAGGGAAGTTGGCAATCCCCTGCTCTCACGCAACCCCTAGATTAGAACATTAGAAATCACAAGTAGGGAAACCCAAGACAGAAATACCCTCAGTGCCCATCCTCCACCCTCTGTGACCCCGGGGTCATCTGCTTGGTAGTGACCTCTGTAAACCCACAGTTCGGCTCACAGGGATCAGCTGGTCGTGTCAGTGGAGTTGTTTACATATAGGGAGGCGATGAGTGCAGTTTGTGCAGAAGAATATGAACAAGGAAAATGCAGCTATTAATCAGGAAATTAAGTTAAGAGGGAACACCGCAAGCATTGAGCAACTTCAATTTGACATGGAACAGTGATTCATCTTTTGAAAAAGGACCTAATACAATAAATAGATGTGAAAATCAGATTTTGTCAGTTATTTTCTCAAGCATTAAACAGTTTAAGTTCAAACAGGAGCTCCATATGAAAATACATAGATTCAGACTTTAGTTGATATTTAGCAGTTTGTTGCATCTTGCTCTGGGTAGTAAGCATCTATTAATTACTGATTGTGTATTTAATGCTCTAGAGAGAAGTATCACATGCTATCACATTATCTCCTCTTCCAATCTCTCTTCCCGATTTCTCTCACAGCAGATCACTTGACTCGCTTATTTGCGTTGGCAGCACAAGACAAGTGAATGTGTGCGGCACAGGCCCTCGTGTAGCAGTGTTTACCAATGGCTGTATTAATTCAGTGTCATGCTGCAGCATTTGAATAATGAAAGCTGCAGCAGCTGGGCCTCTGAGAGCAAGAAACAAGAGACCTTGTCTCCCTTTTTCTCTCACTCTCTCTTTCTGTTTTTGTCCTCTCAACAACTTCTCTCACGTGGTTCTCACACCCTGAAACCTCACGCTTTCAATCACGCCCATGAGGTTTGAGTATGTTACAATGGCACCAATTCCCTGGAGTCCACAGAGCCAAGTCATGCTCATGTTGCTGCATGGGACAAGGAGGTTTGTGTTTGAATTAATGCGATAATCAGCACAGAGAATTCACATTAGTATTATTTTTATGTCGTAGAGTATGCATCCTGTAACTTCATCACTGTTTACAATAAAGGCTTTACACATATGTGTATATCGGCAATGAAAGGCATAGTTTGCTATATTGTGCCTTAACGTTTGATGTATGGTTCATAAACACCCTGGTTTGTTTACATGTAACACATGGATGGCTTGATGCACAGTAGTAAGCCTGTTTATTGGGATTGAATGACTGTTTGGCAAAATGTTGATGCCTAAAGGCTGAACTAATAAGAATTATCAATAAAGGGTTAATAACTTGACCTTTAGCGACTCTCTGGGTAAATTGTGCTTGGAAATCCCCCTCAAAGAGCAGCACTTTATCTGCAAAGCTTACATTTGTCCCCCTTCCCCCATTAACTTTCAGTCAACCTCCAGCTAACATCTATCCAACACCCCCCCTCCGGTCAGCCTCTTTATCAGCTGTAGTGCTACAAACACCTATATACTGGTTGGTCCATAAATTGACGTCAATCTCTCGATGCCCAAAGGCCTGTGAGGATGTGTCAACTAGAGTTCAATCATATGCCTAAGCTGCGATGGTTTACTTATCAAAGAAGTCAGCGTAAAACAGCTACTGTGTGTTATGTTTGTTATCTGGAGGAATTTACTCTGCTTTGTGTAACTGAACATCTTTCTCCAAACAAAAATCAGAAGGGGCCTGTTAAATTTGCACCTCCTACAGAGCTTTTGCATTAGGGAAACACGTCACAATTAACTTGAGAGGAAATTTCATTTCACAAATTGTAGCTGGCATGTTGCAAATTTGGAGAAACAGGCCCAAGGAATAAGTAAGCAAGACTTTCTGGAGCAACAGTCTGAGTCTGAGATACTGAGGATGTGATTGCACTGATGATATGCAAGAGTGTAATGATACATTTTCTGGTTCCAATAAACTTGTCCATCTCAGAAAGTGCATCTCCCATTCATCGGAATTACTGCTGATAACATCCCAAAATCTTTAGGAGAGAGTGGGACATGCCGAGTATTGATTCCAAAATCAAGTCTGATCAATGAACAGAAAAGACTAAACTCTGCTTTAGGGTTTGTTTTCCATTTGAGGTGATCAGTGACCAACTTGAGGTGGATTAGCGACGTATGATGTTGTTGGTTTGTATTGAAGGCCGCTGGATCCCTGAAGCATCCTGATCCTGTCTATGCTGGAGCCATGCCTGATGCTCATCTGATTGCACAAATAAAAGATCAGCAGATTAGATTCACTTCTGATAACAGCTCCATACCAGAATCGTCAGGGTTTGTATGGTGATTACTGACTTAACCATGTGCAGTGACCTTTTGCCTACAGCCTTTACTTCATTGCCTTTATATTTAATCAGAGCAACTGCTGAGAAGAATTACTGTGAAACGCGTTATGTCTCTTACTCTGTCTGCCCCTTTCTCTTTCTTTGTTATCCTCTAGTGTGTCCGACCCTGATCTGCGGAGTTAAACTAAACAAGCTGATGTCTTCCTGGCCAGCTATTACTGCGAGGAGGGAGGAAGCCAGCAGAGGCTCCGGTCTGAGGTAATCACACCACCGGGGTAATTGCACTCTGTAAAACACTAACTGGATGTTTATGTCCAGGCCCAGAGGGAAGTCATTAATGCCATTTTAATTAAGGGTAATAAAGCTCTCTTTTCTTTTTCTTTTTTTTGCCTTTTTGGGATGTAGGGACCTTGACTTGATCTCTGTTGCTCTGTATGGGTCAATTTAGAGACTCTATCATTTGCTAAACATGTTTTTACAGCTACACACAGCATTAGGTGTACCCTTCACCTCTGTGGCTTGATCTTTGGTATGGAGGAAATAAGATGATGGGTTTTGTCCACTCTGTGTAAACATACGTGCCTGTCCCGGCACATGTGCACGATTGTGTGTGTTTTCTTATGCTGGTTAATATTTTCTGTGCCAAACCAAAAACCCTTGCACACAGTCACACACACACACACACACACACACACACACACACACACACACACACACACACACACACACACACACACACACACACACACACACACACACACTCTTCTCTCGACATACTCATTTCACTGAGGCCACATATATAACAACAAAGCGGAGAACAATGAATAATTCATCAACAGGTCCTCTGTAACTTTCCTCTCTGAACGGTTACATGATAAATAATGCTGGGCACAATGATACTGGGAAATAGTTAAGCTCGACAAGCATTTCAAAGTAGTTGCTTCAACCACTGCGGCAGGAAAAACAGCCTGTCAGGGTTAGGCTGACTCAGTCATACAGTGACTGTAGCTCCAGTGGCTTAGAAAGAATAACACTGGGTCAGAGAGGGAGAGAAGGAGCACACACTGATATGAGTAATGGCAAACAGCTGCTCGGCCCGGCCGCTAAAAATACACACATGTGTGACAGGTGCGCGCATGTGTGTGCATGTGTGTGCATGTGTGTGCATGTGTGTTTTGTAAACTGCAGTGTAGTGCAAGCTTCATCTTATAGATGAAAAGATAACATTTAATAGCTGGGAAAATGTACTGAATTAGCACCACAGAGTGAGCATGAAAGATTGTGGTAAAGATTTGGAGGTACAATGGTGGATGAAATATTTGCGTCCTTTATTTAAGATAAAATAGCAATACCCTAAAAATACTCCTTGTAACGTTCTGCATTCAAAATCTTACGAAAGTAAAACTACGAAAGCTTTACAAGCAAAATGTATTTAGAGAAATGCTGCATGTTATATTATTATATATTGTGTTGTCTGGTCAAAGTGGAGCTGATTGTAACTACGTTATATACTTAAGATTGACAGTTTGAACAAAGCTTTAATTCAAAAACACTGGATTAAAAAATATAAAATACAAGACGTTTCACTGTTCATCCAAACACCTTCATCAGTTGTTTAGTGTGCACAGGAAGTAACTCTGGCCTTAATACACAAGGCAGTCACATGATCTCATGGCATGAAGTCACATGACTGCTAAGATGTAGTCCATTTGTGTTTGCCAGAGAAGATGGTGTCCCAGCAGCTTCAGATGATGCCCCTCCCCCTGCTCAAGAGGTGGAGCAGGATGGTGTATCTCTCTGTCCAGGATATAGACATCTTGATCTTCTTGAACATCTTGATCTTTCACTATCCTGGACAGAGAGGATAGGTGGTTTGAAAGAGGCATCAAGGAGGCCATATTTGTTAAAGTGGAGCGACCCTCTGTGGGTTGAGACATCATTTGTCTTCAGCCTACAACATGGTTCTGAAAACCATTCCCAGGTGCTTTACAGACACACCATCCTGCTCCACCTCTTGAGCAGGGGGAGGGGCATCATCTGAAGCTGCTGGGACACCATCTTCTCTGGCAAACACAAATGGACTACAGCTTAGCAGTCATGTGACTTCATGCCAAGAGATCATGTGACTGCCTTGTGTATTAAGGCCAGAGTTACTTCCTGTGCACACTAAACAACTGATGAAGGTGTTTGGATGAACACTGAAACGTCTTGTATTTTATATTTTTAAATCCAGTGTTTTTGAATTAAAGCTTTGTTGAAACTACAATTACCTGGATGCATAAATGAATCTCCTTAGACATATTAAGATTCACAGTTCATTCTTAACCTTGGAAACAGAAGTTGACAGAACAATCTCCACTCAAGGGCTGCTTACTTGTTCTGGAGTTTTTGGTCATCTCACAACAGTCTTCAACAGCAGATGATAAAGTTTGCTCAGTTGTCGTAAAACTGTTGATGTTTAAACTTTTCATTACTCTGAGCACTTTAAGCACTTCTTCTCAATTTATGTTTATGGCTTTAAATCTGAGATTGTCAATCTATTGTTGACCCTTGAAAGTTCACAAAACAATCTTCACTCAAGGTCAAATTACTCACTTGTTCAATATTGACAAGAAGTCTTAAAAGCCCTCAGACTAATGGAAAGATTAGAAGATTGTTTTGTCAACTAGTTTATGTACCGTTGGTTAGTTTACAGTTTTTTCCAACTGCTTACACACATTTTCAAAACTATGTCTTCTTTTTTCAAAACTCTACACACAATTCCCAAAACTGCACACACAAAATGCAAAATGCCTCATATCTCCTTCAAAATGAAACACTGCATTCAAAATGCCATAAACACATCTCAAAATGAAGCATTTGCATCAAATGGCACTTTTTTCATAATAGTAAATTTTTGGATATACCATGTACACACTGTTGTTCTAAATCTAAAGCTCTTTTGTCTTTCATAGGCTTATATCTACATTTACAATGTTCTAGAGAGAAAGTAATCTGCTGAAAGTGGTTGAAAATTGCACTGTAAAAAAACAGTGAAACAGAAAATATTGATTGGGCAAAACATTACGTTTGTAAGAATAGCACAGTGTTGTATACAGTAGCATGAAACAAGATAACAAAAGTACAAACATATCTGTGTGCAAGGGTTTTTAAAGAATGTGTATGTGTGTGTGTGTGTGTGTGTGTGTGTGTGTGTGTGTGTGTGTGTGTGTGTGTGTGTGTGTGTGTGTGTGTGTGTTTGTGTGTGTGTGTCGGGGATGGAGGGGGGGAATTGTATGCACTTTGTGCAAAACAAAGTCTGATTGATTTGTAATGCTGAAATAGTCATTAGATAGTTGCACGCAGTATGGACGTCACTGTAAAGTTACTCAAGATGGGCTTCTCTCATGGTCAATCCGTGGTTGATCACATGATGAATAAGTGTTCATTTCTCTTCTTCCCTCCTCCTCCTCCTCCTCCTCCTCCTCCTCCTCCTCCTCCTCCTTGTTGATGTCCCCTGTCTCTCCCTCCTACTCCCCTTGCTCTCTGTCTATTGTTGGCATCCATTGTTCAAAACAGGTAATCTGACCTTTGACCTATGTATAGTAGAGCTGTAAAAGGCCCGAGCCCGACAGAGTTCGGCCCGAGCCCTACAAGTACATTTTGATTGACAGCTTTTTAAAAGCCCGAACCCGTTTACAGCCCGACTGTACAAAAGGCCGTCTATCAGCAGTCATTAGAGTGTCGGAGAATAGCGCGGACACGCGCTTCACACCACGAGCGGGCACACGCACCACTCGGCGGAAAAGGGAGAGAAAGAAAAAAAGAGACGCACGCACACAGCTCCTTTGTCTTTCGTAAAAAATGAGTAATTTATACATGTTTTAACATCATTTATTCATGACTAACGGAGGCTAGAGGCCACTTGGAAGTTGGAACAAATAAATAGGCTAAGTCCTCCAGAGACCAGCCTCCGTTTCACCTCCTCAGGATCCATTTTCACGCTAATCGAAACGCATCAGCTGACCGCTCATTTACCATGCAACCCGAAGCGCAAGCCCGAGCCCGGCCCGAGCCCGTGTAAAATAATAGAAATTAAGACAGAACCCGACAGAACCCGACAGAACCCGACAGAACCCGACGGAACCTGTCGGAACCCAACAGGTTCCGTCGGGTTCGGGCAAAGATCTTCAGCTCTAATGTATAGGCCTATACTAAAGCAGTGATTGGTTAGTGTTCAGTTATGACATAAAGTGTTTGCAAATGTGAGGAGTGTGTGTGTGTGTGTGTGTGTGTGTGTGTGTGTGTGTGTGTGTGTGTGTGTGTGTGTGTGTGTGTGTGTGTGTGTGTGTGTGTGTGTGTGTGTGTGTGCGCGCCCTGGTAAATAAGTGTAGCATTTTGATTGGTTGTGTTTAGAAAAGGAAATCAAGTCACTTCCTGTTAGATTTGTGTGTCTTAGGTAGAGTGTGTTTTATGCAATTGAAAATTGAGGGAAAGGCTGAGAAATAACTTATAGTTCTGGAGATTTGCTGTGTAGTTTTGCACGTTGTGTGAGAGGTTTCAAAAATCGTGTGAAATGAAAATATTTTGTGTGTAAGCAGTTGGAAAAAACTGTAATGTAAAACAACGCATCAATGCACGTATCTTATGAATTGATTATATGTTTTTAATTTGAAAACTTGTACTTGTACTAGTAGCGCCATAGAGCAATGTTTTCAAGCCTGGGTCCCCGTTTTGTTTGTTCACATGCACAAGGACACACATGTATGCTCACATGTACGTAGGTAATGCATTTTGGTTAATGTAAACAGTTGAAAAGAACACTCCACAGGGCTCCTTTAATCTGCCAAACAACCTGTAACTAGAGCAGTCACAAATAAACGTAGTGGAGGAATAATTCTCCTTTCCCTCTGAGATGTGGTTGAGTAAAAGTATAAAATAGCAGAAAATGGAAATAATCAAAGCACAAGTACTTCAACATTTGTCTTCAATATTTGAGTTATGCTCATATTTTAATGCACATCAGTAAAAACAATCTATTTAAAATGACGGAAACTGTTAAAATCTCTGTTTTTGAGTTGCAGTTTCATCTCGCTCCCGCTCTTTATGTCCAACTCTCGGCGGGAACACTGTGGAAAGGTCCACAGTTCCAGTAACAGGATCTGGAGAGGTAGGGTCTGGACCCCAGGCAGCAAAAACAATCATCCGGCTTCTACTGGGAGTTAGGAGCAGGCCCTCCGCCAATAATAACAACTCTCATCAACCGAGCGAGAGAGAGCAAAAGAGAGCAGCGAGGGGGAGTAAAAGTGTTTATCTCTTGTGTGTTGTGTAGGTGGCTATGAGCATTTTCAGCGATGCCTTGCTTGTGGGATCAAACATCTCAGGGACTCACAGTGTGACCACAAAAGTCAGCCTTGTGACCTTTTGTTCCGTCACATGCACAAACACACGTACATAAACCGTCAAACAGCAGACGAAGCAACAGGAGGTACCTCTCACTGCCACTGCCAATGCCACCATCCTCCACCACACACACACACACACACCTGAAAAATAAAATCTTATCTTATCAGGGACAAAGCTTCTTCTCTTCGGCATAGGTTTGTATCCTCAAACACCCTCATGCAGCTCACACAGAACAACCCCAAGCTTATCTGTCTGTTAGTATAAAAATGATGATAAGGTCAACACATCATGCAGGCCATGAAGAGCTATGAATACATATCTAAATTTGCTAAATGGCTGTTAGTGACTGTGCATGTTTTCTAGTTTTTAAAATTCTGAATAACAATGCACACAGAAAGACAAACAAAAACAAACAAACAGATGTAAGCAAGCAAGCAAACTAATTTAGTTTTTTTTTTTTTTTTTTTTTTTTTTTTTTTTTTTTTTTTTTTTTTTTTTTTTTTTTGTGTGTGTGTGTGTGTGTGTGTGTGTGTGTGTGTGTGTGTGTGTGTGTGTGTGTGTGTGTGTGTGTGTGTGTGTGTGTGTGTGTGTGTGTGTGTGTGTGTGTGTGTGTGTGTGTGTGTGTGTGCGTGCATGCATGCGTGCATGCATGCTTGCGTGTGTGTGTGTGTGTGTGTGTGTGTGTGTGAGATTGCAGTCTAACTAAAGGGATTAGGGAGGCCTGTCTTAAATATTCTGTCTGGTTTCCCCTGAGGCCTTCTGGTGAGGACAGATCCCTGCTGGAGACTGACTCTGTCTGCATGAATCACAGCGTGGGTGTGTGTATGTGTGTTTGCGTGTTTGTGTGAACGTGCCTGTTTATATGTATCGGACTTTGTTTGTTCCCGCCCGTTTGCTTTGCGGTCCATCTTATCCCTATTTCCCAGATTTCCCCCATGTCTCTTATCATTATTTTCTGCCTGACAACTATCCTCCGTACAAAATATCACCCATAGCCAATGTCATTTGCGATTAAAAAAAAGGCAAGCTCTGGTCTTCACTTCTGATTGGCTGAGTCACATTCAAAGCTGCTGTAAAACACCCTATTAACGCACACCTGTGACCACACAGGAGCCACCCACACCAGTGCTTATGTGCCATTTAGCAGTGTTCAGCTACTGTTGAAACTTGGAAGAACATTTTTAAAGGACTTCATTACCCAGAAATTAGCAAAGTCAAGACTCCTTGTTCTTAAATGCCTGTCTGTTACAAATTACTTACAAAACTAAATATGAAGTTAACTTTAACCAACTATAACAGTATAAAATGCTTCTTTCACATTCATGCATGAGTAATAATAACCTAATGATCTAATATATAATAGTACAACAGGCCCAGGAGCCTTTTTTTCTGCAGTGAACACTTTTACTTTTATTACTTGAAGTGCATTTTCCTGATATCCTAAGTAACTTCTTTATTGCAGGAGTTTTACTTTTAACGGTGTGGTATTAGTGCTTTTACTTAAGTAAAGGATCTGAATACTTCCTCCTCCACCACCTTTACTTCTTGAAGACAAAGAAGGAAACTCACCACCATTGTCAGCACTGAAAATGCAGTTAAGTCACATTCTCCCCTGCTGAATTCTGGAAGATTTACAGTAGACTGAAAAGAGGGGTCATTTGTTTTAAATAAACATCTAGTGAAAATTTACATTCATTGTTTTTAATAAGGCTGCTCTTTCTTAAAGCAATAAGTCTCTCCCCCTATGAATTACAGTGACTCAAGAACAGCTAGTGTATTTCACTCCACTTTGTGGCTCTTAGTCGTCCTCAAATCACTGTAAAATACAAACCTCTAATATCTTTCTGCTTAAGGGTGGTTGAGTAAAGAAATCCTGACACTCCTCCTGTTGAGAGAAGAGAGAATTATTCTGTTTGAGACAAGCTGTGATGTTGGCCACTTGTGTGGATGTCAGGGTTTAAAAGTTCAGCAGTCAGACACATGGAGGTTTAACAGGGCGGTTCTGTGAAAAACCTCTGCAGTCGAGGAACCCACCTGTGTGTGTGTGTGTGTGTGTGTGTGTGTGTGTGTCTGAATATGTGTGTACGTGCCAACACCTCCTTTGCAGTGGCAAATGCTACCTAGTTAACTTGCTCCTCCAGCAGCAGACACATACTCTTATCTCCTGTGTGCATCTGCAGGGTCTGTGAAGAGGAGGTGAAGTCTGCGGTTATTCCCCCGCCTTTCATCGCATCGTCTTTTACAGCACTGGTCGGCTGACCTGAGGTTGACTTGTAAGCTATAGTCTCCAAGGTGAAGATCACTCGCTCATCATGACACGTATTCTTCGCAGAATCAGTACAGTTTATCGTGGTCTCACAGTGTGTTTAACTCCCTGACTTCATTGCTGCACCACACTGTATATCAGTTACAATTCATCAATTTGCCAAGTACAATAGATGCATAAAAATGACCACAGGAGTCCAGCTTTGTTGAAAAACCAGAGGTTGTAAAGGCATTTGCAGACCTCAACTCAGATTTGAGTCAGACCTTTCCTGTACAACACCTGCGGTGTGTTTCTGGTTATGTCATGAGTGTCAGGTCACAGTGTTCCAGTTAGGTCCATAACTGCTGAGAGGATTTGTCACCACAGCAGGGACACATCCTGCTGACTGAGGAATCAGAAGAAAAGTGTAGTAGTTGGATTTTACTGTGCCTGTTAATTAAACACAGCTTGGTTTAATATAAAATAGATAATCATTTTGTTGTTTATGTATTTTAGGCAATAATCAATACATATGTGGTTAGAAAAACTGGTTGACCTAACTTCAATTGTCCAGAAACATCACCATCAATAAGGCTGGGTCCTAATAGGCTATCTGGTTCATTTGTTGGAATGAGGTGATAACGTTTTTGTGAAAAAGAAAAACTAAAATATGATAATTTTTACCCATATTTCTTCCACTTCAGCTCAGGAGGTTAAGTTAAAAAGCTAAAGAGTGTGTGTAAACACTGGATACTGAGAAAAGTGTGTATCTGTTGCAGGTTGTTTTGTTTTTCTCTCTTCTTCTTTCTCTGGAGCCTGCGGGGTCTGCCCGGGCTGTTATGATTTCGCAGCGGGTGAGTGGCAGCCTCGACCCCACCTGACCCCCAGCCCGGCTTCTGCTGATGTCAGCGTCTTGCAGCAGATTGGAGCGTGTAGTTTTTAAACAAAGCCCCGGTCTCGGCCCCCAAGGGGGGCTCATCCACTCCTTTCCTTAAAGGGGCCATGCACCAATTTAACTAGTGGCTGTTTGGATCTCTGTTTTCTAACAGCCTCTGCTTGTAATTTCTCCTTCACATGGATGATCCTGTGCAAGTACCAGTTTTAACACCAGTTAGTTGTGTCACTACTTAGTACGTAAGCCAGAATAATTTGGAGGCAAAACACAACAACTGAGGCCAATGACAGTGCTTGGCTGGATGTCGTGCCTGGTCAGGATATCCTGCCCTCTTCTTGTCTGAATGAGCACTCTATGGAGGAAGAACAGACAGCATTTTGAAACCTACTCATAACTTGTCCTCTTATCACCACCATTGTCTGTCTCTTTTCTCCCATCAGACACACTTACCCACATCACATTCATCAGATTTATTGGCTTTTTTCATGCTACAGAGTTAAGTAAACATGTACTTCTTTTTTTCTTGCCTATCTCGGCCAGGACACTCGCAAAAAGGAGATGTAAAATGTCAGTGAGGCATTTATGTTAAAAACAATATGGTTAAATGCCTTTCTGTAATTAAGTCCATGATGTGAAACAGACAGCAGCCTACACAGGAACAGGCTTATGACCATGTCTTGGTTTGATATGTCTCAAAAGTGAATGTAATACAAATGTTAAAGTTTGTGTTTTAGTGTGCCTCAACAAATGTGGCTTTTGCATGCTGAACTTTGTGTCTGTGGTCAGCTAATAGTTACAAAAAAAATAAAACAGACACACACACTGTCATGGTGATTCCTTTGTGCATCAGATTTTGCAATAAGCCAAAAGAGGTATAGGAGACAGTCTGCACAGGGACAAAACAGAATGAGTGACTGCACAAAGAGGAGATCAGCTTGGTTAGGTCAATGTAAACATCCCATACAAAACGCCCTTTACATTCATGCACTACACACACACACACACACACACACACACACACACTGAAGTCATAGTGCTGGCATGTCGTCTGCACCTGACCCAACTTTATTGCCCCAGTGTGCCCTCTTTGGCTGAGTGTGTTGTGTGTGGAAGTTTTGTGTGAACAGCTGGGTTGAAGACTCCAGGCTCCAGAGCCCAGTCATCTAATATCTCCTGGCTGGCCCTGAGGTCTCCAGTCCTGGGGAAACACCATCCATAAAGAACCTCTTATCTGTAATGGGCCCCTTTACATTGTGCTGCAAATAAAACAGCACAGAGGCTCTTGACTGTAGTCTAAATCTCTGCCATATTTTAGATAACAACTTTGGATCAAAAGAGTGAATCATCAAGGGTTTTGCCATCTTAATCTTTCTGTTATTTGTTTGGTTCAGCCTAACTCTCATTCCTCCGAATGAAATTGCACATGATCAATCAGTTGTGTTACAGACAACTGTCCTTCTCGATTACCCTGGCAACAAAACAAGGAGTTAATTATTTGATAGCGCCAGAGTTATTTCAGGCTTTCAAATGCAGACAGTCGATTTAACCTCTTCTTAGTTTATGCCTTTTTCAAATCCAATCAGTCACACAGGATGATTTAAGGAGCCACCATTTAAATGTAATGTTACTTTTACACAGATCTCTGTGAATCACATAATAAGTCATTATCTAACACTGGCGCCACTGTCTGTGAAGCCGCACAACACTGCTGACCATCTCATCATGAGATTCCCATTAGTTTTTTGTTAGACCAGTGTCTGGCTTAGTTCATGTGTGTCATAAAGAGGAGAAAGAAAGCATCACTGGCAGAGATTTAGCAACGGAGAAATCCCTGAAGTGGAACGTCAAGGATATAGACTAATGGATTAGTGAAGTACCAATATAGCTTGCCCGAATCTCAGATTTCAGAAAAGTGACTAATTTTGCACAGATCAGTATAGTCAGCATAGTCAACACACAAGAAAAACACACTTTTAAGTGGTTGGGGACTTTAAGATTTCCATGATATCAAACCTCATTCATATCTATTCAATGTATTTGCATTCTTTAATTTCCTCTCTACATAGTACTTATCAGGGTTACTGGTGGTGTTCGCCTTTCCTGCAAATTGTGTACCCACGAACAAGAGATTCACAGATGCATGCACATTCTGGATGTGATACAGCAGACACAAGTTTGCATTTCACACGTTAATCCTCTATGCTCATTGTTTTTTGGGGTGTGCTGTGAACAGATACACCAGTTGCCTCTTCCTTTCATTTTGAAGGGAACTCTGGGACCTGTTATTTTAAAAAATCACTTGCTTGTTGCCACCATTAACCACAGGAGTCGCCAAATCAAACAGGGCTAAAATCTAAATGGATATAACTTTAAAGGGGCTATAATCACATTTTTTTTCTAAAAACAATGACCAAATGACCATGTATAATGTGAGAAGGGCTCACTCTTAGTGACAAAGATTTGTCAACTGACATCCAGGCTGAGTGCAGCCTCTGTTGTGGTGACCACTGAGTTCCTCTGCAGGGTTTGGGGGCAGATGTGCCTTCCACAGCAGAAGTTATGGAGTGACACTTGACCTTGTGGTCTCAGACTTGTTTTTCTAGCCTTCAGGCCACTGCTGCTTCATATACAGTACATAACTCTTCTTCTGTTAGTCCTGGCGTCTCTCCAGTGCCTTAAGCCATCTGAATGGTCAAAGGAGATCACTGTGTCATCCAGACGAATCCCAGCGGAGGCTGGCCAATTTTTTTTAGATCCTAATGAGCTGCTTATAAAAGCAGCACTTCCTGTCTTCCTTCCCACATTTCTACAACCGCACGAGTCCAAAATCAATACCACCAGATATTATTAAGGAAATATTAAAGGATCTTTCCCTCTGAAAACATTTTTTTTTTATTTCAATAATGTTTTTCCTTGAACCTCTGCCATGTTTTGCCCTCAGCTTCACTAGTGAAGAAGGGACATGAGTCCAGTTTGGTGGGGAAGGGTCGCTTTTTGGCAGAAACTAGAGAAGTCCCATCCAAGATTACAAACGCTGATGACAGTAACATAAATCCATTGTGTAATTTTTGGACAAAAGGGTATTAAGTGTCACAGTGCGCTAAAATTGCAAACGTGGACTTAACCATCATGAACATGTATTGTCATAATGAAAAGATGTGTAGTCTTTGCATTTGGAGTGAAAATGAAAAAGGTTGTATAAGACTTAAGAGGATTACTTTATTGCAATATTATAAGGCATTGAGTCTTCTTTTTCAAGTCCTTATCTTGCTGCTGTGATGTTTTATTGGCTTAACAAGCTGAAACAAGCCTGTCACTGTCTGAAAACAATTAACATAAGAAGCATCTAATATTGAGAGTCATTACAAGGGGGACTATTAAATGGCAGAGTTGGTAACCACAATGTGACCCAACATACAGAGAGTTTGCGCATGCACACGCACACACATACATGCATGCACAGCAGTAATTAAATCTCCCAACCCAGAACAGTGAGCAACCATAGATTCATGTCCTGACATGTCCCCTGACCTCAGCAGAGAGAGAAGCGGTCGGAGGCATAAATCCACACTTTAATAACTCTGACGTTTTTCTTCGGCTACAATCTGCTGCTCCCGGCAATAATTTGAAAGCAAAATAATATCCATCAGTTTCCAAATGTATCCTCCCTCTAATGAAGTTACAAACAGGCTCTACTCTTGCAAAGGGTGTGTATGACTGACACATGCTGCTTTTGAAATAAGCTTGTCTTTTGGACTTGTGTTGCCTTCTCCTCCAGCTCCAGCAATGTGCAACATAAAAGCCAGCCACTTCAGAGAGCTTGTTGAGCTTTTAACTTCAACATGTGCCTCCTGAGACCTCCACTCACTGTCAAAGCGCTCAGAACAAAGCACACCATCCACACACCAGCGCACAGTGTCTGTGTGTGTGTGTGTGTGTGTGTGTGTGTGTGTGTGTGTGTGTGTGTGTGTGTGTGTGTGTGTGTGTGTGTGTGTGTGTGTGTGTGTGTGTGAAAGATAGTGGGGAGGGCATACTGCACTACTGCATGGATATACTGTTGCATAAGGTTGCTGTTTATCATTGTTTGGTTTCTATCTTGACTGACATTGATTTGGGTTGCTGTGTTAGTGTTCAAATGGCATTACGCACAGTGCGTCAGTCAGAGAAACTGTATTAAACATGATACTTCTGCATTTGGCAGGGACTAGATGCTTGCGGTATTGCAATGATGCATAATATCACAACTTAGAATAAACCTGCACAGATGTGCAACCCTCAAGCAAACATCATAAAAGAGTTTCCCATGAAGAAATAAGAAGTGTATGTCATGTGTATACATAATAAAATGCCCTTTTGTTTCTGTCCACGTCATTCGGACTCTTAATTATACAGTGAAGCTCTGGACAGTTGGAAGACCAAAAGTATGGCAAAGCTTAAAAGCAAAAATGACTCAGATGACTATAAGCACACCTAACTAAACTGCCATCCATGCTCATTCAATCTAATTTGTCTCTGCTTTTATGTTGTCCTTGGCTTAGACACAAACACGTCTTCAAAGGGAATAGTTGACCCATGTTCTGCATCCCTCCACCCAACACACCCACCCACCCATACACTCTGTACCCCTAGCCAACACACTTTGCTTTCTAAATCTCCTTGAAGATAGACACTTCAAAGAAATCCGTTGGAATGAGTGACCTGGTCTGACCACTATGACTGAAACCTAGTTTCTTTAAACAAGCACCACTCCAAAGCGAGTGACTGCAGATCACCTGTTCCACCACAGCCTGTGGGGTTGGAGTGGGTGAGGAGAGTGAGGCTAGAGGTTTATTTTTCCCTCCCCTCACACACCTGCAGAGGTGCAATTTCCTTTGCACTCCTCAGGTTCCTGTACTCCTGTCTCTTTTAGACATGTAGCCCCACACCTCCTCTCTTCATCATTCTCTCTTCACCTCATCTGGGCGGCATTAACTGTGCCGCTGACACGCATGGCTCTGATAGGCGAGGAGCAGTGTGGAGACATGCAAAGTGTGCCAGTGGAAAATTCTACCCTCAACCTAAAACAGCAAGCCCCTAAAGCCAGGCCACAACAATACTGCCACCTGGCTCAGCTGGACGTTTGCACTGGGGCTGCGGTGGAAGAGCGGTCCCAGAGGAATGATAAGGAAGGTTTAAGAGGAAAAGAGAGAGATACACGCCTTTCAGAGTGCAGTGAGTTGTGGAGTGAGCGGATGAGAGGTCGGTCTTGACCTGTCACTCAGGTTGATGCATTAATCTGTTGACAAGCCCAGCTGCTCCCACAGCTCAAGCCTTTCCAGAGAGTCTCTGCTCAGAGCAAATTGGCCGTCCGCTCCAGTCAGAGCTGCCTGACTCAGATCTATGGGCTTAGCTGTTACCTGAGGCGAGTCAGGCCAAGAGGCCGCCTCCCTCCCAGCCTGCTCTCCTAAATTACAGCCTTGCTTTGTTCATAGTGCCTGTGGCCATGTGTGTGTGTGTGTGTGTGTGTGTGTATGTGTATGTGTATGTGTGTGTGTGTGTGTGTGTGTGTGTGTGTGTGTGTGTGTGTGTGTGTGTGTGTGTGTGTGTGTGTGTGTGTGTGTGTAAAATGCAGTGGCTAACCCATTGCTTTACACATAAACACAAGTACAGGCACCAACACCCACAGAAAAACACAGAAAGAGAGACAGGGACTCTATTTTCCCCACTTATCTTTGTACAGAGTGTTGCAGATGAGCAGCTCCAGCGGCCTTGGATGTCCTCCCCTCCAGACAAAACTATATGTTGTAATTATCCTGTAATATGGCTTCTAGCAGTAAATGCTCTGTGCGCAACAATTTTATATTCCTTGAAGAAGAAGCCTTAGGCATTGCAACAACCTGCACATTCACACTCTTGCTTACAGTATAAGAACAATAATGTGTAATATGTATAAAATATATAGTTTAACTACATGTTATGCCTTCTCCCCACACAGGACAATTTCTGACCATCTCTTTATAATTTAGACGGATTGGGGAATTTAATCTGGGTCAGAGTTGCTGGTTGCCTGTTGGAGAAGTGCTAACCACTGAGCCTCTGCGCCACCAAAGTTCTAAAAAGTCATAGCATAGTATGTCCGAAAAAGCCATTAAAAACTCATAGTATGGTATGTTGTAAAGAGTCAAAGTAGAGTATGTTGAAAAAAGTGCTAAAAAAGTGATAGTATAGTACGTTAAAAAAAGTGATAAAAAAAGTCATAGTATAGTATGTAGAAAAAAAGTGCTAAAAAAGTCATAGTATAGTACGTTAAAAAAAAGTGATAAAGTTATAGCATTGTATGTCAAAAAAAAAGTAATGAAAAGAGCCACTAGGAATTAAACCGGACCGGGAATTGAACCTGGGTCAGAGTCTACATTGCCTAATTGGTTGGTGACAGTTGGAGAAGTGCTAAAAACTGAGCCAATAAAAGAAATTATGTTGGAAACAGTTATAGCATAGTACGTCAATAGTATAGTATGTCAAAAAAAGTGATAGTCATTGTATAGTATGTCGAAAAAAGTGATAAAGTCTAGTATGTCGAAAAAATGTCATGACTGTGTATCAAACCTGTATCAGTCTGCAGTGACTACTTCCTGGATGCCTGGTGGAGCAGTGCTAACCACTGAGCCACTGTGTCATCGAAGAATTTATGTTGAAAATAGTCATAGCATCATATGTCAAAAAAGACATTAAAAAGACGTGTATAGTATGTTGAAAAAAGTGATTAAAAAAAGTCATGGTACAGTATGTCGAAAAAGTCAGAATATAGAATGTTTATAAAAATTCATAGTATAATATATAGAAAAAGACATAGTATAGTATGTCAAAAAAAGTGATAAAAAAGTCATAGTATGTCAGAAAAAGTCACAGTATACAAGTTTAAAAAAAAAATCATAGTATAGTATATCAAAAAAGTCATTATATATATATGTCGGAAAAAGTAACAAAAAAGTCATAGCATAGTACATCGGAAAAAGTCATAGTATAGAAGTTTAAAAAATATATATGGTATAGTTTGTCAAAAAAAGACATAGTATAGTATGTCAAAAAAAGTGATAAAAAAGTCATAGTATAGCATGTCGAAAAAAGGGATAAAAAGTCATAACATAGTATCTCGAAAAATGCATAGTATATAGTATGTCGAAAAAAGTGATAAAAAGTCATATTATAGTATGTAGAAAAAGTCATAGTATATAGTATGTAGAAAAAAGTGCTAAAAAAAGTCATAATATAGTATGTAGAAAAAAAGTGCTAAAAAAGTCATAGTATAGTACGTTAAAAAAAGTGATAAAGTTATAGCATTGTATGTCAAAAAAAAAGTAATGAAAAGAGCCACTAGGAATTAAACCGGACCGGGAATTGAACCTGGGTCAGAGTCTACATTGCCTAATTGGTTGGTGACAGTTGGAGAAGTGCTAAAAACTGAGCCAATAAAAGAAATTATGTTGGAAACAGTTATAGCATAGTACGTCAATAGTATAGTATGTCAAAAAAAGTGATAGTCATTGTATAGTATGTCGAAAAAAGTGATAAAGTCTAGTATGTCGAAAAAATGTCATGACTGTGTATCAAACCTGTATCAGTCTGCAGTGACTACTTCCTGGATGCCTGGTGGAGCAGTGCTAACCACTGAGCCACTGTGTCATCGAAGAATTTATGTTGAAAATAGTCATAGCATCATATGTCAAAAAAGACATTAAAAAGACGTGTATAGTATGTTGAAAAAAGTGATTAAAAAAAGTCATGGTACAGTATGTCGAAAAAGTCAGAATATAGAATGTTTATAAAAATTCATAGTATAATATATAGAAAAAGACATAGTATAGTATGTCAAAAAAAGTGATAAAAAAGTCATAGTATGTCAGAAAAAGTCACAGTATACAAGTTTAAAAAAAAAATCATAGTATAGTATATCAAAAAAGTCATTATATATATATGTCGGAAAAAGTAACAAAAAAGTCATAGCATAGTACATCTGAAAAAAGTCATAGTATAGAAGTTTAAAAAATATATATGGTATAGTTTGTCGAAAAAAGACATAGTATAGTATGTCGAAAAAAGGGATAAAAAGTCATAACATAGTATGTCGAAAAAGTCATAGTATATAGTATGTAGAAAAAAGTGATAAAAAAGTCATAGTATAATATGTCGAAAAAAGTGATAAAAAGTCATAACATAGTATGTCGAAAAAGTCATAGTATATAGTATGTAGAAAAAAGTGATAAAAAAGTCATAGTATAATATGTCGAAAAAAGTGATAAAAAGTCATATTATAGTATGTTGAAAAAGTCATAGTATATAGTATGTAGAAAAAAGTGATAAAAAAGTCATAGTATAGTATGTCGAAAAATGTGATAAAAAAGTCATAGTATAGTATGTTGAAAAAAGTTGCAAAAAGTCGTAGTATTGCATGTCGAAAACACACAACACACAACCTTCTGTCCTCCAATCATTGTCTCATCAGACTAAGCTATTTGACAGGACACATAGCTTTGTGTTTTCGTCATATTTGTCTCTTTCACACAAAAAGTCGTATGAGTATGTGGAGATAGGATAAAACTGTATCCTACAGGATTTGAACAGTAAACCTTGTGTCCTCCATTCATTTACTTATCACCCTAAGCTATCCAACCTGACACATAGGTTGCAGTGTAGCATATAGAAAAAATTATAAAACAAAAAGTCATAGTATAGTATGTCGAAAAAGTCATATATATATGTCGGAAAAAGTAACAAAAAAGTCGTAGTATAGTACATCGGAAAAAGTCATAGTATAGAAGTTTAAAAAATATATATGGTATAGTTTGTCGAAAAAAAAAGTCATAACATGGTATGTCAAAAAAGTGATAACAAAGTCACAGTAAAATATATTTTAAAAAGTGCTAAAAAAGACAGTATAGTATGTAAAAAAAAGTGCTAAAAAAGACATAGTATAGTATGTAAAAAAAAGTGTATAGCATAGTATAGCATGTCGAAAAAAGGGATAAAAAGTCATAACATAGTATGTCGACAAAGTGATAACAAAGTCACAGTATAATATATTTTAAAAAGTGCTAAAAAAAGTCATAGTATAGTATGTCAAAAAAGTGATAAAAAAGTCAAAGTATAGCATGTTGAAAAAAGTGATAAAAAGTCATAACATAGTATGTCGAAAAAGTCATAGTATATAGTATGTAGAAAAAAGTGATTAAAAAGTCATAGTATAGTATGTTGAAAAAAGTTACAAAAAGTCATAGTATAGCATGTCGAAAAAAGTGATAATAAGTTGTAACATAGTATGTCAAAAAAGTCATAGTATATAGTATGTAGAAAAAAGTGATAAAAAAGTCATAGTATAGTATGTTGAAAAAAGTTGAAAAAGTCTTAGTATAGTATGTCAAAAAATGTGATAAAAAGTCAGTTCGTCAAAAAAAGTTGAAAAAAGTCAAAGTATAGTAAGTCGAAAAATAAGTGAAAATTGTACCCTACAGGATTTGAACAGTCAACCTTATGTCCTCTATTCATTTACGTATCACCCTAACCTATCCAACCTGAAACATTTGTTGCAGTGTAGCATATAGAAAAAATTATAAAACAAAGTCATAGTATAGTATGTCGAAAAAACAAAACAACAACAGTACCAGCCTGGGTTTCAAACCTGCATCTGAGTCAACACTGACCACCTTTTGGCAGCAGTTATAACCACTGAGCCAGTGTGCCACCAAATAATCCATGTTGAAAAAAGTCATAGTATAGTATATTGAAAAAAAATTCATGAAAAGTGGCAGCCACAACTGGGTATCAAATCTGGATCGGAACATGCAGTGAATCCTGACTGGTTGTCTTTTTCGAAGGCAACACTAACCACTGAGCCGGTGTGCCACTATAGACTTTGATGAAAACAGTGATAGTACAGTATGTTGAAAAAAGCCATTTAAAAGTTATATTATAGTATGTTGAAAAAAGTGATAGAAGAGTCATAGTTTAGTATATGTGATTAACTGAAAGAGTCCTGGTAAACTTCCAATTGAAGAAGCCTGAAAAAAAGCTGTATTGATATATCATTTCAAAGTTTAAAAATGTGGGCATATCAGCAATTTGAAAAATAAAGGAAAATCCGTTTTGACTAGTGTGCATGAGTGCAGTGAGGTTAATTACGGTCTTTAAAATAAACACAACAAAAAGAGATTCGCAAAGTTTAAACCTGCAGCAATAATGATTTTTATTTTTTATTGTATAAAGACTTAAGTGCAAAAGAACGTTTTACAATTAATTTAATCTATATTCTTTTTACTTCAACAGAAACACATTTTCAGAAAGACGGTATTCAACCATGCTGTCATGTGAATTATGGAGATTACAGATCACAGATCATCACACCTCAGCACATAATACAGCCACCTGTTACATAGACCCCATTCAGCAACACTTTACACTGCCTGTAGAGCACATGACGATAACTTCAAAGCGGTTCTCACACAAGGCTTCTATCTGCTCCAGGATTTCTCATTGTGCACTCATTGTTATGTCACTGTAATAAAAGCATGACGTTGATTTAAGCACGGATACCACTACACTGAAATGTTTTCATTGTGTAATATCTAACCTCTGCAACAGTTTTCCTTGATACCGCCACTGCAGGTATAATGTTCAGCTATCAATAAGTAACTTGTTGTGGTTTCTTATGCCTAAACCACAACAGTTGCATGTTTTTTAATTATAGATTTCACAGCTGCAACTTTCACAACGCCATAACCAATCCATTAAAAACTGAAGGTCTTGTGACAGTCTTAAGATTTGGTTTGAAGTTTGAGGTTTTGACAGTGAGAGCCAAATAAATCTTTCACTAGTCCTTATAATTTAGGGTTAACGCCTATTATTGGTCTAAATGATACATTCTCACTGTCTCAAGTGTCTGCATGGAAAAGGACTGAGACCTGCAAATCCAAGTAGTCTGGGTGCAGTTAAATCAAGCCAAGTCAAGTTATTTATAGAGCACATTTAAAACCAACCTAGGCTGAACAAAGTGCTGTACAAAGTTATATTATGTTATACAAACAAAGGAAGATGATAAAAATATAGACACAATGAACATCATACAAACAACACACTTCTATACAAATGTCCCTAAACTAAATCATACGCCAAAGAATAACAATGTGTTTTAAGACGAGACTTAAAGATCTTGGCAGTAGAGGAGGACCTAATATGAATGGGAAGTTTGTTCCATAGTCTCAGGGCCACAACGGAGAAGGCACGATCACCCTTTGTTTTCATCCGAGACTGTGGAATAGCTAAAAGGAACTGATTAGGCGATCTTAGGTTCCTGGAGGAGTGGTGTAGGGTATGGAGATCAGCAATATATAAAGGGGCAAATCCATATAATGCCTTAAAAACAAGTAACATTACCTTAAAATCGATTCTATATTTGACCGGTAACCAGTGAAGAGCAGCCAATATCGGGGAGATATGATCCCTCCTTCTGGTACCAGTCAACAATCTAGCAGCCGCATTCTGGACAAGCTGCAGGCGTGATAAAGATGATTTGCAAATCCCAGAATACAAGGAATTGCAGTAGTCAATACGAGACGAAATAAGAGCATTTAATGTTGGATTAAAGATGCTTCCCAAAAATACAGAAACAGCTCAATAAATGTATGGCTTACAAAAGCCACAGTTACACTGCTGAATTTTGGAAAATATTTAATGTTTAAGTCATACAAATTATATCCAGGGTAAAGGGGAATAGCTACCTAACAAATAGTGCTAGTCTCCTTGGTATATGTTACATAATGTAGCTGTAAAAATAACATATGTTGCATATACACTATAACTACTTGAATAGGCTAGCTAAAGCTACTTATTATCATATCAGCTTTTGCTCCTAGTAGTTCCACCGCACTGAAACCCAGATCAGTCACACGTAGGTTTAGATAATATCATTGTTACTAGCGTTTTTTTTTAGCAAAAAACATGATCTAAAAAATGAAAAGGGAAGTGAAGTATAAGTGAAAGACATCTTGACTTGAAAGATACTTTGAAAACTATTTTCACTTTCAAAACTTCACTTTTCTTTCAAAATGTGACTGTAGGTGCCCTAAATTAAGTACCAAAATCATGGGATTTAACTATACTGTAAATGTGAGCAAGAGGGTGGATAAAAGAAATGGGAACAGAAAGACACAGATAAGAAGATAGAGATGTCACAGACAGTGACAGAAAGAGTGTGTATGCAGTCACTGTTCTTGAGGTCTGGTGTCTTTGATGTCTACCGAGTAGTGCCCACATGTCCAGCCCCTCTCTGCCAGGAAATTACAACTCCGTCCCCCTGGAGCCCCGCTGACTGCTGGGAGAAACACTCTCTGTTTGATGTTCTAAAGAGGGATCTCCAATGCAATTTAGCCTTTCATCTCTTCCCTTCTCTTTTGTCTGTGACTCATCCAGACTCATTTTTCACAAGTCAGAAGTAATATTGCTGTTTCGTAAAGTAAACAACTTTTGAGACAAAGAGAGAAATGCAACAATAAGCAGAAGGACATGGAGTATGTATAACCTCTGTCACTGTCATCATTAGACATCAGTGATGGTCATTTGTGTAATTATTCCATAGACAATAAATTATGTTACCACTGAGTGTCACCAGTGTAATCTCACCTCAATGTCTATTTAGTAGCTGTTATGGAACTTTTGATCATATCACAATTTTTTCCATTTTCTGATTACTTTAAAGCTACTATGATCAGTAAGTATGTGTAATGTGATCATAATCATTTTGTTTTTGTTTTTTTTGCATTTCCCATCAATTCTACAGAGCAATTTAGCATCGTTCAGGTCATTGTTCTAGTTTTACTGGCCGCAACTGTTTTGGTTCAGCCCCTGCTCTCATTAGCATGGTTTCCACACACAGCAGGCAGCCATTTACGCAAAAAAAGCAACTGTTAAATTAAATTTACACTACCTGTCCAGCACCTAACAGCTGACAGAGTCAAGTTAGTGACTAGATGGTAAGCCATTTAGCTGCTAAAGTGGCAAATTCTTCCCTCCGGAGTTGGTGGTGGTCAGACCAGAGCCAAAAGTAACATCTACAATACCATGACAACTGAGCATGCCCCATCTACTGATACAAAACATTGAGGGGGCTGAGCATGTTTTGTCAACTGCAGTTTCCAAGGTTAAGACTAAACTTTTCGACCTAACTATGTTATTGTTATTTTTGAAAGAGAAACTAAAATCCTGTACTGTAAGTTTATTGCTGGGTTTAGTAAACACTGTATCTTATAGCTGTAACTGTTCAGCTTTCAATACTATTCACTGGCCATGCTGACCTTGAGCCAATAAGTTAAAAATGCAGCACTCCTTTTGTCTTCCACCCTTTTGACAAGTGGAGCTCCTTTCCCCTCAGAGCCGTGGATGTTTGGACCATAACTCAGCAGATCTGCCAGTGTACAAACTCAAGGTCCAACATCTGTCTTCTTTCTGTTGTGAAAAGAGCTTGGAACTCTTTTACATTGGATAGGGTTCAGTTTCAGATTTTATACCCAACCAAAAAAAGAAACCGGCTTCTCAGGATTCATAAGCCATCGTTGATGGGTTCATGCAGGCACAAACAGCTGTTTTGGTTTGCCCTCTGTTTGCTCTGAGTTTTATTAATCAGCTCTTGGCTCACCCTGGTGATTTATGATACAGTTACAGTCTTGCGTTGGACTGAACGAGGAGAGAACATAGTGCAGTCTGCAGACGCAGCTGGGGGTGTTTGCCTTCACACTGAGTTGGATTAATGTTCAACAGGCTGTTGTTTGGCTAAAGTGAAGATCACCCCACCTCCACTCCGTATCAAATCCACATCCCTCTGCCCACTTCTCTGTAACTAGAGTTTTCTACATTCATGAGGTTTGTGTGGGAAGACCAGGTGATAAAAAACAACACCCACTGTTTAAACTTATTTTCTGGTTTGGTTCCTTCTTCTAATGTGACTGGGTGACGAGGCAAGATAGCGAGGCAAAAATAAATAAATGAAAGAGACCGCTAGCATCATTTGATTGTTTTAAAGAAAAGCAGATCTTTCATGACACGGCCACAGTGTCACCACCACTGTTTACAATGTTTTATTCTGAGAGACAGGTTTTTCTCAGCCTGGAGAGTTAAGCAAATAACAGCCTGGCTCTGGTTGACCCTGGTGAGCATTAGACCTGTCCCCTCTGACTCTGGTTAAATAGCATCTACCCAACTTTAACAACCCATAAAGCAGAATTTATCAGTGGTGGAGAACTGCTTTCTCAGAGGTGAGACAGCTCTATTGACTTCAAATGCACTCAAAAGTGCAAAGCATGGGCAACCTGCTTGTTGTGCACAGTCACAACAAACAGGTCAGCGAGAGTACTGATGAATGATGATCAGACTGACAATATTTGACAGCGTGCAAGTATATCATCATTACCTAAGCCAAACAACACCAGTCCATCTATAAATGAGTTGTACTCCTCCCAAATGTATATGATTGGACTGTGCAGTCAGGAGATTTGTTTTGAGTTAGTCTCAACCTGAAACATATGGAGCACTATAATTTCTTGGCAGGCTTATGTGGCAAGTGCCTGACCTCTTCCTGTGGTTCTTTTGTTCCGAGAGGGGCCAGGGAGGTATCAGGGGATTGCTTATCACTCTGACACAGGATGCCAGCAGGGGTCATGGTGCAAGAGGGGAAGTGACAGTGTGGCACTTGCTTGTTTTCATGGGGAATGAGGTGATATTGTGACACATGGCTGTGCACCTCAACGAAAACAGGAACAGTAATGACGTCCCTGAAGATTGTCAACTTCTGCTGCATAAACTTGGTGATAGTGCTGAGTTTGTTACATTTCCCATGTTGCATTCTGTCTGTCTTCACCTTGGGTTCACTTTTCATTATGTAACTGCAGAAGTGCTTAAGAACACCTCTAGAAAAATGAAGTGAGCAGGAATGGGGCAGATATGGTGTCATGTACTGGTGTTGGGTGTATGTGCCTGGTGAAGGGATGTGGTTCTCAGGTCAGGCTTAGACGGGGGATATAATCTCACTCTCTCACAGGTGCATTTCCCTTGAGCGTCTGTGGTTTTACACACGAGTCACACAGCTGTGCGTGTTTGCGTTCACTCTGCAACAAAGAGACAACAGCTGCCAAAGTTTCAAATGAGAAGAGTGTGACGATAGTGACCAAATGATTTTTGGAGTTTGTGGGGAAACACAGGACTGATTTTTGTTTTGTTGAGTTGTTGCTATAAACTATTACATGGCCTTGAGTTTCTAGGATGTCTTTTGATAAACACGTTGCTATTGACTGTAATCTATTTGCATTTCCAGGCATTATAATGCCTTTATATTTAGCTGATGAGAAACGGCACTTGTCTGGGTCAGTGTTGGAATACATAATACATAATACATAATGTATTGATGCTCACACTATCTGGTTAGTCAATGGCATGTTCAGAGCATAGCAGCAGCAACAAGATGAAAGATCCTCATAAAGATATTCAGTGGTGGAATGTAACTAAGAACATTTACTACATGTACATGTACTGTCCTTAAGTTTTGAGTTACTTGTACTTTAATTCTTTTCTTTTCATGCTACTTTCAACTTCTACTCCACTACAAGTCAAAGGGATTAATTAATCTGGCAGCTTTACTTACAAGTTACTTTTCAAATTAAGATTTTTGTACACAAAACACATGTATTTTATAACAACTGATTTTTTATTTTCAATTAAACTATCCAACAATATATAGGCCTACAAGTACAGCTGAAATTATTAGCCGATTAAACATTTAGTTGATTGACAGAATTGTTTTGACTGTTTTCAGTTTCTATAGTGTGAGGATTTTTATTTAACATTTTTTAAGTAAATTTTCCTGATGATACTTACATACTTATACTTAAGTAATATTTTAAATGCAGGACTTTTACTTGTAACAGAGAATTTTTACAGTGTTGTATTAGTACTTTTACTTAAGTAAAGGATGCTTCTTCCACCACTGAACATGTTACTAAAGCTTTTTATCCTTGCTGAAGTTTTGCACATTTTACTTTACATGCAGTAAGTGAAAAAGGTTAAAGTCGTAAGTGTCCAGCCAGATAAAAAGCTGTTCAGGAACAAAAGTCACATTGTGTGAAAAAAAAGAGAGTAAAAAGGCCATTAGCTTATAAATCATAGTTGAACATGTTTGTCTTGTGACTGTTCTCCACAGAAAGAAGGACGGAGGTTAGGGCTGGTCAAACGTCTCCACCCTCCAGTGACCTCCTCACCCCTGATCCCCAGGTCCCCTTCAGACCTCAGACTTGGAGGTCAGGGGTTAGACCTCACCCGCTTTAACTCAGCGGGCTAATGGGCTGCCACTGTCACCGCCTGCCACAGTCTGACAGCTCTAGGAGTCCTCATCATCACACTGGGCAAACCAAAGAGCTGGACCAAGGGGCAGGCAAAGAGGGTTTGTCTGTGTGCTTCAGATCTCTATATGCATTAGTGTGACACAACACTGATTTCTGTTATGCTAGAAATTAGCAGTAAGCACAGAAGCTGTAGTTGAAGACATGAATACAGAGGGATTGTGTGTTTATAGTCAGTGGAAGCATGTGGAAGCATGTAACCCACAGAATATTAAAACAAGGGCGACTGGTGGTCACACGAATGGCAGTGCAGAAGGAGAATTGTGTGTGTCTGTGTTAAGAGGTCCTGTGATGCCGAACAATGGTTCCTCTTCATCTGGTCATGTGGTGTGTGTGTGTGTGTTTGTGTGTGTGTGTGTGTGTGTGTGTGTGTGTGTGTGTGTGTGTGTGTGTGTGTGTGTGTGTGTGTGTGTGTGTGTATGTGTGTATGTGTGTGTGTGCACGTCTGATTTTGTATGCCACTGTTTGAAAGTGTGTGTCCCTTGCGGTGCAGCTTGGTCACATGAAAATAGTGCTAATGAGTACTGTTCACAGCTGGCACCAGGGGTCAGACACAAACACACACACACACACACACACACACGCTGCCAGAGATTAGAACGCCTGGCATGGAATAATGTTCTCCAGGTTTCGCTGGGAAGGTTCGTCCTGTGACAGAGGTCACATGTTTTTCACTAAAGATGATTTAAACTACTACCCTCACACTGAGTTCATACACACTTGAATACATGAGTATTCACTCATATTCACATGTGCACACCAGCACATACATACAGGCAGTTAAGGAGCCTATTCAGTCAGTAATCACTGTCCCATTAGGAGGCTTTTGGCCATAGGGGTCTGTTTTAAAAAGCTTAATCCATTGTCCCAGTGGGGGGCTTTTGCTGGCCACTGCCCAGTATCCAGGTGATACATTATAGGAGGGCAGTGGATGCTGTGTATGTGTGTGTCTGGCTCACAGGGTTTCTCATTGGAAACTAGCCAGCTGACAGTATTTGGCAGCGCCTGTTGAGTCTTTGTGTGAAAACTTTCTTCAGCACAGCACACAACACACACTGTGTACTCGTTGTTTGTGTCAGACACAATCTACTACAATGTGCAGTTATTGCAGCAAGATGAAGATGGATCTCCATGTTTGAGTCATTTCAGGAAAAGAAAGCATTTTGGTTTGAGTTTTTTTCTTTCTTTTTCTTTGTTTGCTCTTCTGCTGCCTAATTAGAGACTTAGATTAAAGCAGCCAGCATTACTCAAGAGCAGCCATCTCATCCCTGCTTCTTTTGATGGAGGAGATCCGCTTCTTTAATTACTGGTCTACATTCATTCATGTTTCACTCAAATTGCTCCATGGTCACATGATGGGGATTATCCACTACTCGTGGTCATGGTTGGTTGTTTGAAGATCACACAACTTCTGAAGCACTGATCACACAAACACACTAACTAAGACTTTAAAAAAACACTTTCACTCGTCAGCTTCAACTCATTAAAGCATTATACTGCCTGATGCAACACAAAATCTGTAAGGAATCAAGGCTACTACATCTGAATATATCTTGCTGATATTTATCAAAGTGCATATTCATGAATCCCAGGCTGGTCAGTGTAGAAAGAATAGAAATAAAGGCAAATATTCAAAAGAAAATTGTACAAAAGAGGGATCTGATTGTATTTTTGAAATAATTTAGTTACTGACTCCTCTGAAATTTGGATTGCTTCTCTGGATCCATGTGTTTATTTACTGTAACTGCTGCTATGTATGCAACATCAGATCCTGCAAGGAAACAGATGCACTTAGTCCATATGGTACACTGGTCAATACTGAGGCAACCCAAGAGAATGATTGCTCCTTGGCAGGATTTCTGCTAATGAAAACCATACACAATTCCTCTGGCCAGGGGGAAGATGTGCAGTGGAAACAGTAGATGAGCCTGAGGCCATGAGTGAAACATTACTGCCTAACCTTGAGGGACTGCTTAGCTGACAGTGGGATCAGAATAGTGCAATCAATGCCACATGCCGCAAGAAGTGGGAATCCATCACATCTCCGTGACAAGACGGTCTTAAAGCTGTGTTTCTGTTAGGAAAATGTCTTGATATGGGGTTACTGCGTGTGAATGTACACGTGTGCTAAAACAGAAATACGAAACAAGTGAATCCAACAAAAAAAAAGCAAGCGAGGAAGGGCTATTAAAACCATGTGTTTGGGGCAGTGCCATGCAGCCGAGGGAAGGAGAGATGGCAGAGTGATTTTGCAAGTGACAAAAAATTAAGGCTCGAAGAGCAGGAAGGAGGACGGCCTGGCAAACTGTGGTCATGGGGATGTGGAAATAAAGTTTTACATCCCCAGCTGTTTTTAAGTGTCATTTACTAGTTAGCAGGTGCAAGGCTATTCAAATCTCCCTTTACTATTAAAATTACATCAGAACGACTTGCACAGCCAGTATGTGTGAAGACAAATAGGGGATTTGTAGTAGGGTGGTAGCAAGTAAAGATGAGAAGCAGGGAGAAGCAGGGAGAAGTGTGGAGGAGTGGAGGAGTAACGGGTTATAGGTTAGTGTTGCAAGAGTTGAATCACCCCAAGTTCACAAACTTATCTGTGGTTCAGCTAAAAGTTTAACTGACTTCTTTGCTACACACACAGGGATGTGTGTAATTAAATATGCTCCCTCAAATTTTATACACAAATGCATGTGTGGCTCCTCACACACAAATCAGCGAAGCACAGAGAGAAAGGCACTCCCTCTCACGTAAAGAGCTGAGATTGTGTCAGTGCATCGGGCGTCCTGCCAAAAGGAGGGGGAGTGAAAAGGTTTAGGTGGGGGAGGGGCACACAGGTGCCGAGCTTTAAGCCTGGGGGAGGAGTGGAAGGAGAGGCAAGTGGATGCACTAGGAAAGAGGAGAGAAGAGGGAGGGAGGAAGCTAGCAGTTCCCCTCCAATGCTTCTCGCTTAGTCTGTTATTCTCCTGTGAGGATGGGCAAATGAGGGCCAGCACACATTTTTATGACTCTACAACAGCAAATATCCTCAAACAGGACAAGTAGGGCAACAGCACGCCAAGGCGTGTGACAGAAAAGGCTAAAAGGGAACAGCGTGACATCCGAATGTGTCAACAAAAGGAACTGAAGCGTTTTCTAAAGATATCTGAGCCATGACATATGCTTGCACTGCTGCATGATAAATGCTTTCCATGAGCTTTTCCAAAATGTGTGTGTGAGAGGAATAACTCTGAACATAAAAACATGTGTTTTTTAAATATGATGTGTGAAGATTCTCAACTACTGACTTTCTAGAACTAGTTTTCTCTCCCTTCTCTGTCCTCCACTCAAATGCACACACATGCACACACATTAAATTAGCTGCTTTTCAAAAAGAAAGAGAGAGGAGGGAAAAAAGAAACATGCTGGTAGATTGTATTTGCACAGCAGAATTTAATAAGAGCGAGTTGGAGGTGCTTTTCTTCTGAGTCCAATTCCCTGGAGACACATCCATCTCTGGGAGATGGTTGGGAGGACAAAGGAGGACTGCCCCCAAGGCTCAGCCCAAGCATGCTTAAACACACACACACACACACACACACACACACACACACACACACACACACACACACACACACACACACACACACACATACACACAGACACACACACACAGACACACACAGACACACACACACACACACACATAAATAAATATCAACAGTTGCAAGCACACACATAGTGCACACAGATGCACTTATTCACACAAGCGAAGTACTCAGACAGAGACCGCCTTGTCTGACAACAACTACAGACTTTTGGTCTAGGAAGAAGGAGGGAGAAGGGAATTAGGTAAAAAAAAAGAGTTGAAAGGGACTCCAAGAGGTAGAGACATGTACTATAAAGTAAATGGGTGGAGTAAAGGAGAAGACATTTATCAGAAAGCGACATGCTGGATGGAGGGCATTGAAAGCCAGGGGAGGTTACTTTGGTGCTGGTGAGAGAACACAGAATGGAGGCAAAAGTGAGGGGAGGTTGTAGTAAGCAGTAATGCCCTGTGACAGCCATGTCAGACTGAGAAAACAGCATGAAGACATGTGTATATGTAGAGTTGTTGCAGGTTTGCCAGGCTGCACACTAACTTCTTGTCCGAGGCTGTCAATCATCTCAGGTGTCTGACAGCTGATAGCCCAGGTACCAAATGGTACATATTCTCTGAAATATAAACAAAACTGATCAAATCTGACCAGATCTAGAAAATAAGCCACTTAAAAAAATCCTTTAGATGTACACCACACTTACATCAACATATCAAAACCAACTGCAACCTATTATACAAATGTAATATGTAGTTAAGGGAATTGGGTAATTGTGTTTTGGTTAGTTGGTATAAAAAGTAATCACTCGAGTGCGAACCCCCTGGAGGATTTATGCCCTGGAACAGCCCCTAGCCTTGCTTAGTTAATTTCCTGTTCCTGGCGGAGGCAATGAGGGATAATAAGCTCTACGCTAGGCTTACTGCTCTTGATGATGTGGTCACACAACCTCACTAATAGGCCAATCAGAGGAGAGTTAGAGAGAAAGGGAAAGATAGAGAGCTGTCTCACTAAATCCCCCTCTTGTAATGATGGATGTGACGGATACAGAGCGTTCCCCGAGAGAAAACTAGGAAGACTGTGTTGAAAACATGTCATCAAGACCGCAAAATGCGATGCAACCAAAAGGAGATTGCTCATCTCCTTGCCTGAATTGACGGCTACAGTGAACCACTGGGTGCTTCAGTCCCCTGAGGAACACTGGCAAGACAGGCTGTTCTCGACGGAAACTTTAAAAGATCATATTTCTGGCCAAGGGGGCCCTACAATGCTGCTGTCAGACAATTGTGATGGTGTATGAAGAGGGATGAGTGGGAGTATATGCGCTGTTTGCCACCAATAAAGTCATAAAGTCCCATTCTCTCAATTTTAGGTTTTCAAAACAATTACGACAAGCTATAACATGTGAAATACTGCTGAGGCTGTTAAATAAAACACATTTCAACAATGCGTGATTATACCGAAACCAATAAAATGGGGGATGTGTGTGATTCATTTTACAATCCTGCAGCTTGAACCAAAATTAAATGTGATTGCTACCGCAGCTCCACTCACGCCCTCCGTCCCCCACAGCACTCCCCAAATCATAAACAGATCCTCCGTTATTCCACAAACGGTGGTACTGCCTGGGTCACATTTACCCCAGCCTGGTCGCAGATACCCATGACCAACCTTATTACACACTTACCCAATTACCTAGCGAGAATGGGCAGGTGGGGATGGAAAGGGGGCACACACTACACACACACATGTAAGCACACAGGGTTAGCAGGAGGCTACAGGGGTCGTCAAGTGCACATAGAGTGTGAGTGCATTGAGTTGCGTCCAGGCCTGGCCTCTTGCCAGCTGGCTTTGGGTCACGATACAGGTGCCACACTAGATCACCACCCAGACCCCCATACATCCTACACCCTACACCCTACACCCACCCCCCCCACACGCACACATATCGCTCTCCGGTTAGTGTGAGCCTCCACAACAGGTGCAGTAGGTTAGGCTGCAGGCCCCAACATGCGAGGAAACAGACTGTTATTGTGGGCCTTCCTTCCATCATCTCCTCTTCTTTTCTCCCCCCCTCCACCTCTTCTCTTCCCAACTGCCCTGGGGAGCAATCGAGAGGTCCAACCTGAATGTGTAACCCGAGTGCAACTCTTCTGTATTGTGTAAGGATGTTGAAAAGAGGAGGGGGAAAAGTGGAGGAGATGGTGCACATGCAGAGGATTGGACAGCTTGGCAGTAAGTGAGGATGTGTGTGTGTAGACATGTGTGCACGCTTGTGTGTATCGGGTGTATTTTGGAAGCAGTAAATACGTAATAAGACCGTGAAATGATAGATTCCTTACCCTGTGGCTGGCAATGGCGCAGTCAGTGGCAGGATTAGACACACTGCTTTCACTTGCTGACAGCTAGATTGCAATTCACCCATCTGTCAGTGTCTACCAATGGTGACATTGTAAAAACACAAACATGTAAAACGGTACTCATTTAATTGTGCATATTATACATGTGCATTAAAAATAACAACTGACATTCACAGTGACTGCCCTCTCTACTGTATATTTGCACAGGAAAACTTTGCAGCCCACTGCATTTCATTATGAGAAATCCAGATGTGCTTCTTGGCTGCCAGTGAATGTCTTCAGCTGTGTATGACACTGTTGTTGGCCTCCATGCACCAAGTGCAGACAGAGAAAGACACCTCAGGGCAAGACTTTCTGCTCTCTCCCTCTCTTCCTCTCTCGACCTACTCTCCCTCTTGCTGATCTCCCTCTCCTTTGTCTCTTTCTTTTTACCCTCCTCCACTTACTCCCACTTTTTCACCCTCTTGCCTGTCGCACCTCTCATCTTTTTTGCTCTGTTGTGCCCAGGCTTGCTTTCACCCGTCTCTCTCTCTCTCTCTCTCTCTCTCTCTCTCTCTCTCTCTCTCTCTCTGCCACTCTTATCACATCATCTGCTCAGAGAGACAAAGTTGGTCTGACCAGTGACAGGTAGTCAGAGGGCCTGTGGGAGTTGGCTCCAGAAAGTCTGCCTACCTACTTTGACACTGGCTCTCCCTCTTTCTTTTTCACACACACACACACACACACACACACACACACACACACACACACGCACACGCAGACGCACACGCACACGCACACGCACACACACACACACACACACACACACACACATTTGCAGCCTGCATGGTGGACCAGTAATGTCAAATTTCAGTTAAGAAATTTGTCAAAGGAGCATTGAAGGTTCAAAGAGAGTAAGTTGCTGATATCTGTTAAGCCGCACTCTCCTTGCCGCAGTATTGGCAAATTATAGCTCAGTGCTTCTTCTTTTCTGTTCTAAGTCAGAATAATATGGGACCCATGGTGCACTTAATTGCTCAAAAAAAGTTATGTTTTCCCCTGTTAAGAAACACCTACTGTTTCTGAATCTACACTACATAGATGATAGTTAGGAGGAAAGTTTGTGGTGTGATTTTATAGATATATTTTACCATTGATTTTCTGAATAATGAGGTACATCACAGTTGATCTTATGCACACCTCTGTGCCTTCATACCAGCAGACAACCATGTTCAACCTGTCGCATCACTGCAGCATAGTCACTAACAATGAAAGTTATAACACTTTCTTTGTCAAATGATCATGTATTCTTTCTTAATCTGAGCGGCTCAATAATCACCTCACTGTGCCTTAAAATGAAATTGTTATTTTCTTCTTTGCAGTGACCTTAAAGAAACCCTGAATATTGGATAGTTGTATCATTCTGCCCTCTATTGATTAAATCATGCAATTGCAAGATAAACTTATTATTTTTAGTGCTGATTTTAAACATGTTTGACCATGTCATATCTTATAATTTTTACCTCTAACATAAAGCAATACAACAAAGGCTTGTCACATAAAGAAAAAACACAAATCCACATGATCCACAACAGGTTGCATAATGTTGGGAAAATTCTCAAAGAGCAGGACCCATCAGAATTCACCTTCAAATTTGAAATGTTTGAAATGTTTGTAAATGACTTTACAAAACTTTACAAACATTCTTAATTTCTGCTAAAATGTCTAACAAAATAATGAATGAATGTATTTTTACTAAGCACAGTTTTGCTTCACAAAGAAAACAGTAAGGTCAAGCCCAGATCAGTATATCACAGGGCTGTCACAATAAAGTGTTGCCAATTAACCTAATATTCATTATGTGCATACACGATTGGCAAAACTCCACACAGAAAAAGGTCCAGAACCTTCTTGCTGTGAGACGACAGCAGGGGCTTAGCAAAAAATGTTGGGCCCTGTAGAAAGGTATTCTCTATGGGCCCCTCCCCTCATCCACACCTATTAATTCTATCTTTTTGGGCCCTCCTCACATGAGGGCCCTGGGTACTTAGTCCCATTTACACCCCCAGTCAGACACTCCTGGACGACAGCGCCGTGCCTCTCTAACTTATGTCATTTTTTTTTTGTCAATTTGATGTCCTGATGCTCCTTGGTGTTCATAATAGTGGATGGTGTTAAGTCACTGAGTCTCAAGATGAGCTGACTGATGGGTTCATTCTGGCTAGGTACTGAATTGAGTGAGGGAAACTTGTTTTAATGTGCTGCCAGAATTTGAGGTTTTCTTTTTTCAATTATAAAACTCAGTAGGAGCAGACCTAATTGTGTGCCGTGTGTGGTACATTCTTTAGAACACTTACTGTAATAGATGTTTACACAATTCTGTGTGAAGGGTTTCAACTGGATGTTTCTCCCCATTTAAAAATTCATACTGTTTGAGGGGGTATTTCACTATCATAAAGTGCTGTTTGCTCAATAATTGCTTAGAATATTTTCAGTTCAATCAAGATATCTGTAATGATCTTTTTACGATGTAAAATGCTTTTTTCTTTTATCTATTATTTCACAGCCAATTCAGAATTTCAAGTTACTTTAATTCCTAAATATCTGTACTATATTGTTTGTTCAATTGGGATGTTTCCACTTTTTTGGGGGGGTCAATTACTTTGGTTTTTTTAACATTTATTTTCAAGGCCCAGGTGTGGCAGAAATGCAGACGGTCTATCCAGCCAAAAACATGAAATGCCAAAAATAAAACTAATCATGATGCTTTGTTGAGGTCCCTCAGAACTAAATCACCAGCATACAAAAAATATTTGATTTTAATATCACATAAAGATAGACCTGACACTGTAGAACACTGTCATTTTTCTTAGTTAATTTATATAGAGGTTGAAGAGTGTAGGAAAAAGTCAGTTCTGTTTGATCCTATTTGACTGCACACTTGCTTCAGTAGTGTCGTTGACCTCAGCCAGACAGTTCAGTTGTCGTAGCTGTTGTTGTTGCAGCTGACGGATCAGCGTCTAGACAAACAGCAGACCCCTTCCTAGTATTGTTTGTTGGTGGTTAGTGGTGAGAGAAAAACAGGATGAGTGTGTGACTAAGCCACTAACAACCTGGGCCAGGGAGGAATAAAGGCTTCCTGCCTTTAGATATTTCCTCTCACACATAAGTTGACTGGCAGGTAGGCAGAATTATTATCAAGTTTATGTTATGTGTGAGAAAATGAGCCTGAAAACTGTGGGACGAAGTGAATCTCTAGTTATGCTGCACTGCCTGCATTTTACCACATGGTGGCAGCACCACATAAAGACAAAAAGGTAATTTCAACAACAGTTTTCTGTTTCTCTCTGGCACACCTCTCAGACCATGCAACAAAGGTACCTGGCTGGGCTCAAACCATGCAATTAAAGGAATAGTTTGACATTTAAAACAATGTATTATTATTCACTGTCATGACAAGAGTATTATGAGAAGATTGCTGCATGTTTCTATGGTAATTATAAAGCTTATATACAGTAGGCTATCAGAAGAATAATTCACGCATCTATTTCATGAGACAGGTGCATAGGTTACAAACAAACTCCTGTACACTGTCTATCTACAGTGTGCAAATGTGTCCATTTTTTTGCAAGATAAACCGTGTGCGGGACTTTGCAAAATATCAAGCTCATGTCAGCAGCCAGTTAGCTTAGCTTAGCATAAATACTGTACACAAGGGGAAACAGCTAGGGGAGACAGCTCTGTCCAAAGGAAAAGGAGTCCCCCCCCCCCCCTCTCTGTAAATCCACAACTTGTTGTTTTTACACTTGGTTTTTGTAAAGATTTAACAACTGAGATATAACGTGTTAAACTGAGAATTAGAGGTGCTGGTAGGCAGATTTTGATACAGCAAGTCTAACAGTTTTCCCCTGTTTCCAGTCTTTGCGCTAAGCTAAGCTAACTGGCTGCCGATTCCCAATCCGGACAAATATAAGAGCGGTATATTTCTTCTTATCTAACTCTACTCAAGAAAGCAAATTAGTGTATTTCCCATAATGTAGCATAAACTTTTTTTTTAAACCCAAAGCTACCAGGGCACCCCAACTTTAGAATTTTAAGAAGAAAAAAATTAAGAAAAAATTGTAAAAGAAAATGGCCTTTCCAATCTTACCTTTGCTATGAAGTGACAGATCAAGCAATTTGCATCTCTGACGTGTGCTTTATATGTCAAGTAAACATGAAGTTTATGGATTCACAGAAGTATTTGTACATACATAGCTTACCCTCTCCTCATGTCACCTGTATATACTTTCCTTTGACCTATGTGACTGCAAGCACACACATGCCGCCTATGGTAATGATGTCAACTCGTTGCTTCACCTTCATTAAGGTCAGAGAACTTGCACATTTCTCACATTCTTGCTCCTGCCGTCTCTCCTTCCCCCCACAAAGACAGGAGTAAATCTGTGTCCCAGACATAACATTAAGCACTGATCATTTTCCCTTTGCAAAGGTGGTTGTTTCACCTCAATGTTTGAGTTGATGGCACTGTAATTAGGTCAGAATTTACAGCTGAAACACAGGTTGTGACATTCCTCTGCCAGCTGGAGATCTGCCTGTAAATCTGGCACCTTTACATGAGGATCCTCCCCTCAAAGACGACAGAAAGTGCTAGAACCATCCATATAAAGCCACAGGTGAATGTTTGTAGCTGCAGAGTTAAAGCAGGATTTTATATGATTTAATTAAGAGGATGGACTGCAAGGAGATAGAGTTAATTATACTTTCATAATTCATAAGAAGCCTGATTAGCTTGATTTATTTTTACTCAATGAACATGCAAATTATTTAAGATAATGAGTTGACATTTGATGAGTGAAAGTGTAATCAGATTACTTTTGTTATCATCCAGTTGTAACAGCAACTCTAAAAGGTTTAGATGGTTGGAAGATGTAAGTGAAATGGTAACACAAGTGGACCTACTCACAGAGGTCAAATAAATTGCTCCACATCAGAATAGAAACAAGTGTAAGGTTTGTTAAAGCTGCACTAATTAAGTTTTTACATGAAAGGGTTAAATGGGTTAAATTACTACATATATAATGTGAAAAGACTTGCTTGTAGTTACAGACTCAAGGGGAATTATCACCCGATTCCGCAATTCCCCTCAGCTCTACCTTCAATGTTCTGGTTTAGTCTCATTGCTATTGTCAGTGTTATTTCCAGACCTAGCATCTGATAAACTCACCATATGCTACCCACCATTGGCGACTAATTGGTAAACATGGAGCATTTAGCAGCTTAAGTGCAAACTTTTCCATTAGGAGTAGGCGGAGACAAAAAAAAGAGAGCTCAAAGGAGAGTGATTTATGGCCAGAAAGACGACTCCAGATTAATGCTAATGCTTCGTCAGTGCTTGGCGTGTGAATAGGCAAATGATTGCTCACACTTTTGCTAACAACAGCAACTTTATATGGTGATAATATGTCAATGTTTACAAATTGTTACGCTGCCCCCAATGGACAAAATATCAGTTAATAACGAAAATAATTCTGGACAAGAGGATAATTTGACTCCTTTTATTCCGGAAAATTTGTGTTACAATGATACCATACAATATAATTCTTTAAAATTCAAAATCATGTCTCTTCATGTCACTCACATAATCTACATTAAATTACCAAGTAGTTTCCAGGGGAAACTGCACTTCAGGCCCATTAGAACTGGTATATATATGAGAACCCATACACATATAAGCACAAGACAGCTTCAGATCATCTAGACGACAAATATTTCTAGCTACACCCACTTAAAGTAGTTTATAACCAGGTAGAAAATATGGGTTACAGCTGCCACTTTCCTCATTTACTGTAACCGTAGACCTTCCAAGGCTCACTAGTTCTTTAGTCTAAATTATCTCGATTCTGAAAGGGAAGATTACACCGGGCAGGTGTTGTGGGAATGGGACACAGGGGTTCTTTTAGGTTCCAATCCACTGAGGAATTCATCATCTTCACATAGATTTTCAGATTAAAACTTCTGAGGGATCCTCTTAACGTTCCAGCGGAGCATGACAGGGGTGAGCAAGTATGCCACTTACAATTGTCAAATAAGCTGGTGGCCGTTCGCTCTGCAAGGTCACAGAATCACACGGTAGAAAGAGATGGAGAGAGAAGGAGAGGCCCAGAGTTGGATATAATCTGCAGCCAGAGGATTCAAGCCATGCCTGTTGGAAATACCTAGGACTGAGTCATAATGACTCTTTTTAAAAAAAAAATTATTTAAAGGTTATTTTTTTGATAGTGACAGTCGATAGACAGGAAACTGGGGAGAGAGAGGGAGAGAGAGAGAGAGAGAGAGAGAGAGGGGATGACACACAGCAAAGGGCAGCAGGTAGAATTCAAACCCCGGCCGCTGCAAAGGACTCAGCCTACATGGGGCGCACACTCTACTGGGTGAGCTAGAGGTCGCCCCAGTCATAAACTCTTGATGCCAATCGAACCCAGAAACCTTATGTGTCATTGCAGTGCTTTTAGAAAGTGTTGATGTAGTTGGTAACAGAACATTTCGTAAGTCGACACTGTGTTTGGTGTAGAGTTTAGGGTTATTCTGGCTTAGACTTTGTTACTTTATCCATGGCTGATCTGTGCTCCAAAACACGACTAAGTGATCTACAGCCACATGAGCAGTTCTCTGAGGCTGTACTCACATGTTGATGTTTAGCAGGTATAATGTTTACCGTGTTTACTATCTCAGTTTAGCATGTTAGCCGCACCAGGTATTTGGTCACAAACCAAAGTATTGTACACATTAAAATGTTGACCTGACGATAGTGCTACATAAAATGTTTTTGTTACACGTCATCCTGAGGGGAACATGAATGTCTGTAGCAAATTTCATGGCAATCCATCCAATAATTGTCGAGACATTTGAGACTAAATTGCAAACATCAACCTCATGGTGGCACTGAAGGAAAAGTGGGAGGATCACCAAAATATTTAATGTCTAGGAACCATGGAATGTCTGTACAAAAATGTGTGTGACAAACCGTCTTGTAGATGTTGAGATATTTTCATAGAATATGTCAGTAGGCTTCATCCTCTGGGTACCATGAATATCTGTAGAGAATTTCATGGTAATCCATCAAATAGTTGTTGACAGGAGTTGATCAAACCCAAGAATTTGGGACCGCTAAAGGGCTAATCCTTCAACACTTGACCAATTAAATCTCATCTGCTTTGCCCCCCTTTATGAAAACAACTTTGAAAACATTCACATTACCTTACACAGCAGTGATTTACATGTCAATATTTGGGATGCATCATTCACTAGATGACCAGGCATCTGCTTAGATTTACCACCTCACCCCATTACCTCACAGAAAACCACCAATTGACTACAAACACAAAGTGAAGTACCTCACCCTCAGGGCTGGTTGAACTCACTGAACCCTTAGAGCCAGAACAAGAAGAGAAGGGAGGGGAGGTATTTTTTGTATCACTGCTGCTGTGATGACTCAGGGGGTTCTACGAGACAGAGAGAAGAAGACAGCAGGAGACCCGACGGTGTCAAAACACATTATTAAAGTCCCCGCATGGAAAACAGCAACTGGACAAGACCTCACAAAGAGAAAGACAAAACACAGACTGAGGATCCAGAAAGGCAAAAAAGAAAGAGACTAGAACAGATGAAAAGAGAGGAGGATAGCATGGATAAATTAAGGATGTTCAGTGTTCTTGTAAACTAGACTTGGAAATCAGCTCTGATCTACTCTTTCTGTTGGACTCTTCTGAATGTTTCCAAACTCTACAGAGGTCCAAACAAATGAAGAGTGCAAAGTGAGAAACAAAAGCACTTGTGAGTCCCTCTGGGCCTTCCAGTAATGGAAAAGAAAAGTAATCATCTCTGTCGATTATTACCTCAAAATGCTGTATAGCCGTCTGTTTCAAAAGAAAATCATTGTGTTGTTATCTTTCTTTCTGGCTTGTTTTCTGAAAGGTTTTGGTATGTTTTTAATTTTTTGGGGCGGCATGTATAAAAAACAGATGAACTCATCAGTTCTGAGTTTGAAACTGCCGATTCTCTAGTCCATGTGTTGCTTAACCTCCATACTAAATTCGCCATATTTCCACCATTCAGCAGATGTCTAAATGGCTTTGAAACTCCTTCAACTGTCAGTATGGATTTCCATTATACCCCCTCACCCCCACCCCCACCTTTTGGCCTGGATCTGCAAAGTATGGCTCACTCCAGCACCATGCGCTCACAGATAAGCTAAGCAAGGGCGATAACCAGCACTGTACACTGATCCTCAGGGAAATATCCCGGAGCACATCCTGGTGACTTGTAATCAGGTGTGCCGCACGCTGTCCACTCGACATGCACTCAACACTCCATATCACACTCCACATTCGGCCCCGTGTCACCCTCAGCTGTGGATTGCAGCTGCCAGTTACCTCACGTCCAAAACATCATTCATGCCTATCTACATCCCAGAAACACCTCCTCACCACCAGCCATGACGCCTTCACTGCAGGCAGGTTTAAATCAGCTGCCTGTGGAGTGGATAGACAAGAGCAACAGGGGTGGATGACCGAGTGAGGTCATCCAATCTCTGGAACACATCCCACACCATGACCCCTCCATTTTCCTGGGGCAAGGGATGATTATGCCTACCTGAAGTTGGTTCCACAAACCTGAATTACAATCATGAAACCAGGGTCTTCAGTGGAGGAGAAAACTGGTGCCCCTACTGCTATCTTTTCCCAAAGATCTGTGACTCTGAACATCATTAGCACACATACACTAGTGTTATTCAGGCCCTGCAAAACACCCTTCACTGCCCCTTCTCCCCCTGTTTGCTCCATTCAGAGAGTCACAGGCACATGGCAAAGCAGATTGTGCTCTGGTTTTAGTGAACATGGCACTCAACTCTCTAATTAGCTTTGTTTGGGCCTAATTCTGCACTTATTTGAAATTAAGAACAAAGCATAAATGATTGATAACATCACTGTGGTGTTTGACGCCAGACTTAACTATAGGGAAGTTTTCCAAATGCCAAATTCATGCAACATTTGACACGGGGCATATGCTCATAGTGAGTCTAATAAGGTTGTAATGTAGTTTGGTCCCAGTCTTTGTATTGTTGATTGCTGCCCATTGCCTCTCTGAGAGAAAAATGCCCACTTCATGATCCTCTAGCGTGTTTATACATCTAATTACTAATAGATAAGTATATGGATGGCAAAAACAAACCTCTGGTCCATGATACGAGGATGAGGGGCTTCTGAGAGTAGCCAGCTGACCCCGTTTGAAAGCCCATCGCTTGGGCAAATAGGTCAGACAATCTCTGCAAGGGATGGAAACCGAGGCTCTCTAAGGTCCTGGTCGGATCTGTCGTCAACCAGCAGTGGGTCTGGCCAGCGGTCAGCGGCTCGGCCCATTTGACAAGCGCTTTAAAGAGGGGATGGAGTGATAGAGGGTGGAGGGAGAGCCAGAGGACAAGGGCTGAGTTGTGTTGCAAGGGTTGATTATGCGGGCTGTGTGGCTTGTTTCCTGGATGTTGTGTTTGTGTTGGAGCGGGTGGCTCCAGGCAGATGTTGCAAATGAAGGAGGTGCTGTTGTGTGTTGACATTGTGGGGAAAATCCTCCCAGATGACATCTGATTGGGTTTTGAAGAATAAATGTTTCCAAAATCCCCAATATTGGACCATCCTCACACATGTCATGTGTGATATCTATTATTGTATCATTTAATTTCCACTCATTCTTATTAGTTGCTCAGAGCTGGCAACCAGCTTCATGTAAAGCAGACTTAAGTGTTACGATCACACTTGACTGGATCTGAAGACTACGTGATCTGTCGCTGTGGGAAAGAAAAATCTGTCTGCTTTGCTCTTGCTCGCTTGTGCAGGAGAAATGCATTGTATTGCAGTGGCTGTGGCACTGACACAATCGGCCTCCAGCTGTGCCCACTGCCCATACACACCATCCATCTGCCAATCTAAGCACACAAACACTGCTTCAACAAACACTGGATGACCTTTTGCCTTCCCAAAGCCACCTGCACACACAATCGGACACCTACAAACACAAGTAAGCACGCACTCATTCACACACAAAGAGCAAAGCTGTGGAATGATATATGGCCTCGATAATGTTTGATTATGGGGCTTTGACAGACTTTATGGCTGTATTGTTGAACAGAGACAGAGAACAATTATAGGGTTGGTGACAAGAGCCCCGCTGTAGATGCACTAGATATGATGTTAATGAAGGAGGGAGTATATAGACTGTAAATTCTATTGTGATTATATTGCCATGGATTCATACTTTAAGTAAAGTACAGTCAATGGTGGAATGTAACTAAGCACATTGTAATTTCTGGGGATTAATAAAAAATATAAATTATTTAAATTATTAAATTTACTCAAGCACTGTACTTAAGTATAAGTTTGCAGTACTTGAACTTTACTTGAGTATTTCCATTTTACTCAAGTAAAGAAAAATACTACTCCATTATATCTCAGAGGTAAATATTGTAAGCTACTTTTTACTCCACTACATTTATATGACAGCTTAAGTTATATGTTACCTGCAGATTTAGATTAATAACACAACATTTAACTAATAAATTATGATAGCCTATATTATTATAGATTAAGCTACCCAGCAATATACAAATAACTACAATTAGCTCCACCTTTACCAGCTGCAAAATTAAAGTGATGAACACATTAATGCATCAATGTTTACAATCCAGTAATATATTATATATATATATATATATATATATATATATATATATATATATATATATATATATATAATGGGCCATTCTGCACAGTGGGTACTTTGACTTTTTGTACTTACTTTGTACATATTGATGCTAATACTTTTGTATTGTCTTTTAATTACATACAAATTTGAATGCAGGACTTTTACTTGTAGGGTATTTCTACACTGTTGTATTGCTACTTTTAGATCTGAGTACCTCTTCCACGACTGAAAGTATAAATAATATATAAATAAAAATAAAGTCTAACCACCTTTATTGGTGTGTAAATATTAATAGTATGACCTAAAGCAATTACTGACGATTGAGTCATTCATGTTTTTTATTCTATTTATAAGACAACAAATAGCTTTTAAACATTTTAAGTATTTTAACTACTAAATCCGTTTTTAAACTAGCAAATATTATAATAAAGAAGACAAAAAATTGCAGTGATTTACAGAATACGACGCAGAAAAGCAACTTGGCATTCCAAGTGGCATCGTTGCGCAACACAGAGACGTGTTGCCGAGCTGGGATACATCAGTTCAAATCCTCCCTCCTTTCGCTTCGTGTGACTGGTCGGTGCCTGTGTCAGTCAGAGGGAGGGGGTGCACCGCTAATTTCTATATGCCTGTATGTCAATTGAAGAGCCAGATTGTGTTCTCGTTCGTCGCTGTCAGTAGAAGCAGCAAGCCTCGCTGGGATTGCCTTGGTCTGGGATTTCTACGTGTAACTAGAGACGCTCGAGACGTGCGTCTACCTGCTCACGCTGAACCTTTGGATATTGCTGCTACTTTAAACGCATCCGCACACTTCAGTCTCGTGGTATTTTTGCGTTTGAAGTGAACTGCGGTGTGTCTGAGCTGCACGCCCGAGGAAAGACTCATCACAAAACTTTAAAGAAGACTTTACAACTTTGGAGTTACATGTAGTAAGTGTACATCGCCGTGAGTTCACTTGGTTTATCATCTGACAGAAGCGGACTATTCCTCTGGGAAACTTAACAGAAGACTTTTTAAAAAAAAAAAAAGAAGAAGAAAAAAAAAAAACATGTTCAGCAAGTGCTCCGTTGTGTTATTGAATGTGCTGTTTTTGGTGCGGGTGCTCTCGGCTAATGAGTGCACGCCGTGTACTCTCCGGACTTGTCCTGTCAAAGCCCCGCACGGCTGCGAAGGTGGCCGGACCTTGGCCAGGGATCCGTGCGGATGCTGTGACCAGTGTGCCCGGCTGGAGTGGGAGCCATGCGGCGGACAGGACTGGGCGCACGGCTACTGCGCCCTGGGACTGACCTGCGCCTCTGTTAACAAAACAGGAGCAGCTACAATCCCTGAAACTGGAGTATGTAAAGGTGGGTAGTGTAATTATTATGAAATCATATAACTTGGGGCAGTATTGAGAGAAAATAATGTGCTGCTGTTGAGTTCTTTAACAGTGAAATAAAAGAGCTGTAGGTGTCAATTCATCTGGTTGGCAACCATCCCCTTTCTTTAAGTGGCTTGAGGGCATTGCTATTCAAATGTCAGTTAAGTCCTGACTGCCGTGACTGTGTCAGTGTTTACCTTGTCTCTGGCTGCCTGGAGCAGCTCCCCAGGTCTGAGGGGCTCTTGACTGCCAGAAGAGGAGTCATGTTCAACTGCTCTTTCTTCTCCTCAAAGCTTCATTCACTCTCAGCTCAGAGGCATGACAATTAGTTTGGCAGCAGTGATTTGGCACTAGGTAATACGTCAGCCTAGTAGACTCTGTTCTCCTTTCTTTAAAACTCAAAGAGACTTTTTTTTTTTTTTTTAAAGGCAGGGAATTGAAATAAGCCAAAAATGATTGTTTGAATCAGTGTGAGGGCAAAATTGTGTTTTACCCATGGTGTGGCCAACAATGATGATTGTGTTTTTAAACTTGTAATGCACTGTTTTTAATAATAAGCTGCCCCTTTCGTGTCTGTATTGTTAACCACCCTGGGTTTCAGCATGTGCTGTAATGGTTTGACAGCACAATTGCAAAAGTCCCCTGCAGATTTTCTTTCACAATCTTGTGATTCCACTGTGCTGTACTATTTTGTTCCTGTCAAGCAGAGCTGGGCTGATATATTGTGGATGTGCTCATTTTAAGCACAATTGGGGCAACTTTCTGAACTTCAAACAAATGTGTAGGGTGTCAGGTTCCTCGCTGTGAACGAAGTAAGTAGCAATGGCCTTCCCCTGAGGAACAAATAACTGCTGGGAGGCCCTCCCCCAGCCCCTCCACCTGCACTGTGTCCAGTCTTTTTTCGGGATGATTGAAATGGACTGACAGGACTGTAGGAGAGAGTAAGCAGCTCTCAGTGGGTGTCTGGATCCCCTGACCCTGCCCTCCCATCATCCCTCTGTGGGGTGGTCCAAGTCAGGGCTTCAGGGTTTTCCAGGGGTCTCGAGCCCCAGGCCATCCCAGGAGACTCTGCTGCTGATTGTGCCTCATGTACAGGTTAGGCTGGCGCCTGGAGGACATCTCTTCTGCAAATTAACAGCTTTGGAGTGAGCGGGAGACCTAAAGGCTCCTCTGATTGAGTCGTGCCTCTTCTGGTCCTGTGGCTCCAGGGGCCTCGGAACATGCTGCTGACCCTTAAATCAGACACACGTACACACGATCTCAAGGGGGTCTAGGTGGGGGTAAATCAACACTTCCCGGTGTGTTTTCAGGGGCCACAGTAGGCAGGCTGCTGGAGGCTGATCCCAGATTTCCCTCCTCAAGCTGCAAGAGTCTTAAAGTGATTAGACTCGCAATCAGGAGTAGGGGGTAAATGTTTCCGCTTTCTGATCCCCTGCTTTTCTGTTCACAGTTTTGATTTTCTGGGTGGTCAAAAACTGTTTGTGTGGAGATGCAACAACCTGTGACAGGTGACATGTTGCATATTATATGAGAATTATACCTTGTTAATGTGTCATCCCTCTGTTTGTAATGTTATTGTTGATAGGATTGACAAACTTGTTGCAATAGCTATCAATTATAAATGTACCAGGGCTACTGTATTCAAGGGTAAATGGCAATAGTCATTAAACTTGTGTTTTCCAGACTTGGAAATGTCATTTAAGATACTGGTATCTGAAAAAATAATTGGAAATTAACTTTTAACCCTGTTTCTTAACTTGGTAAGTGTTTAAATCAATGTGTTGTCGTTAGATCTCACTACTTTCAAAGGTATAATAACCAAAAATAATTCCACGTAAGCCCCAACAAATGGTCGTAGCTTTCCAACAACAATACCTGGGATATTAAAATCAGTTATTCTCATGAAGGAATTTGGCATATATAAACACTGAAGCTTACAAAAATATCTGAAAAGTGAATCAAATGTTGCAGCTTCAGGTTGCAGGTTGAGTCTGTAAGGCGTCTGATGAGTACCCAGGCACCTGCTCTGGTCATCCAGGCCTTTCTCCTTAGTCAGTCAGGTGAAATTGTTCAGTCTTTGCAGCTAAATGATTTGTTTTGATGTTCTCATTGTATTATTGTGTCTGTCCTCCCACACGTTTCCCAAAGCTCCAGAGGCACTTAACATACCATGTAACAGAATGTCTTTCTTACAGGGACGCTATGTCCACTGCACTCCTTTCGCATGCCTTCTACTTCTCCCTTCCTCTGGTATTATCTAATGTTTCAAAGACTTCCTTTTTAGCTCGCTATCAGCCAGAGGGCCTCTAGAGGTCAGCTTTCCCATCCTGGCCCTGGATGCCAAGACAAGCAGTCTCAGTGGCTGAGAGAGGAATCCCCATGGGATGAAGCCATAGACCTTGGCGAGAGTCATGCCAGGCCAGATAATAGATAGCAAGACTAGACCAGGGTCAGGCTAAAGGGGGCTAGGCTGAGGCAGACCCGCTTAAAACAAACTGGACTGACAGGGGTCAAGCAATTAGTTAACTAGACAGTAACGTCTTTAGTGTCCAGCATTTCATTCATTGTTTTGACTTCTACCTCCTTTTCTACATGCCAGATTTAGCACCCCACATAGACAGGCATCCCTGTCACCACCACCTCAAATGAAAATACCCTCCCAGGCACAGGAAAGCCTCGGGATGGAAAAAATGTGAAGCTGAGGATCATTTTAAGGTAAAAGGAAATCACAGGGAAAGTTTTGGTGCGGTTAATTCAAAAGGCTGCTTGTGCTTTGCTGTTCTCGCTGGCCGTCTGGGAGAGCTATTAACAGCACAGGCTGGCTCAGGTTAAAGGTTAAAGGTAGTATTACCTTCAACTGTTGCATTGGCCGGTGAGTACTATAGTACTTGTGAGCATCGTCCATCACAGAGGAATCGTCCACGCAACCAAACAAACAAAAGTGTTTGTGATGCTTTCTTCTGCAGTCACATTGATTCACTTCAACAGAAATATTTATCACAGTAGGAGCGTGACTTTTTCCCATAGTGAGATATCTGTTTTAAATTAATATGGATCAACATATGTGTTTTATTATGATTTACAGCAAAAAACAAAGCCATGGAATTCCATTTCTTTACAGTCACTTTGAGTCATCTTATTATTGTTTCTCAGACCCCTAACTGAGAATGACAATTATTTTCATTTTAAGAGGCTTTATTTCAGGTAGGATTGCTACAGTAGTCCGGTAAAGTGCTCATGTTGTGATAGATGGTTACATCTTTTTACCTTCTCCTCTTGTGCATTGTGGTTTGTAGCTGTTTGGAGAAGAAAGCCAGAGTATTATGATAAGCTCAAAATCGCGCTTCCACACTGTTGATTGAGGCTTGGGAGCTAAATTCTTGGAAAGGGGTTACTCAGGGTTACAGTTTGTCTCATCCTGTTTACTCTGCTGCCACTCTTAGTGCAATTGGACAACTGTGAAGGAGGGTAATTTGGGGGTATAAATGTGTGTTAATTCATGCGTGCATGTGAAAGGAACACTATGGGTGATGTGTATGGTGAGACACATCACTCCCTAGTACATTCCTTCCTATGGTAAAGTTGTGTCCAAGTTGGGCTAAGCCTCAAGGCGCCATCACTAGGCGAAGAAACAATATGTGGGCATGGTGCAAGTGGCCTTGGTACAGAAGAAGTGTTCCAGCAACCAGCACAGATGGCAACCCTGGGAGGGGGACCCATGCTGTGGAACAAAAGCAAACAAATGAGGGCTCAATGGCTGAAGTAGCGTGGCGCAACGAGGAGGGATGGCAGCCCAGAAATACACTCGTCACTTCAGTAACGGTGGTGCCAGGGCAATGTGTTGCAACCTAGGCTGGTAGCTGGCTAACCCTTCAGCACTTTTAGGGAAACAAATCTCAGTTTCTGGCACATTTTAGCGTGTTATTACGCTTGCCTGCCCAATGTCTTTTTATTCCCAGTTAAAATGGACAAACCAGTCATTCTTTCCCTATCCTAATGTCCTCCCTAATGTTCTCCCCATCACAGTGCTCCCTGATCATCCAGAGGCAGGCTTGGAGGATGAGCGCTGTCCCCTGATGACAGGCTGCGATAGAGCTGGAGGTCAGTGTGTGTGCGATGCCCGTCACTCCTGCTTGGGCTCTTTCACCTACCCAGACCAAGAAACCTGCATGAAAGCCAGCAAGTCAGGTGAGCACTCTCCTCCCACCACAAGCACGTATGTTGAAACACACACACACACACACACACACACACACACACACACACACACACAACACACATCCACAGAATTTGAGTCAGTGGGAATAATGCTGTCCATTCAGAGGAGATAATCCATAGCAGATGTGGTTCTGAGGTGACTAATGCTACTTACATATCATAGTGATGACACACATGCTAAGACTTTGTGTAGTGGTTCCCCACTCGCCCTTGAGTGGTGCCATTGTCTGTGACTCATTGATGACTGTGGTTTGTGTGTGTGTGTGTGTGTGTGTGTGTGTGTTTCCACGGCTGGATTTCAGATGTTCGCAGGCACGAGCACCTGGAAAGACACAAAGAGAAGTATGTGGGACCATCCAACCGGGCCTGCATGTTCTCTGGCTGTAACCTGACCACCGAGGGCTGTGTGTGTGAGTCTCAGAGCTGCCACCACCACTTCGCCTACATCAACCGCAGCCAGTGCCAGGAAGCCGCAGGTAACCTGCAAATGACCTGCAACTGGAACTGATGAACCACACGGCAGCCGACTAGTAGCTTTGCTCAGCTCAAGTTATTTAATGTTAAGATGTGAAGATTTATACCTGAATCCGGAATAGATTCTGCAACTACAAAGTCACTTAAACATATCAGAATTGTATCATTCATAGTCCGTGCTTAGTATAAACATTGATATAAAGTTTGCTTCAGCTTTGGCAGCTTACGGTTTCGCCCCTCTCTTGTACAAATCACCTCTGAGTGGAACACAGAATTCCTTATGTCCTAGCTCATTATGTGTGAAAGGAAGCATATTGCTGCCGACCAATGAAATGGTCACCTTTCATTTTAAGCAAAAGGATCCTTTAAAATCAAGTCAGTCTACCTGAATACTTGCACTGGGAAAGCAGGCAGATAGCATTATGCACAGCACTTCCCATGATTACAAGAAGAGAAGTAAAGAAGGAAGATGAGTGAAAGAAAGAGAGCAAGGCTGATGTCATGAAAAGAAAACAAGAAGGGAAGATGAAGAGAGTGAAAGAAAGAAGGTTTGAATCTGACTGACAGAGTAGCAAAAACAGAAAAAGTCTCCATTATGAGAGAGGGAGTTGCCGAGACTGATGATGGAAATTGACGAGACCTTCAGTCACAGGATACAGTCCTTAAGGTGTAACAGTATAGAGTAAAAGATGAATGCTTAAAAAAGAGAATCCCTTGAATGATGTGAGAGAATACAAGAATGTGTGTTTACCTCCACTCACCATGATTGAAACCCTAAGTGACATTTTTTAATTGGCACAGAGTTTAGCTTCCTCATTTCGATTGTGAGGTGTCTGGCAGGTAGACAGGTGCAAAGTGGCGGCTGCCCCCTGACTGACACTTGCAAAATAGGACAGGACTACCACTGAGTGAACTCACTGCTCCTCTGTGTATGTTGGGTAAACCTAATCTTACTGAACAAGCCAGGAAACTGGAAAACCTGAATAAAAATGGTCCTGTCCAGGGAACAGATTCAGTCCAAAGCATGTGACTTTGACAGTTTTTATCTACATGTGTTGCTCTCGTTCGCAGTCTGCTGACATTTCAGAGGAAGACCGGCTCTTTCGATAGACAAAACAGTGGCTGGCAACGTGCCATGTAAACATATTTGAGATTATTTAGTCTGGAAATAACACAGCAGTTATTCTAGAACATTTACACTCCAGCTGTGTGGATGTTCTTGATCAGTAAATCCCACAGGACGTGTGTTAATCAAACATTACATTGTTTAGACATATATCATCATTTAAGACTAGTGGTACAGTGAAAGATATACTGCTGGTCTTCTGTTTTGTAACCCCCCCCCCCCCGATCTACAAAGCAGACGGATGACAGTTTAAACTCACACCAGCGAAAACTGTAAACAACATTTTTCAGCAGCTTATGAGTTTGTACTGCAACACACCCACCCTCATTAAGTAAGAGACCAGGATGTGTGTGTCTGTTATCTCTGCAAGTATGCATGTGCATGTGGAAAGAAATAGATATATCATCACATTTGTGTGTGTGTGTGTGTGTGTGTGTGTGTGTGTGTGTGTGTGTGTGTGTGTGTGTGTGTGTGTGTGTGTGTGTGTGTGTGTGTGTGTGTGTGTGTGTGTGTGTGTGTGTGTGTGTTGGATGAGCCGGTATATGTGAGCATGTGGGTTTGTGCATGTGTCTGTATGTGATAATTATCTTGGCCGAGATTTTCCTTTGTCTGTCACCAGCAAGAGCTTCCTCTGTGACCAGACCAGGACTGTGGTTACGATCTTATTCGCTCTGTCCTGTTGGACTCCATAGAGACTGCGTCCATCGACCCCTCGTTGTCTTTGGACACAAGCAGTTAGTGTTAGCATGCCCTGCTAGTGTGTGACAGCAAATGTATCCTATAAACCTGATCCCAGGGCATTAAGTGCCACTGATCACACTTTACACACATAGCAGACTTTGTGTCCTGATCAGTCAGAACATAGATTATCTTCTTGAGTAAGCTTACACATGGTAATGGTTTGGCCTCTCACTTTCTCTCGGACTCGCTCAGTGGTCTTGTTAGTTCATCCCTCCCCTGTGGCACACTGTGATCTAGTAAAGCTCAACATCTTCTCTGCTTCACCACTGCTGGTGTTCAATCACCTCTTGTTGCCTCGTGTTGTTTCAGTGGGATCCTGCTTCTCTGCTGGTATTCAAGACGTTGATGTAATTTGGCTGCAAATGTTCAATCTAGAGCAACCCATGTGTCAGGGAGAGAGGATGTGATAAGTGTAAGAGAGGAAGGGGGAAGGCAGACACAGGAAGATATGAAATCACAACTGAGGCTGACCATTTTGTCGAGGTATTTGTGTCAAGTACAGGCCCCAAGGTCTTGGTAGGGTGATGTTTGGTAATGTTACACTGTAGGATGGTTTACATATTTCATTCATGATAAGGCCCCTAACTGTTTTTTTAGAGGAATTCCCCTGCTGCTGCTCACTGACGGAAACAAGTAACGGAACTCAGTGCATTTTGGAAGTGTTTAGATGATTCATATGACTGGCATCACTTAATACTAACATTTGCTAAGAAGTAGTGATAGTGGAAAACCAGCTATGCTGAAGCAGTCAGGTTGTCTACTTACTTGTGGACTGATAATGGGGATAGAATAGAGTAAACTTTGTCCCTCAAAGGCATGTGGAAGTTCACAAGCGGTTCATCAGACGGGGAAGCAGTGCCCACTATCATGCCATGGCACAAACTGACCTTGGTCCCACAAATCCACTTGCCCACCTATGCCACCTCCATCCTGCGCCTTCTCTGCCCTTGTGAAAGGACTGTTAGTTCTGCTTGGCTGCAGCCTCTTTGTGGCAGAGCTATTACTGACCGAGCCAGACCACCGCCGGCTGGCAGGGGCGGGAGACGTCTCAGCGCTGTGTGTTTGTGTGCCGTCTTTGGAAGCTATGGCCCCTGTTGTACCCTGCAAGCTGCTCGTTTCCCAGTGTGTGCGTATTTGTATGTGTGTGTGGGTAGGGATTTCAAAGAGGAAACAAAACTCTTGTGTGGCGATTGAGACAAAGAACTTTCCTTCAAGGCATGTTGGGATTGCTGTCAACCCACTCACTACTCATGGTCAGCCGCTGACCAAACCAGCCAGCATTAGGCTAGTGGGAAAAGCCAAGACACACACATGGAGTCTTAGACCATTCCTGCATCTCCTGCTCTAACCCTCAGTCCATTCATTAAATCTAGACCTAAAACCCCTGACTTCACCATAATTATTAATGAATCAGACACCTAAACTGCAAACTAAGCCAAATCCTTTAGTTCCCAGGCACATTTCATCCATCACCAGCTATTCTTTTCCTGTGAAAGGGAACAAATCCATATGGCCAGAATCCATATAAAACTCAACTGCCTCTTCTACAGCTTATTCAACAGCTGTCTATACCACAGGTCTCCTATACATTTGCTATAGATGAGGGTTATATTTTGATGTATAGTGTTCCCTGAGTGACAATACACATGACAACTATTCAGTTATATTTCCCAGTTCTTTATGTTCAGTGACCCGGAGCAGAGTATGTTCACCCTTTTCATATGCATTTTGTGCCTGATATAACGATAGACCATGCATGGTGTTGATCTCTAAGGCACGGGCCCTTTAACAAGATAGAAGTCCTTCACGCTCCCCGTCAGTGACCTAATCTTGAAAAGGGTGTGTTTCAATGGAATGCACACATGCTATGTACACTTGCTATGCACACACACAAACACACATATATATACAAATATATGTGCAAATGTGGACCTACATGTGGACATACTCATTATCTCACCCAAACATGCTCGTTCACAGCTGCAAGCGGTGTTACTCAGGACACTGGGATCACATTTTTCATCTGCAAATATTTAGCCAAAGAGCGAGAGAGCAAGGCGTGCAGGTAGCAGATGCAGGCCTGCTGGCTGCTGTGTGCCTACGCCCGTCTACCTCAAGCTTCTGACCATGGTGTGAATTTCCCACACTGTGTTCCTTCCTGGTGACCCCGTCTGTGCCTTTTGGCCTGGACCCCCTCCCAGATCTGCTTCGCGGTCCTCACACACGCTGATACACATGGCAAACAATGCTGACTTTTTCAGCTGTAACTGCTGGTGGGCACAGGGCCAGGCCAGCCACAGCTTTATGTGAGAGACGGCCCTGATGTGTCCCTTTTGCGGAGCAACTTTATAAAACCTGAGGACAGACCAGAAACCCACGGAGGGCAGCTGGACTGAGACGGCTTTGTTCTCCGCTGACTTGCTTCCAAAGTCAGTTGTTGAACAGAACTCACATTGTGCGCTTTTTCCATGAGTAAACTCAGGCTGTCAACACAGCCTCCTCTGCCTAGCCGAGCCGCTCTGGTTCGGGGAAAGACTGAGCTCCTTGTACCCAGACTTTAAGAGAAGAAAAACCCATTTAGATAGGAGGTGTTTTACTTTCTTCAATGAGCTGCTGAAATGCCAGAAATATGCATTGTTAACAAAAGAGACCATTCTGTGGTAATGAAGCAATTTCCGTATCGCACCTATTCCAGACCAGCGTTTGTGTGCGTGTGTGTGTGTGTGTGTGTGTGTGTGTGTGTGTTCCAGGTTGTGTATTGAGGTTTCATTCTTTTCTATCATACAGTCATACAAGAGCATGTTGCCTAATCTGCAGAGAGAATTTATCAAGCATACCAAATCAGGTCTTTTGTGTTTGTGCAAGCTGGAGTATGGCCACTATTGTGATACGAAGAGTGGTTCTGTGGTTGCTGACTATCTAATTACAGCCATTTATGCTCAGAGATAGAACACAAACAGCATAGGATGAAATCCATTTGCTGCTGACTTTTACTGTCCTCTGTCTGCCTATTGTGCTTATGAATGTGCCAGCTAGAAAATTATATTAATTGGACCTGCAAGGGTTGGAACCTTTTCCATGGATGGATATAATTCTGTTCATTTGAATGACAATGGTATGTCTGCCAGCTGCTTTTCCCAGTGCACTTTAACCCCAGTCATTATCACAACTGAAAGGGTAATCAGCCTTCTCTGGGACACTCGTACACAATACACAGAAAGTGTTTTTCAGTGCAGAACGTTGCGGAAGATCGTCCCAGGGCATTTTCTATTGCTTTAAACAGTGTAAGGTTTTCATATGCAAAACCAGTCTTCAACTGAGCAGCAGCAGACTTAATTAGACTTTTTATTGGAAGTAAAACATTCACCAATCAGTGCTTCCAACTGAAGTTTATTTAACTCCAGCTTAGGAATTAGGCCAAAAACCGTTAAAAAGGTTGCAGCCTCCCTTAATTCAGGGGTTTTCCCCCTCATTTTCTATGACACTATTCAGCTGCTACGTTTTATCAATGAGAGCTTTGTGGCAGTCCTCTCTGTTCCCAAGTTGCTTGAGTAAACAGTACAGTACAGATACCTCACACTCCTGCTCTAGTTATCTGGAGCCAGAAAAATTCAACGTTTCCCTTATCCTCAATTTCATCTGTCAGAAATGTTACCCCCCACCCACCAAAATACAGCAGTCACAGTCATACAGACCCATGTTTATTCTAGGTCAGACATCAAACGGCTACTTAACCGAAATGTAGGCAAAGCATCAGGTCATAAAGAGCTGGAATGGTTGAGAATATACAGTATGATTCAGAGGTCCAGCTCTGGAGTTGAGGACTGGCAGAGTAAGAACCATTATCAGGGGATCAGAAGTTTGGACCCCAAACTGCTCACTGGTTCAGTTTCCCCCATCTTGTGGCAAAACCCAGAGGGATCCATTTACAGGTCTTCAAATGTCAGGGATGAGGCATATCCTCTGAGAGACTCATGTTGCACCGTGGAGCCAGCAGCAGTCTGGGAAGACCATCAAGAAAACTCAGCTTCTGGAAACACCACCAAAACCCCAAGCGCAACTTCAGCCTACATCAGTCCCTCTCCTCAAAAACCATATGCATGCAAAGATTGTCAAGTATTTCTCATAACTAAATCAAAATCCACTCCAATTTATCTTTCTTATAAGGCAGTCATTTGTTGACACATTTTCTGCTTTAAATGTCAGTGATGACTTAAACTAGAACGATTACCAGATTTTCCTCTTCCTCATCTTCCATAATCTCTGCACTAGTTAACCTTGCCTTTCCACTCTCCTTCTCCGCTGTCAAAGTGCTACAAAGTGTGTCTTTACTGTGCTTTCAGCAGGGGATCTGGGAAATTACTTAGTGATTGATAATTATAGGATGTGAATCTGCTCTCCCCAATCCTCTTCTGCATGCACTGTATACATTACAGTGACACTGAGAACCAAAATAAACATGTCCCTTTGGTTTTGGTAATCCAATCTTTGTAAGGTAGCTACTGTTCTCATACAATGCCTGTACAGAGGGGCGCTCCACTTTTCTTTTCCTGAACAGGCTCCAAAATTCACCCCTGAGCCCCTTGCCCAGATTTCTAGTACCCCTGCACCTCTTTTCCCTTTTAACAAGGGCTATCAGAGCTATTATTTTGGCTCTGGCAAATGAAAAGACAAACACATCCTGGTATGCTAAATGAAGGGGAGATTCTAAACTGGCAAGAAGAAAAGCTCTGTTGAAGGTTGGGTGGTATTAATGACTGGTTTTAGAGCGTGAGGGGCTGTTTGGATTGGAGCCTGGCTGGGTGGGATCAGAGGCCCGTAGACAGGATATGCAGAGAGCCTTGTCGTGTCTAGAGCGCCGCTCTCACTTCTCTGACAGGATGCTGTGAAGCTGTCACAGACTGAAGTGGGGATCTGATGACTGTGCACAGAGTTTGTGTTGGGTGACTGTGTGAACTTAGCCTTTAGAGACTGTAACACAAGTAGTGCTGTTCCAACTGACACTATGAGTAGCCCTTTAAACACACATGCACACACACGTGCAAGCACAGAAAAACCCCTCCTGCCTCTAGGAGAACAGTGTGGGCACTGTCAGAGCCTAGAGCAGTTTAAGGTGCTGTTACAGAATGTCTTACAAAGGAAGAAGAAAAATTGATGAAAAAAGCAACAAAAAAAATGCAAAAGCCGTGTCTGTCTCCCTTTCACTACTGTATTCTACGTACCCACATGTACCTTAATGCGAACGTGTGTCCATGTCTGTGTGTTTCAGAGGAGCTGAGGTGTGCCGGGCTGACGTGTCCCACTCTGCAGGTGCCCTCCTGCCCCAAGGGTTCAGTCCTGACCAAGAGTTACACGCCCCCTACTGGTTGCTGCCCCTCCATACCGCCCCAGTGCACTTGCGACCTCCGTGCCTGCCGCAAGCCCCAGTGCCCGAACGGACAGCGCGCCGTGCCACTCAGCCAGGCCAGCGGTCAGCCAGGAGACTGCTGTGATGTCTTTGAGTGCCAGAAAGGTGATTGCACTAAACTGCACACACTACACAATCTGTTTCGATTGGTCTCCCACTGGGGGTAGCAATGGCACAGTAGGTGTGAGATTCATCGCCTTTGAGGAAGCAATTATTTTCCTCAGAGTAAGGCTTTTCTCCCTGCTGACCAAATGTCCACAGATGAAAATGAAAGTTGCTGATTGGATAATTACTGTTGGGCTTATTATCAGGCTGGGCCGATGCCTCCCAGGGTTAAAACCATGGTTCAAAGAAATGTTTGCAGGGATATATTCACAAATATTTGTATTGCCTGAAGGGATCTTAAATATAATGGGTCTTTTAAAGCAGATTTGTGGTCTGAAATACGCCCTTGCAAAATGTTCTCACCTGGTGAGAAAGAGACAGGAAATGCAGAGAAAGAGAGCAGATGTTGAGCACATATAGATAGACCTCAGCGCTCTCTGACATGCCCCAGAGGCAGCCAGGAGAGTCAGGAAGGCAGGGAGGGGACCTGTGGTATTGGTCTGTTTACTCTGCGCTCCCAACAAATATTCGCTGTTTTACCAACAGAACAAATTCCCATTCTGGCCCCTCCACATGCATAAATGAGTGCTGTGTCCCGGAATGAATGGACTTAACGAGCCCAGTGACCAGAAAAGTGCTTAGGCTACGAATTTGCTCAACAGAAGTGCAGTGTCAAAGGGTTCCTGTCTGGTCACACGTCCAAAGGGAAAAGGTTCAACAGTTCATTGATGGGAATGCTTTTTATGTGCTCCAGTCTGCCAGTGGGGAGGGTAATCGAGTCCGGCAGGCCGGCGGGGGCTGAATGGCAGACGTGGGGGCCATGGGATCAGTGTTTTGATAACAAGTGTCTGCTGCTCTTTGGGCCTGGGGCTTGATGCCTTTTGTGCTGCCCCTACCGTCCGTTAGGCCTGCATGACTGCGCCATGTCAGAAAGCTCCACAGACAGGGACAAGGACACACATTGGGCCCCCTAGTCACCTCCTCAGTCCTGCATTGGTCCCCAAAGCACTGGCTACAAATGCTATATGGTATACATATAAAATCTAGTCTAGTCTAGTGTTTCCTCTAATTCCCTCCCATTGTCTCTGCATGTCAGGCTTGGACTGATTAACTTGTTTCCATTGCCCACTAGGCTCATATTTAGTCAGGGTCAGTGTGTGCAGTGACAATAAATCCCACCTGTGTGTTTTGGCCTCCGTCAACGTTAGATTCTTTCCACTGTTGGCTGGAGAATGGCCGTATCTGGGTGGCAGACGAAACCTGGCAGCACCGTCCTGACCTGATGTCACCTGATGTTACAGATTATCCTGTTTGGTCCTGTTTAGATGTGGTCTGCTGTTTATCAACACTAGCTGGCACAAACTCTGCATCCTGTGTCTCCTGTAGTGAGCCCTGGATGCAGAGTAGGTTCAGGACTGCACATGTTATTTTGAGATTTACGTCAATGTAAAGCACTAAGGCTGAGATCACACTTCTCAGGGGGCTCAGCTTAAATTGTTTATAAAAACGCAACAACCAAGTCTTTAGACATTGACAAGTGGTTGTTTTCTTGACACAATTTAAACTCATCTAATAAACTGAGCTGATTAAGTATCACTGCCAAGTTGATTTTAATAAATCACCTTATTATTCTCTGGGAAAAAAGTCATGTTTCCCACTGTGGTTTTGCTTCTTTTGCCTGTAAACCACGAGAAGCGGCAGTATGACAGTCCATTATGAATGATTTAGAGCGGCTAAGGGTCAATGTTTTATGGTCCATCCATCTCCACATCCAATCCAATCCTCAATTTAGAGAAGACTGAACATCACAAAGCATGACTGGAATTTAGACTCTGTGCTGCAAGTTGTTTTAGGGATTACCATTAACAAACACTGCGGAAATCACATGTGAGCATCCCGTCATGTGACTTCCTATTGCTTCTGTGAGCGTTAAAAAACGTTGCCGTGCCTTTAGATTTCGGCCAGCTAAAGTGCTTATTGCATTTTCTCTGCTCGGTTTTGCTGCACGCAAAGCAGGACGACAGGAATACTGAGAGAGAATAGTGCTGGATGGAGCTGAAAGAATGGAACAGAAAGGAAGATAATAAAAGATCAACAAATCCCTGCTCTACTTTCAAATCAGTTGGCCCACCTGCTTTGTATTAGAGTGGAGTGCTGTTTGTCGGAAGGCATGGGGTCATCGGCGCAGACGCTATAAGTCTGCAGTCAAAGGCATACAGATGCTGCCGTAACCTCTGCCTCTCATTTATAGAAGCCGCTGGCCCCACATTTGCTTACATCTGTGCAATGCATTTACTTCCCTAACTAGCGTAGCTACTCCTCTATAAGTCTGGAGACTTTCTTACATAACCACATTGCCTCACTCCCCTAATGTTGGAGCGGGTTTAATGAAAAGTTGCTGTGTGGTTTGTTAAGATCTTACAATTTTGAATCACCCAAACCACTGTGGTACATTTTAATGTGTAATCTAGTATTACCATTGAGATGTCATGCTGTAATCTTCCTGCTCCTTTGGCTACAAAACTACCACCATTCATTTCAAATAATGAATCTTATTAGTTTTAATTTGTAGAAATTGCATCTTAGGATGTTATTGTAGTCATGATGGATACAGACATTTATGCACAGATTCAGACACTTTAAGGGCCAAGTGTTTAATGAGCAGGTCAATGCTTTCCCGTACGTATTGTGGTCTTTACTGGGCCTGTTGTCTGTACACAAGATCGGACCTGTGCTGTAACCAAGCTAATTTTATTTCATAGACGGAACATGGCCAAAAGAGGTTCTAAGTGCTTGGATGCTTTTGGGAAAGGCAGGTCAGAGCATTGATTCACTCCACCTGCCACCAGCACACTGAACCCAGATTCTGCCAAAGCCTCAGACCCACTACTGTTCTCTTTTACTCGCCTCTGCAAGAGTTCGACGCCTTCTCAACACTTGATAGATCCCTGTTAAATTCCTCCTTATGGACTTGGCTTCATTGTCTGATAAATGCCGTTCCACCCCTCAGACTTAACCTCAGCCATCAGTGTCTGCCTCAGGACCATTAGATTCAGATAAACATTTCCATCAATGGCAGAAAATGAATGGATGTGTTTATGTATTTCTAATTGATTGTATACCATTGTGATAGGCTCTCACTGATCAAGCTTGACATTTGTGATTAAAAACTGCATTTTTCTGTCATATAGTCATGAAGACAAAGTCCTTGTGTTAATCTTTGCCAAATGTGATGGACACCTGACAGAGCATGGTGCCCTATTCGTCAACTGCAGAGTGTGTTAAGCATTATCGTCCCCACATGGTGTTTAGTTTAAGGTTGTCAGCAGCTGTCTCATTATTCTTTTCCTTGTTCTTCTCCTCAGTCTCTCCCAAGTGTGTCCACAATGGGAAAGAGTTTTCCGAGGGCGAGGTGTACCGCATGGACCCCTGCTGGCTGTGTCAGTGCCGCGGAGGAATCTCCTTCTGCTCCAAGGCGGAGTGCGCTGAGCTGGACTGTGAAAACTTCTACATTCCTGAGGGCGAGTGTTGCCCTGTCTGCATAGGTACACACCTTTACCTTAATATTTTGTTAAGAAGTGGCAACTTAATTCTTCATTACACTAGAATGGGAGATTATGTTCTACACTTGTGCTTTTGAGGTTTAAGCCACGGGTGATGTGGCACAGAGGAGAAGTCCTGTGTGGCCAGCTGGCAGAGTGGAAAGCTGACAACAGGAAAGGTAGAGGTGATATCAAAATCCACCATGCCAGACACCTCCAGTGTGACCCTACCTTAATGGCTTCCTAAATAACCAGTTTCCACAGTTGTTAACATACCTGGCATACAAGACGCACACTAAAGAGCCAGCCAGGGATTCTTTTCCACTGGGGAGGCTTAAGAACATAAAAACCCTCTTTCAGAGTGTACGGCTTGGCTTTGTAATATCTGGCTCTGGGGCTTAATGAGGGGGGGGGGGAGAGCAATTGCAAAACACATGTCTTCAAAGCCAGGTAGGGAGCATTGATATGTGCACTTGTTAAAAAATGGGGTTGCAGTGCATATGGCAACCACATTACAGTCTGCCAGAAGCCTGTGGATGGAGACAGTAGCCAGTTTTAGCGTCTGCCCGTTTGGCTATAGTTGATCGGGTGCATGAAAGCGAGGGGAGAAGACAAAGAGCAAGACTGCATAGGGGATCATTTTAGGACAGTGTTGGAGGTACACCTGGAATATGTAGGCATTTAGATGGTATGGAATGCTTTCATCTTTTACTTATGGAAAGCTGCTCTTGCTTAATGTATGGCTCACTGCAGAAAACATTGACTGTAAGGCTCTTAATCTGGACTAAGAGATGTACGGTATTTAAAGCTACCTGGTGTGATTATACTTGAAGATGTACTAATCAATATTTAACAGTAGATCAAATGACTATTTGCAATGTCAAAGGGATTAGTTGTAATGATAAGCCCATAGAGAGTTATTACTTGACACTCTAGCATCTTTCAGTTTTGGTTTTATAGCCCATGACTTTACTGTTTTGGTTCATTTTTATCAGACAGACAAAGTTAGTGCTTAGCTAGTGAACATAGTGCATAGGTATTTATCAGATATTTTAGTCATAAGTTGGTGGAGACCAAAAACAGAGCTAAAAGGAAAATGAATATTGGAGGTGGCCAGAAACACGACTCCATGTCTGCTGGATGAAATTTATGAATTAATAATAGGTCAGTGCTGTGTATTCAGCTTGTCCTGAGTGGCAAAAAGATTAATGAATGCAGGTTTCATTTTTACACTGAAAACTTGACAACCTTGGCTTGGACTTGGAGACAACACATTTTTAACAGGAAGCAAACTGAAAGATGCGATCCCGTTGCATTATGGGAAGTGTAGGCTTCAGGGTTTTTGGAGCTTGACCAGTAGCGCTGACAAAAGAATCATAATACTGTATATTGGGGTCTGCCGCATCACTTTCTACCACTCTTTTTTTTTTATCTTTCTCTCATAAGTCCCCCAGCTACATGAAAGTGAAGTGCTAAAATCCTGAAGCGACCCTTTTCATTATAAGGGTCATGGTACAGCAATAGAGAAAAATAGATCCTGTTCAGGTTAATCACAGCCAGATGGATGGAACCTCAATAGCCAAAACTCAGCTGGGATCAGATAGGACAAATAGGATCCCTGTGCACAAAACACAGCATCCTTTCTCCCTCTGACACACATCCAGTTAGCTGCACCAAACACATAAACAGAAATATGAACACACTTTTGTTTCATACAAACACACAGAGAAAATGCTGAGACTACCTTCTAACCTGCATTTGTTACCAATAAACAGTGTAACAAAAACAATTAAAACAGTTTATAGTAAATGAAAAAGACTCCCAGAGCTGGGCTCAGGCATCATACATCCCCTCCAGCTGAGCAGAATGGCTTCCCAGATTGGCTTTTAAACTGTCCCAAACGTTATGGTTCCTACTTAAGACTACGTGCTACAGATCTAAAATACACTGTGGGGAACAGCAGTTATGAATGTAATCACCCTTGCTGTGTTTCAAATGATCAAATCTCTCTCAGGACGACACGGTGATACTAAAATTGGTCTGTCTCGTCTCAATTTAAATCCCTATGTATGTTGTTGCAAAGCCAGGGTCCCTCTCCCTACTTATAAAATGTAGATAAGTCATCCAAATTCAACAGCTCTTGGTGACAAGCCAGTTTCCATATCTTGTTAGCTCCCTCATGGAGTATCCTGCTTCCTTCAGCTCTGCTCTCACTCTGTCTCATGTTAATTCAATTACAGTAGAAAATGTAGCAAACTATACATGTGGCTGCTGAGAAACGGATCAAAGATTCACCTCTTCTCTCGCTCCATTCCTTTACCCACAATCTGTCTTTCTTTACACTCAGATGTGGAGTTACTGTCAATGGAGAGCACTAAGGCCAGTTGCTGGGTGAATAATAAGCTGCGGGCCCATGAGGAGCAGTGGAAAGAGGACGATTGCACCTTCTGCCAGTGTGTGGATGGAGAACCGCACTGCACGGCCATGGCCTGCAAACAGAGCTGCCAATACCCTGTCAAGATCCCGGGAGAGTGCTGTCCCTTCTGTGAAGGTATAGAGAGCTGTGTTGGTCTTTTGTATATATCATATCGAATGTATAGCTCAATATCTATAAGAGGTACACATTAGCCCACATACCACATATTGGAGGCCCCTGTGGCCCCGCAGCTTTGCTACAGAGGACATGTCGGCATGGGCTCATTAAAGGGGAGGCCACAGAGCATTCTTTAAGCTGCAGGGTTCTTTGTGTTCCTTTATTACCCTTGCCCGCCAAAATGAGACCCACCTGTGTGTGAGGCTATGCCGTGCTTTTAATGCAGGAGCCTGCATAATTGAAGTGGATCCCTTTTTTGTGAGTGTAATTAGTTACAGCTCGTTGGGCTGCTCCTCCCACTGAACGTGGCAAGAGACGTTTAACGGGAATAGCTATGGTGCATGTCTGTGTGTTCCAAACTGTCCTTCTCCTTTATTGTGGCTACACAATAAACCTGGCTCTGATTCAAGAGGGTCTGTCTAACGTCTTATTGTCTTCACTGGTAGTCCTAGAGCTGAAACATGCTTTTTAGACAAATTTAACGTATTAATGGGAGACAGTTCCACACAATAAGACAGAGAGGTATAATCCCCCTTACAGTGCGACCCACCCTGCTGTAATTGCTCTATATTTATCTGTAATTACTGTTTACTCCAAAATAAGAGCAGTGTAAATAGGTAGCTATTACAGTTGGCACAAAAAGCATTGAACACCTGAGGGCATCCTAGCACACTTATATAAAAAACAGAAAGAAATTTATAAAAGAAATCACAGTTTGTTCTTTGTCGTATACTGTTGCTCTCATGCAAAGTTCTTACCCTCCATCATCTCTTTTGTTCTCCAGAGCCTTCTTACGAAACAGTTAGCCCCATGCTATGCCCTCCTCTGGTAAACTGCTCCCTGTCAGGGAATGACTGCCTCTACGGCTTCCAACAAGACAGAAATGGATGTCTGCTCTGCCACTGTCTCAACAGTAAGTTCACTTTTCTCACTTTACGTTGAACGTAAAGGGTTAATATTTTAGGGACTGACTTGCAGAAGCATGAACATGATACATTTCTTCTGACATGCTGCTTCTTGCATTAAAATGGCACACATTGTATTTACCTGTTTGTTCATGCTGATGTCAAAACAATCTGGAAACCACTGGGTTTTGACAGCACAAAGTTCACATTAATGACAGCTTATTTTTGTACATGGCTACAGTCTTTGAAAGGTTCTCTGTCACAAGAATGTTCCTGTGAGCAGCCCCAAAGCAAGTCATGCCTTTGCCTTTGATGGATTGTTGCACCCATGATCAGAAGACCTCTCCCTCAACTCTTTCAGATGACTCCTGCCCTGACCTGGGAAAATACTGTTCACTGCAATGCCCAATGGGCTACAAGAAGGATGATTTTGGCTGTGATGTGTGTGAGTGCAGCATGCCCAAGTGCCGACCTTTGACCTGCACTAAGACCTGCCCCTATGGATATGTGTAAGTACCCCCAGTGACACCGTGGGTTTCTCATCCCCCAAGTCCAGCTACATGTGTGTGTCATCCGTGTTTTCAGCCTGTTTAAAGGCATCTGTGGCTGCCAGTGACGTGACATGCAGATATATGAGGAACTATACACTTTGCTCTTACATGCTCATAAAACCTAAGTGGATAGTTTGGAAATTCTGTTATGTCGATGAGAGATTGAGTTTTTCTTGATGGAAAATGTTTGCGTCCTAAAATCTGTTTAAAGGGGTTTAGTTTTCATAAATTCCATTAACAAAGTTTTCTCCCAGTCACCTCCTGTATTTAAATCGGTATGGTTGAAGAAGGAGTTAAATACTTACATTATCAAGTGATGCCCAAAGGCCAGTGGCTGCTTAGTCCTGGTAAAAAGGGAAGTAGAACGGGCTATTGCAACAGTAGTTTGGCATCCGAGATCAAAGGGCCTAACTTGGTGGCCAGTCCCAGGTTTCTAAATCCGTGTTTGTGCATGTTTGTGTGTGAGTAATTCACTGTGGGATCCTTACCTCTCAGCTCCCTGCAACTCCTCTCCTCCTAATCCCATTTAACCCAATCAAAAATCTGGAAGTGCTCTCTACCCGGATGCTCGGTCCCCAGGCACCACTCCCATTTCATAAATCATCGTTCTGTCTAAATACAACGATCAAAAACGCATCAGGACAAAAGCAGCCTTTATAAAACTTTTACAGTTGGGATTCTTTCGGGTATCTCAACCATGCTCTGTGAAGCCACGGCTCAAGATGGGCCCGATATGTCTGCGCTGTAAACCAGAGGAGAGGAGAGAGGATGAGGGGGACCCTGTGGGGAAAAGAAGAGCAGGAAGTCCTGGCTTTATCCTTCATAAGCAGCTGTTTAGATCTAGCCTCAGAAGTCTGAAATCCTCTGAGAGCTTGCCAGCCCTACAATGCAGATCTGTCTCCTCACACAGGACTTCTGCATGCAGCCACCACAAAGAAACAAAAGACACAAAGGATCAGGCCTCCAAAGCAGGATGACTGTAAACTATGTGCAACTATGTGCTGCACATTTCTCTCTTGTGTTAACAGTCAAGATAAAGGACCTTCTCAGGGCAGTTATTGCGACTGAAGTTATGTTTTCCATACTTCATATGTTATGTTTTCCATACTTCATAGCTCAAAATCAAATCTTTGGCATAAATGGAATTCTTTTGGCCACACTGGAAATTGTGCCGAGCCAGCAGTCCCAGGGCCCCAGGGCCCTCAGTGCCTCCCCAAGCCCCTCTATCCCCTTGGAGCCCAAAGCGCTGCTTGGCATTCCACACACCATCTTCAAACAAAGCCTTGCTCTAAGGTTGCAGCACTCTGTGTCTCTGTATTTGTACAGTGAGGCACTGGCCAAGTGTTGTTTCAATAGCTGTTATTGCCGTTTCAGCATAGATAGGGTCTTCTGTTTGCCGAGCCTGTGATGCTGTGTCCTCTTTATAGGACGCAGCACCGTCCATGGGTTTGAGGGCTTCTTTTATTTATGCTGCCCTGGCAGATGAAGATTAATGGAGTCATTAACCAGGCCTAATGAGGCCACTGCTTCATAAAATGGGTATCATCACTTACACTGCGGGAGAGACACAAGAGAGAGGCTAGCTGGGTAAGAGAGAGGCTGAATGAGACAGGGAGGGATAGAGAGGATGTCTAGAATGAGAGAAGACTAGATACAGGTCATTCCTTCATCTGGGTATTTGACAATTTATCAACCTGCAGCTCATCCATGTTTTATTAGGCAGATAATTAGATCCAACTGGCTTATTTCCATCCTCTGCAGCATCTGCACTTCATGCTGCTCCTGTGTCTTTGTATGTGAGGATATACTTTTATTGTTGCTTTGCTCTGACAACTGGACTCGTTTTCTGTGTTTTTGTGTACTGATCAATCAACATGCCTATATCAGGTCTTGTCTGAGCACTGCTCTTTGGGGCTGCCAAAGGCTTTTGGAGCAATTCAGATGGCAACAGGGTGAATTAAAAGCATCTGAATTGGCTTTAGATTGCTCCTTCATCTTTGGGTTGGTATAATGTGCAAACCACAGGGATGTCACATGTTGGCCTTTTATTTGGCCTTCTTCAAAGGCGGCTAATATAGAGAGGGGAAAGCCAGCCCAGATGTTGATTATATCAGACTTGAGCATCTGGGTTTTACTCAGTCACAACACCATGTTGCTCCATAGACCTCTGTTCATCTTGGAGATATCCTCAATGTGAAGCCATTTTTAAACTAATGGTATGGCATCTTTATGCGTCTGTGCTGGTGATAGCCGTGGCCGGAGGATAAAGTGATTCGATTTTGGAGGGTAAAGGTTGCTGTGACTTCACAAAACACATTTATAGCCATAATTAAAGAATTCCTATGCTAATTTATGTTATATTTTCATAGAAATGTCTAACAGGATAAAATTATGAAGTGATGACATTTTATATCCAAAAGGTCAAAGGTCAACCTCACTATGACATCATAATGTTCTGCAAAAACTCTTTTCTGCCGACCATTCAACGCCATAACTCAAGGACAGGAGAGATTGTGACCATATTTCACATTCGGTCGGATACTGAATTGTAAAGATCTTCTGTGCTGCTGGTTCGAAGATGTGTCAAGCATCCCCGTTTTAGAATTTGTAGCTTCTTTGCAGCAACATCCATATTTGAAGCATTGTCTATTTGCATAGCTACAACTTTGCGTTCTATCCTGTTCATCTGGTAGTCCACCACAAGCTCATTGGTTTTGCTGATATTACGGTGATTGTCCGTTGTTGAAGCTTGTACTCTGTACTCTCCTGTAAAAATAAATAATCTCTAAGTGAAGACAGCATGTTTCTCACTGGAAATTATTCACTGGAATACAGTGATAACTTCCATTTCACCCCAAAAAAAATAAACTTGAAGCACACTTTTTATATGCGTGCTTCATCATGTGCATGTTTGTTGCCTTGCAGGAGAAACAAGCATGGCTGTGAGATGTGTCGCTGTGTCAAGTGTCCTCCCTTCACCTGTGACAAGCACTGCAGCGACGGCTATCGGCAGAACAGGAAGGGCTGCTCCATCTGCATGTGTAAAGGTAAGTGACAATGTTTCTGATAGTTTGGGGATGGTTTGCTGATGCTTTCACCAGATATTGTGATTGATTCAGTCCTCAGAGGATGAACCGTGCCAATTATGGCGAGATCTTGATCTTGCCTCTACCACCAGTCCAACTTTGTGTCTTTAACCCGTATCCTGATATATCAATATATAACCCCTACTTTTAATTATTCATAGCTACATTTTAAGAGTCATACATCGAGTTACCTCCTGATCCATAACTACAGTTCCACCACAAGGTCTTAGTTTTAAGCAGTGTAAATGGTAGCGGGTGGAAGGAGATAGGAAAGCTCTGTCTGCAGAGTTGAAATTCTGCCACTACGCTGCAGCTTTGATTTCCTTTGACCTTCAGCTGCTCTACTGTGGAGACTTTTATGTACTGTATGCTTGTTTTGATTCTTGCTGGTGTTTAGCTTTATCCAGGGGCTGTGTGCGCAACTCAAATTAGATTCCCTCAACCCCTAAGTTTAAAGCAAGTATGCAGATGCCATATTTATGCTGCACCACATTTTATGTGGTGTGTTTATTTTGCCAATAAAGCTGTATTATAAATATTTCAGCTTCAAATATACTTGGTGGTTTTCCGGTATGGTGAGGTGATCAGTGCAGCTGGCACCTCATCTCCACAAACAGGGACACACACAGACCTAAACCTAAAACTTGCTGTTTACCTCACTTTGAAACTCTTGTATCAGTCTCTCTGTGGACTTTTAAAATATTCAGGGATAGGAAACTTTTTTTTTGGAAGTATGTTTTTCTGTGTGTGTTGTTTTTTAAGTATTTAAATAAAAGAGAAGAGACAAGAAACATCTGCCTGAACTCTACTACACCGTACAGTCCACTATGTTTGTTCCGGATCCTAGTGGATCCCTACGAACTTTAAGAGCCATGCTGAGTTTAACACATGCTGGGGCCCAGTTAAAGGCAACTTGGGCCCTTCATAAGGTCTGCTTGTGGGAGATGAATAAAGCTTTCTTTGTGGCTGGATTATAAATGGATTATTGGGAAATAAATATGCAATAAAGGAAGATCAAATATTCCTGACTGGTGTATGTTCCAGTATATGGAACCATTACCACTTAGTGCTCACTTTAGCCTCTAATGAAATTGGACCTAAGACAATAATACTGGCCCATTTTACTGTAAATCATAAATGTACTAAATGAAATTTCCAGAGTGCATTTACAGGGTTCCTTGACAAAGCAGACTATATGGCGTTTTTTAAGTTTTGGACAACTACTCCACAAGTCCTCAACCATCCCAGTAATGTCTGTGCCTTTAATGCTTGTGTCTCTAGAAAGCGGCCATGTCCCAAGCACCACTCCCCCGGCCCCGATGCCCAGTTATTGCCTCACCTCCAATGGGCACCGGTATGAGGAAGGTGACGGCTGGCACGACGGTTGTCGTGACTGCTACTGCCACTCCGGACGGGAGATGTGTGTGCTCATTTCCTGCCCCGTACCCAGCTGTTCTCACCCAGTTGTAAGGCCTGACCAGTGTTGTCCTACATGTGAGGGTATGTCAAACTTTATTTTATATCCAACTTTAAAGAATAATACCAGTTTTAAATTAGATCCAGTTTTAAAGGATGATTCATAGTTATTATAGTCTCGCATTGCCAGACCTTCCTCCACAGCACTGTGAAGGAGGGTCTGAGTAGTCCACACAGCATTCCGGGATTGGAGAATAAGGTGCTCTGGTTTATTGGCATTTCTTTAAACCAGTCACAATCGTCATGGGCGGTGCAAAGCGTTGGACAGAGCCACGGTGCCTCTGCAAAATAGCCTCAGGAAGGAACTTGTTTTAGTGGAACGTGCTCGTTTAAAAGTAGTTTTAGTCGTGCAACAGAAAGCTCAGATTGGACAGATAGGTAGCTGTCTAGATTTACCCTGCAGAGATCTGAGGAGCAGTTAACCATAGTCCTCATAAATCAACCGGAGTTTAAAATTCCAACACAAAGAAAGTGGAAGGTAATGGACATCTGGCCGAAAAGAGCGTGATCCGGCAGAATTTCCAGCAGCACTGGAGCAATCCCGGAAGTGGAACGTCGTGGATATAGACTATGGTTATTATAACTTGGGTATACGTGGATATATAGTTTTGGCCATTTTTCCTGTTGGTAATAATGATATTGTACTCATCAAGTTAATTGTTAAGGTCAGGTAATATGGTGACATTGCTCAAAGAAAGACACTTCACACACTCACATGGCTTTAAACAAAAATGACAAAAATGATGGCCAAAACTACAAAAACGGGACCCACGTTCTGGAAATACACAGTATAGAGTCCCCTAACAGCTCAATTAACAGAGAGTGTTGAGTTATTAGCTAGCTTTTAGGCTTTTTAGACTTGCTGGCCACTTAAACTCAAACACAGTCTCTGTCTGTTTCTGTAAAAATGGAAGGCACACTGATCCACACCCACACTTTCTTTTTTAATCCACAACCCTCCAACTCATGCGGGGTATTTATGGAGGAGTGACTCAGTTGGCTGTTCAAATATTTAGGAGTGAAAGAATGTCTACAACTTTCAGAAGCTATACACACTTTGCAGTCAGGGGACAACAGGCTAACTATTTGCAGATGTCTGCTTCTCTGCTGGACAGAAAGATGTTTCAACTAAACTAGAGTGAAAACACAACTTGCCTGAGGCTTCTTTTTAATGGCTAGTGGTCTCCCATGCATCTTTATTCTAGTATCCTATGACTCTGTTACTCTCTCAAAATGGTTGCTTCACTTCATTGTGCACCAGTTGTTAGTATGGGCTGAATGCATGTTTGTGAATTTGATAGCACACACGTGACCATTTCCTCTCTTCCTCTCTCCTCATTGTACCGTAGATGAGTCAGGCAGCGGTCTGCCAGAGGGGATGGATATGGTGGTGTGCAGAGCACCTGGGGGAGAATTCTATGTGGAGGGGGAGACCTGGAACCTGGACGAGTGCACAAGGTGCACCTGCAGGAAGGGACGTGTCCTGTGCGACACTGAAGTGTGTCCACCGGCTCTCTGCCAGACACCAATCAGAAACAAGAACACCTGTTGCCACGTATGCCCAGGTAACAGAAAAAAAGGCTAGAGGAAAGCAGTGGTAATTTCAGATCAAACTCAGCATGGGTCACATCAAGTTGGGGTAGTGGCTAGGGAAGTATAAATCTGTTTTGGATGTGCTATCAGCATGTGGTTTTGGAAGGTCTTGCATGTTGCACTCTGTAGGGGTTTTATGTCAGGCACACAGGCTCATAAAGAAACCAGCCAAGACCGGTTGGATTTACATAGTGATCCTCCAGGCAGGCAGCAGCACATGTGAACTGCTTTCACCCAGCGGCCGACACCGGAGGTTCATCCAACTCCCTTATAGCTGGAAGGGCAAGAATGTACCAAATTTTACTGAATCTGTGCTATTCCTCCTTTTTCATGGGAATAAACTTTTGACACAAATTTCTAGGCAAATGCAAAACCACAGGCATATTTTATTTACAACTGTACCCAAACACTCAAGCCTCTTCTCATACACTTAGAATCAACGTATCCCAAGCACTTACAAGCATGAGGCCCACAAATCAGCAATGCATGACTACGCCTGAGAGCTGCTCCTCGAGAATGCCGGCCCGCCTTATCGCTGCATCTCCCTTCACAAAAGCAGATTGTCAGAGGCCACCCTTTGATATATGTATGGGCCTGGTCACCAGGAATGTGGGAATAATACACATCTCACTGACAGGCCCAATGATGTATGTGTACAGTAGGGTAGTGCAGTGTGTACATGCTAACTAAAGTCTTTGGTCATGAGAAGGCAATATATCTCAGGGCCGCGGGGTCTGATGAGACGGAGAGATAAGGCCTTCGACTGAACTGACATCTGCCATATGGAGACACTTGTGTTTAACATTCAGTAAAGCATCTTATCTTGAACGTAACCCTAAAGGCCCAACAACTTCAGTGGATTGAGATGTTTTACAGCTGGGATAAATGCAGGAGTCACGTAGAAGCTGGTCTCTCCGTATAGTTCTATATAATTTAGACAAAATTACGTTATTCCTTTGAAAATGGCAGTTCTCAATAAGCTAAACTTGGGCTATAACCTTACTTTGCCAAATCATATTAAGCGAGGAAACAGGCTGGGACATGACTTAGTACACAGCCCCATGTATTACCTTAACCTTTCTGCGTTTTCATTATTAACCCTATTTATACCTGTGTGTAACCACAGAGGAGACACTGAGCCCCTTGCTGCCAGTGAACAACAGCCAGCAGGAGTACTGCATAACCAGCGATGGGGACGTGCTACTGGCCGGGGACTCCTGGAAGGCCAACGCCTGCACCAGCTGCACCTGCAACAATGGCACCATTCAGTGTTTCTCTCAGCGCTGTCCGGCTGCCAACTGCAGGGTGCCCGTCTTACGCAAGGGCCAGTGCTGCCCACACTGTCTCGGTGAGTATTTAGGTGCGTCTCATTATAGAAAAAGCTGCATTTATACAGTAAGTATATGTGCCAAAGATGCCGCTTTGAGTATTTTCATTACACTAAAAATATACACAACTTTGAGTTTATACATTCTGAATGTGATTTGTATTGCATACTAAAATGTGGTTTACGTAACACTAAACACTTCCACAAAGTGAGAACATGAGCTGTCAAAGTTGTGCAAAACTACCATCCTTATAATAAGTGGTACCACTGGAACAGGGCACAGCCTGTTGTTGGGAAAGTTATAATTCATAATGCTCAACATGTTAAAAAAAGAGGGCGTAGCTGAGGGAATGCCGGTTTCCAGACTGAATGTGTATGTGTTTGTTCGTTAGACACAGCCACTCTGGCGCTACATGGGCAAACACCATCATTCGCAACAACATTCCATGTGACATACACACACGCTCCACTCGGAGCAAAAACATTCCTCGAGCATCCGCACATTCACACGTGTTTCCTGTCCCTGGCTGAATCGACCTGCAACACTCTCTCTGTGGCAGCACAGGAAGGCAAAGCTCCATGTCAGCTTTTCCTATAGAGGAAAACCTCAGCATAGGCTCCCATTGTTCACCCTGATATGTAGCCGTTTTCTGGCCTTTGTTATTGTTATTTGCCCTGTGGAAAACAGAGCTTTTTACGTAATGCCTTTACAAAGCGGTGCAGTGGAAGTTAAGGGGACAGTTCCTATAAACACAGCTTATCAACTGAGACACCAGGGAGTTCATACACTAACTCACAGTTGGAAATGTTTATGTCTGGAATGTTTTGCATTACACCAGCGACATTTGTAATGGATCTTACTCCTGTTTAAACAGAAATTACAACGTCGGTGCCGGTGATGGTGTCTACCAACGCTCCCAAGACAATGGTCCCTATTACAGTGGAGAGTGCAGTGTGGATGACCACAGTCACTGTACCACCCATCATTGCTGAGACAGGTACCTGCCCACTAAATTCCTCCACACACTCCTCTCCCTATTCCCTGTACACTGTGTAGTGGTAACCCCATCCTAGTTATTGGTGTCATTGTATGCACTCTTCCTGCCAATCCCTGTAAATGTTTATAACTAATAAAGGGTGTTTGTGATGCATTGACAAATGAGTGAATGTTCTACTAACTTATGCTGAACTAAAACAATAATGATAAATGGACTCGGGGCTAAGCATGATCTCTCTTGAGACACCCAGAGTTGATTTTTTAAGTGTTTAGTACTGAGCCGGTAGCCTGACAAGCCAGACCCACATCTAGATGTTGGGTCTGGGAACTCACCATTGACGGAGCTCAATCCGAGGGGCGGGATAAACGGTTGTCTTTCAAATTCCCTCTGCACGCAATAGGATAGCGCTACAACCAAGCAGAGCAATTCTATCCGGTCGGCAAAACTCCGAACACATCTTCCTTTTTTAAGAATGATTTCTGTGCCGTTCTTTGTTCTTTTCTCAAAGAAAAGCTTCACTCCAAGTCTTCCAGAAGACCGCTGTTCCCAGCAGCAGCAGCCATAAGCCCCGCCCACCGACTCTATACTGATTGGCCTGACCAAAATTTGGTTTTTCCAGCTCGCGGAAACGGAAAGTGCCTAGACCCCGCTGGCTGCAAAATAAATTTGCTGCCACTAGGGTGCGTCTAGATTTCTAGGCTACTGAGCCGGGATTTCTGCCAAAAACAAAGAAATAAGCTGATTTCAATTAAGATTTGGTAAATAGGGTGGGCACGGTAATGAAAAAGCTATTGAATCTCTAAATATCGATGTTGTCCGTGTCCGCAGATGAGCCAGGTTTGCGTGAGAATTACCCCAGCCAAACAGAGATGGCCATCATCTACCAATCAGCAGCCTGGATCCTGGCAGGTCTCCTTCTGGCTATCATCATCTTTCTCGTCGTGGCATTACTCATCAACAAGAAAAAGAAGTGGGTGCAGATGTCCTGCTACAGTGCACCAAAGAAGGTGAGAAGTCAATCTGTAAATCACATGAATAAGCTTGTTGTTTTGAGGGCTTAAAATGACATGAGTTAATCTGTGGATGGGTCACAGGGAGTTTTCCTTGATCTTCCAGCTTCTGCTACAACCAGTGCTAAAACTGTCACGACATTAGGATTAATGTAGTTTCCCCCTCGTGCTGCACTTTTAACTGGAACAAGGTCATGTCCGTCATAAAGTCTACAACTCCACCGTGAAATGAGATAGTAGTGTCAGAAAATCTAAATTCGTCAGAGAGTATTCTCAGAAGCCATCTCGTGCAAGCTGACATAAATTAGTAAACTTTCATCACCTACTAGCCATCATGACCTGAATTATGGCTTCAATCTAACAAGGGATTATGTTCTTTTTCCTTTCCCTGCTCAGACGGTGATCCTAAAGAAGCACGTAAACAAGAACTCAGTGGTCTACATGGAGCCCTCCAAGGAGAACAAATTTCAGAATGTGAAGAATGACTGCGGCATCATCCATTTCTCTCCAGAAATGACCTCCACCTGCGCAGACAAGATGACCATCCCCAGAGCCAAGCTGAGCATGGGCAACGACTGGACAAAGCGCTAAAACAAAAAACAAAAAAATACACACACACCGCTCAAACTCTGCAGATCAGAGCTGTCCGGCACCTCCCACTCTCTCTTATTGTTGTATCCATGGTGATTAGCGCAACAGTGCACACACACACACCTTGGGTGCCGCCGCCTTGTTCCCACCCTTCTGTCTTTGTGAAACTGAGGATGCTCTACAAGAGACAAAGCAAGTGACCTCTGTTTCTTTTAATATGTTTCCATTTTGTTCTGTGTTTGGATCTTTGTGGTGGGAGGTGTATGCACGGGTGGACATATAAAGGACACAGCCACTCCGGGCTCTGCTTTAAAACAAAGAGGGAGGCAGCCAGAGAGGCTCCTCGGTCAGAATCAGACTGACTGTGAACATTGTAATATTATTGCCTCCTTTTGAAACTGGACTTTAAGGCAACAGGAGCATAAAAAGCTTTAGGACAGGGGTTTGGATTTTTAAAAGAGGGTGTCGAGGATGCTGTGCCCCTCTAAGTTCAGCAGTGCTCCATGGATGTAATTGTTTTCATCAGCAGGGAGGCCAAAGGAACTGATAATCCAATTGGATCAAATTGGGTTCAGCAGCCAAATCATAATAAGTCAACAGTCCCAACATATAGACCCACAGATCCAACCCCCTGCTTTAGAATGTGTGGTTTCCATATTAGTTTTTGTATATTTCTACAGTATTTGTACTCGTTGTAGTGTTGTTCTTGGCCATATCTCGTTTTTATTATCGGTGTCTCTGTGGGGCACGATTGACACATTCCCACGATCAAGTTCAGGAAGGCCCGCTTCCCAAATAATAGCCTAGTTTCTACCTTCAAATGACCAGAGTCATTCCATTGCAATTCTACAAAATTAAATAAGTGAGCTTCCTCTTCCAACTTTCCGCAATACAATGACTCAAGTCGTACTTCATCAATACAAAAATTGCAATTGCAACAGTTCAAGTAGAGTGATGTTCATCCAGGAGGAATGTCATTTTATTGACTGCAGAGTGGTGCCAGACGCTTTATCTGGACCTATATGGAATGCCTTTGATACCATGCCTCACTTCATAACTTCATTCACAGCTGTGTGTGTGTGTGTGTGTGTGTGTGTGTGTGTGTGTGTGTGTGTGTGTGTGGAGCTACTGTTCACACCGAATGTTAGCGATAGTATCGATTCATTTTAAAGCCTTAATTCTATAGCCTTAATGCATATATTGTTTTCATTGAATAACTGTTTGCCCATATCAAGGAAAAACAGTAATATACTGTATACACCCAATATTAAGATGAACAGATGTTCATTGTTGTACTGATGCTTCTCATTAACTCTTCATATACAAGTGAATGATGTGATGTGTAAGGGGAGCTTGCTAGTAACTGTACATAATGGTACACATTACAGAGCATGTCAAAGAGACGTAGCACTTTTCTTTGGAGCCAGTGTTTTGTTTTTGTTTTTTTAAGAAAGCTCCCTGCAGGATTCTTGTAGGGATAAAGTCCCTAATCAGGGATTTGATAGGCATATTAAGCCCACGGAGATGTTAAACCACTCAAGTGAACATGCTGTTGCAGCTAGAGGCTCCGTACCAATCTGATCAGTACGGGGTGTGGGGGGGGAGACGATAGAATCTGAGAAGCATTACGAAACAAACTGGGGTTTCATAGGAAAAGGTTTTGGATCAGAGTTCTCAATCCATTGCCAATTTCTCAATACAAAGACCTTTCTGATGCCAAAATTGGTTGGAGACCAATTCCTATTGAAGTGTTTGAGTAACTCAGTAGATATGTGTTTGTTTGAATCATGACCATGTGCTTTAAAATGAAGAGGCGACTGTAAAAGCTTACGCAATTCTTTGTTCTATGTGTAAAAAAAGTAGTTTAAATTAGTAGGACAGAAGAGTACCTTATTTATTTTTTCACATAGCTTTATTTATTAATACTATAGTTTGAGATTTTTTTTGTTGAACTTTTGGTAGCCAAAGCTGCTGTACATTGTAGACTATTTACCATTTCTATCTGCTATATTCTATACAACCTTATTTATTTCACTGGTGAAAAACCTGTAAATATGTTTCCTAGATGATGAACTGTAACATTTACACTTATTTTGAAAAATAAATGTGTGAACCAAAGTGGCCCGCATGTATGGTACTGATAATAGACAATCTGCGTATTGAGAATAACCTCATAATGTAATGCTTATCCTTATTGTAACTGATACTTACGGATCCCGTTATTGCTCAGTTAAGACAGGAGTTGGGAACGTTTGGGGTGTTGTGAAAACTCAAATTTCACTACTTTTGTGTAGTGTGAAGGCTTTGTACTGCAGCGTAGGCATGGGCCAGTATGAAATTTTCACGGTAGAACCTTCAGCAAAAATATCACGGTTTCAGGGTATTACGGTATTGCAATGACAGCTATAAATGTATTATTTTTGAAATGTCTGGGTAAAAAAATACTTTTTTTTTTTTCATTGAACACAATGCATTTTATTTTTAAACACACTGCACACTGGGAGAGGGATTTCTAAACTGCACTTTCTGTTCTTGAAGACTCATAGAAAACAGCTCATACCTTAGGAATGGTACGACAGAAAATTTTAGTGGTTTTGAAACGGTGACTTTTTCAAACCTCGGTATACCTTGAAACCGGTAACTGGCCCATGCCTACTCCAGTGTTTGATATATCCATGCCTGGGAAGCTGATCCTAATGTTGACTTTATTGATCCTTCCGGAGAAGCTTTCTCACCTTGAAGTTTATGAGCAAGCTTTGACGGACAAGTCAAAACAACAGCACAGTCTGTATTGAGGATTATCCAGACTTCCAGCATGCCTGGCCTGCGTGTTATTTGTGTTTTATTAGCCTATTGGATAGATGAGGTCTACTTGTTTTCTCTAGCACTCAAATCTCAGAAGACCCCCCTCAGAAACAACCTACTAAACACATCTGCAAGTGCTACTGAAATAAAAGAACAAGGACAAGCGATCAGATCTAAAGCAACGAAGAGAAGACAAAGTCCCATTTGGAGTAGAATTCCAGGACCAGATGTGCATGAGCCCACAAATCTGCTAGTGAAGTTAAAAACCACTAACAGATACCATCTTGAATGACATCACTGCACTTTAGGGAATTGTTCCTCCAACCCAGTTTAAGGCTGCAAACGGCTGTGTTGTACTCACATGTACAATTAAAACAGACACAAAATTACAGCTTCATGTGGGAAAAGGTGATTTATTTCTACTATCCACCCCGTTGCTAATTAGACATGTAAAATTGTTGCCTTTATCGGACATAATCTTCAGTAAAAAGCCATTTCTCTTTCACCTTCTATAGTTCTATTAAGGCAATAAAGTCAAGTTGTCCATGGTTGTCTGAGAAAGACCACAAAACACTGCAAGGTTTTGGGAAAGCTCTGGATTTTGGGTCAAACAGCTGAATTACTATTCAACATGGTAAAAAAGCACACACAAACAAACTTCATGTCTTTGGGGCTCTTGCTTTCCAAAAAGAAAAGCTACGAGTCTGTAAGTCTTCAAGCGGATTCTGTAGGTCCAAGGTTGAAAACAGTCTCTTTGAGCCCACTGAGCCTCAAGCTGAGTGGGACATCTCCCAGGCCAGTGGAACCCCCCTGGTCTTCAGAGAAGGATCTTGTAATAGTCGTCCTTGTAGCTGTACAACAACACCACAGCCACCCTGCAAGAGAACATTGTCAGTTATAAGATTCAAAAGAATAATTAAAAAAAAAATCATTATGCAGAACCTCCAAATTGGGCATCTAAATATTAGGACAATGAAATTCAGCCTGGAGGGTTTCCAAGATCTTCTCTGGATAAAGATAGTCAGTGTAGTTTAAAATAACACAGGATTCAACCCTGCCAAGAGTCCCATAATGAGACTAGAAATGAACAAAAACAAAAGTCAAAATTACTACTTACTACACTACTTATTTCCATTATCACTTAAAACTGACGGGACATTAATGTTCCCTCAGGATGAATCGTGACACTCATTGTAATCACTTAACTTTTCAACTAGCGCCATCATCAGCTCACATTTTTAATCTGTCCAATACTTTGGTTTATGACCAAACACCTGCTAAACAGCTAAGCGAACGTTAGCATGCTAAAACGCTAAATTAAGATGGTGAACATGGTCACCATTATACCTGCATAACATGTTAGCATGCTGACGTTAACTCAAAGCACCACTGTGCCAAAGTACAGCCTCACATAGCTGCTAGCATGACTTTGTAATAAAATACAGGTCTTGCCCACAGTGCAAGGCTAAAAGGAAGGCTCAGTGACTGTGAAGCCCTTGATAAGTTTAGTTTATGGTCGTGCTGCAGCCAGGTGACTGCATGTGGCATTTAGCCCACTCGTCTGGCCTCAGTTGCCCGTGCCCCACATTCATTGAAAACAACTAAACAAACACATAAAAACACGCTGAATATATCCATTGTTGCCTCTGTGATGCTCATTTATAAGTAGAGACTTTATTCCAGTAAGGAAATTAAAACCAACTGCGCTGGAGAGGCGGACGGGAAGGCAGAAAGAGAAGCTTTAATTTTTTTTTTTTTCGTTACCATCTCATTCATGAAAGAGAACATTCGCTGAATCGCTCACAGGGTTGCTCTCTATGGGGATTCATAAGTGTCACAACACAAAAAGCTCAAACACTGAGGATTTAGCCTGGGCTTTGGAAAAAAAAATTCAGCTGGGAAGCTCAGGAACATTAACTGCTCGCGTCTACAACCCCAGCAATGGATGAAGTTAACCTTAATCAACTTGGGTGTTAAGAGACAGACATCAGAAGACCAAACAAGGCAAATCCTTCTCCAAATTTCACCTCAGGAAATGGGATCAGCTGAGGATTTAATGTTCTTCAAGGCAGTAGTTATGCGTATTACAGCTTCCTTTGAAGGACTGACTGTCACTGTTACACCTGGAGTGTGGGGGCTTGGTCGGAGCTTTAGAGTGGCAGCTGCTCATAAAAGGAAGTCTGCCTTTTTTAAGTGGTCCTTAATCTATTCCACCGTTTGCCTCAGGTTTCATTTTAATAAAAATAACAAGTCAGTGGTGGATGGAAACGTGGGGGTGAGCAGAGAGGCGAGGCGGTGGGGTCTCTGGCTCATCTTCCACAGGGGCTCCTGCTGAGACGAGACATCTACGACGGTTTGTTCGGAAAATGTCAGTAAAAATACTAAAATCAGGTTCCTTCCGTTTATTAACTTTTGAGAGGAGAAACATTTTGACAAGGCTGTGCTAATTACCGGATGTTCCACTTCATTCAAGTATTATTTATTTACCTCTTTAGATTAGCCATCACCCTCTAATAATATTACATTTTGCCTTCTGTTATTTGCGGATTTGATCGTTTCACTTGCTTTTAATATGCTTTTTTTTTTTACGTGCCGCTTTTATTGCTTCACTTGTTTTTAAAGTGCTTAATGTACTGGTTCTATTGTAAGGTGTTATACTGTATATTATTATTATTTATTCAAATTATTAAATAATTGAAGAAATGTTGGTTGGTCAGTCCACCACTTTGGCCCAGTTATCTCAACACCTATTGGATGGCTTGCCAGGATTCTCTCCCTTACCACTAGCACCACCAGCAGGGTTAACATTTTTGGTTCTCGGCCAACTATTGCATAGATAGGATTGCCATGACATGTGGTACAGACACCCATGGGGCCCAGAGGACAATTCCTAATAACTTTGGAAATCCCCTGACTTTTGATCTAGCACACCTATAAGGTCAAAGTTTTCACTTATCCAGTGAATTATCTCAACATCTAATAGATGGATTAGCTCAACTTTGTAGACATCCATGGTCCCCAGGGAATGAATCCTACTGACTTTCCCTGACTCTTTGTTTTCTTTAGAGTATAAATGATGTAGCTACCTAGGCCTGGCAGGAAACATAGCTAGATCCGCAACCATTCGTTCTTTTTCTAACTTTGTTCGGTGTTTCACTATGGGAATCGCCTCAATGACACCACGTCGGTCCGTGACAGACAGGTCGAACTGTGCTAGGGCCACGCCCCCTCATATAATCACAGTCGACCAGCGCCTTACAAATCATTCTCGCTTTCTTCCCGTGAAGAAACTATATTAAGCTCCCTCAGAGCTTCTAGGCTAGCTTGGTTGGTTATCTGCTAAACAGTTCACAGACGGACCGTTAAGGACTACGTCGCCAACGCAGTTCCCGACCCAGTCTGGATTTGCTGAGTAAGTACTTTGCCAGAAGTTTTTACCTTGTCGTTACAGTTTGAAAGCAGTGTACATGTCAAGGCGAACTTCTCCTCTGTCGCCTAGTCGGTATTTGTTTATTGGTTGCTTAGCTGTGTAACTCTTTTACCCTCTCACAGGACCAGGGGCGGATCTACCGGGGTGGCATAGGGTGGCAACTGCCACCCTAAAAGAAAGCCTTGCCACCCCTGCTGCCACCCCAGTTGGCAGCAACGAATTACGGTAAAAGTTATGGCCAATTTGACAATTTACGAGCGTGCGTCTCCAATGTCCGACTACAGTGAATGCAGCATAAGATGACGCCAGAGCGGAGAGAGCCTGTTTTGTTTGGAAAACTGAGTGGCGCTAAGCGAGGGAGCCAGGAGTCGTGATGAATGGAGACACAGGAGGAAAGAGGTCAAAACGGATTAACTATCTATCCAAAAATGAAATTATAACGAGCATAGTTGCGATGCTGATTTTGAGATGATAAAAATCAGGTTGAAGAACGTTATTTCGCCAACTATACAATGTTACTTAGGGTCTGACGTTTGTTCTGTGGGAAGTAGGCTACAAAAGCTAATATTGATTCAACGTCTGTCAAGGAAAACATTGTTACTTTGAATCTTACAGAAATGAAGAGGAAAGGTAGCATATTCAGTTTTTGTCTCCAAAGAGAAAGGCGAGAGAAATAGAAAATGAACAAGTGAGCAAGGTAGATGGAGAAGATGAGGTGGAAGGAGAGAGGAAAGAAGTGGAAGGAGAGAGAGAAGAGGTGGAAGGAGAGAGAAAAGAGGTGGAAGGAGAGAGAAAAGGGCAACAGAAACGTGACAGACAGAATACAAGGCCAAGGCGACCAGGGACAGGAGGAGGTGGGAGAAGACCACAGCGGTGAAGATATGGAGGGAGAGCATCACCGAGATGAGGAAGGAGAAAGCGAGAGACAAGAGAACGTGCAGGGCTCAGACAGTGAAAGGGAAAGCAGAGTGCCTCCAACCATCTCCAGTCAAGCTGGTCCACACGGTATGGAAATTGTTGATGCATAGTATACTAAGTTAGATATGAATAAGAACAACAAATGACAAAGCTTAAATATGAATAATTAGGGAAAGTTGTCAGTGTCAAAGTTTGATGAGATGGGGAGATGAGTTTTTATATTTTGTGTAGAATGTATTTTAGATCTATTGATCAGGTTAAATATAAAAAATAAAAAAATATATAAATAAAACAAAAAATAAACAAATTAACCTAAAAACACTCTCCCAGGCTAACATGTTAGTGTGTTAACACAGTCTGATGGTTAGAACTAATCAATGACAGTTCCTAATCGTGTACAAATGCTGCCTGCAACGCTGCCTCTCTGACACAGTCGAAAACAGTTTGCTTCCCCTCTCACACATCTGCCTCTCATCACCTGTGTCTTAACTTAATGCCTGTCCTGTGATAATGGCCCTTACTTCTATCATACTTCTATATCTCCTATTAAGTGAGATCACACTGTACGGTCACTTATTCCTAATATGAACTGTTTCAAATTAAACCCCAAATGCAAGACATTGATTGCATGAGATGAAGTGTGTCTGTATGAGTTTGTAAATGGCAGCCTGTGCCCTTTTGTAGTGTCTACATTCTATTTCTCATCAAACTGTGATAACTGATTAAATTCAGTAAATATACGTCTGACATATGTTGCCACCCCTCAAAAATTCCTGCCCCCCTCTCGCCACCCCAGAAATATTTTTCTAGATCCGCCCCTGCACAGGACTACACAAACATGCCAAGGCACCCGACTCACTTTTTGGTAATTTTAAAATGGTGGATCTCATCGCAGATGGACTTCAGGTAGCGCTGCTTGGGTAGACGAGACAGCAGAGTCTTCACACTGCTGTTGAACTGCTCTTCGCTATCAAACTGGAAAGAAAAAAAAGAAAGAGAGCAGGGGTTCATGCAACAAAATGGGAAAGAGTGCAGGCTACGGTGACAAAATGTGACACACAAGACGGCTCACTGACATCAAACAAAGCCTGGTACAGATTAGTTTTACTTTGAGGCTATCCAACACAACGCCTCACAAGGTGTCAGTTTGTTAACAGAAAACTAGACGGCATTTTAGAGGAATAAATGGGGTTTTTCATCTGCAGCCTTTGGAGTATATTTTTGCATGTCAAGTGTAGCGGGGCAGTGAAGGCACAAAGCTATAGTGGGTTTATAGATTTCCTTGGCTTCTTGTGTGACTTTGGGTAATTTGCCATATTTCAAACAGGCCTTTCCTGCACGCCTGGTTATACCCACTGTGTATTGTCATGCGTTTTATATACTAAATGTGTTTTCTTTGACACATGTGCTGCAAGGGAGCAACTGTATAGGTGGCCCATTCATTTATGGAGTGGATGCTTTTGCTTCTATAACAGTGGTGTTAAGAGAATTTTTCCTTTTAGCTTTCTTCATGTTTCAATCTTTTTTTTTTTAACCTCTGCTCTTAGGAACCAGGTTTTTTTTTTTTTTTTTAATGAGTGCAGCCTTGGTCAGGAGTTTGGAATGTGAATATTAACACCTCTTAAGTATGTGTTTTGTTAACTGTAGTATGTGTCTGTTCCATGGGTAAGCCTTTTTTAAAGGAGTGCAAGTTAGAGCCTTTAGCATATCTCCCCGGCTGTAGAAAAAGGCAGGGTGTTCCCTCACTCCACTCCTCGTCAGGACTGTAAGGAAGGAGACGGGATCCCCTCTTCCTCTCTAGGATCTTGACCTCTATTGGCCGTTCTTTCCACCTCCCACCCTTCATTAAGGATGTAGCCTTTTATTAACTCTGAAATGGTCTTGATGAAGCCAGTAGGGAACCAACCTCCAGAGACAGGAAGTTGATCAGCGTTTCCTTCTGCAAGTCCACCTGCGGGATAAAAAACAAGCAGGGTTAAACAAAAACACAATGGAGCCTTATCTCATGTTGCAACAATATCACAAACGCATTCATAATCAAGCTAAAAATATCAACCGTTGCACCCGCTGCTGCCCAATAGCTTGTGCAATTCTTTCAACAGAAGATAATCCAGTTTACTCTGACATCAGTAAATTACTTATAATTCCACTTTCACAATGCTCTTGCCAGGCTTGAAAGCACTCCATGTCCCTTTAACAGGAAGGGTCTAATGGCCTCCTGGGTTTATCATTGGAAAATGAGTCCTGCTGTGTTCCAATCTGACTGAAAGACAAGCAGGCTGCTGACTGGCAACAATGAAGACTTATAGGACTGTGCAACTGCTTACCGGAATCAAGGTGATTATGTTTCAATAACTTGGATTTACTGTTGCGTCACTGATGCAATCCAGACCCCAACAGGGATGACAAATGTATTTGGAGTATGCGGCGACATGATAAATAAGACAAGCAGGCATGATTTACTTTGAGAAAATCTGGCCATAAATCTACAACACAACCACAAATAAACTCAATATGGCAGCCATTTACATCCCCTGAAATGACACAGTGATTGCCTTCTGTTTAGTGTTCATTGTTCTGTAGCAACTGGAAGGGATTCACAGCCATCTTAACCTCCAGGGGGGGAGGTTAGCACAAAGCAAATTGCTATAAAAGGGCTGCTCCCAGTGATGTTTGTGGTTTTAGCCATCAAAAGGACTTTTGTTGATCTGCGATTTCACACATGAATTCAAGAGATAAGGTGGGAGAGCAGAAAAAAGGGGAGCTGGGATTGGGAGGGATAAAAGGGGGTAAACAAACAAATGACTTACTGCCAGAACCTCAATGTCATTGCTCTTGTTCTGCAAATTGCTGCCGAAATTCTGTAATCTGGTTTGGATCTGAAAGAGAGGCATTTAGAGAAAAACAAAGTAAGAAAAAAAATTGAATAGGCAAGAGCAAAAAAGTTGTTCCCATGATCAAAATGTAGGGGGAAAAAATCATCTTCAAATGCAGTCATTTCATAATCAAACCATTGTCCCGGTCTACAGTTACAGGCACCATATTCTTAACGACAAATACTCCAATGTTTAAGATAGACACACAGAGACACAAAGAAGAAGTGAATACATGACAAAGAGACTACTAGTAACATAAGTCAAGACCTTGCATCACAGCTTTCCTTTATGTGGTTTCAAAAAAAGATGACTGCAGGTATGAGGAGACAATCACTCTTCATACAATACAATAAACAACAACCTACTTAAGTTTTAATTACATTTTCAATCAACAGTTGCACTTTAGAGGGCTACTTCACCAGCAACAATCTCAGAGAAATCAGAGAAAACAACCTTTTTACCCAATGTTCCTGTGTTTACTTCTCTTGCGATGTTAATGGAGTTTTTTTTCTCTACTTGTGGTGTTGTAGAGAAATATGTAGATGAGCAGGTGCAGAGACATGGTCAAGAATGGCAAACATTTGCGACTAATTTTGGTGGCCCCCTCAGTAAATCTGGCAGAACCCAATCAATTCAGTAATGAAACAAAGCCTACAGTATCAGAACAGGTGGCAGAAGATGCACAATGTGTGTGTGTGTGTGTGTGTGTGTGTGTGTGTGTGTGTGTGTGTGTGTGTGTGTGTGTGTGTGTGTGTGTGTGTGTGTGTGTGTGTGTGTGTGTGTGTGTGTGTGTGTGTGTGTGTGTGTGTGTGTGTGTGTGTGTGTCACAAACCTGAGTCTCATAGCGTCGTCTAGCGCTGGAAGAAACTTTTTCCGGGCTGATGACGTTCACATTAATGCTTCCATTGCTCCCATGCTGTTCTGAAGAGCCTGGAGACAGAAAAAAAGGATTAGCTTTAGTAAATCCAAGCTTAATCTCACATTTACACATTCCAATGAGATGACAGTGAAAATTTTGTTTAACTTGTTACTCAATTTAATTAAATCCGTTTGTTGGCTACCTGTGTGCATGCCAGAAGTTGTGAACACTTAAAATTCTTTTATTGCACCAATCAAATGTCAATCTGGGTAACAAATCAGTTAAATGCCAGAAGTGAACATGCAACACTTGGATCAGTCATACTTTGCAGATGCCACATTGATCACAATATTGCGTTTCATAATTTAACACTTTTATTGCAGCACTTTGGTTCAGTCAAAGCACAACTGTATGAGAACAGAGGTGCGACTGTTTCATGCTGCAGTAAGACATAATGTTACAAATATACAGTTTAGTCTGTATACAGAGGCTGACTGTAAAGAGCAAGTGGTGATCCGACCTGTGGTGTTGAGCATTGATCCTTTAGGGTTCTGCGACATGCTTTCAGAGATTTCTCTGCAGGGGCACAAGGACAACATTATACAAGAACAACCCTCTTACATCATTCAGACATCTGAGCAGCACATTAAACCAAAATTTCTTTACCTGGTGTTTCTTTCCTCAAAGAATTTGGTCCGACACTTCTGAATGATGTGGTCCGCCAAATCCGACTCAGGGATCCGTTTCTCAGACTGTCTGTCCTTCTCAAAGGATTTGACCTGAAGACAGAAAATGACTTTAACATGTGCTACTGTACACAACATTTCCATAATTCTTTCTTATCAAAACAGTTTGGAAAGCATCATGATCTACAACGCTAAAGTAAAAAAATATGTTGCCTTCTCAAATTGTAAAATAATATTACTCTGTAAGGCTGGTTTACCTTCACGTAGTTTCCCTCCTTGTCAGAGACCAGGGCCATGCAGTTGATGCCGACCAGCCTGCAGTGCTCCATCAATGTCTCCTGAGACTAAACACACAAAATGACAAAAGGCTGAATTTTGCGCACACACACACACACACACACACACACACACACACACACACACACACACACACACACACACACACACACACACACACACACACACACACACACACACACACACCCACACACACACACACACACACACACACACACACAGAGTGGTGGTTTAAGGGTGCAACTCTTAATGGTTGCGGAACTTGCTGCTGTCATACAAGTTTTACAGAGTGCTTTCTTCCATTAATTACTAAAAGAATCATGAGTCAAGTTTGACGTTCAAGTTAGAAAATCTTTTGGAAATGGAGAGCTCATTCGGAACACTGGACTCATCATAGCTTCAAAACTTCTTCTATAGCGGCATTCAGTCAGTTTAAATAGTTTTGCTTGGAACGAGAGTGTGAGTGTGCACTGTGCTGGGAGTCGAGACCAAAAATCAATGTGTATTCAGGTAACGCATTCGACCATGACGGTGTGTATGCATGTGTTTGTGTCAGCCTAATTAATTCCCACCAACTTCAGCCTGAAAGTTTCATTTGGCTGCTCCGCTAGACGAGCTAACGGTGGTGCAGAACAGACCCTTCTCTGTGTGTGTGTGTGTGTGTGTGTGTGTGTGTGTGTGTGTGTGTGTGTGTGTGTGTGTGTGTGTGTGTGTGTGTGTGTTACTTCGCCTCGTCATCATGTAGGCACTGAAACTTCCTCTTTTCTTCCAACTTTCTCATTGACAGAACAAATTAAGTCAAAAGGTAAGCAATTGCCCGGAGACCGGTGGGCAGCTCTGGGCCATATGCCTAAGCCGACCGCATGTGGAAGGGGTTTGCCATATTTGGCTAATAAAAGCTAGAAGAGTGTAACCGTCTTCTGAGGATGAATTAAAGCTGCATAGTCGGGCCTGTTAAGAGGCCAGCATGTGAAAGGTGTTAACAAAAGTCTAGCGAGGGGGGAGGGATGGGTGAGGAGGTCCAAACAAGGTGTTCTCACCATCTCGCCATTAGCACCGCCAGCATTCATCATCAACAAATACACATAGAAACACTTTTGATAATTTGAATATAATGCTGCTTGTTTTCCGCCAAACCCAACCTTTCCAAAATGCTTCAAAGGACTACTTAGGGGAAATAAGGCGGCCAATCACCTATGTCCTGTGCCAGTTCAAAAGACAATGAAGACCATTAAAGCACAATTGGAAAGTTAAAAACAATAGGTCATAAAGAGTAAAGGAGGAAAAAAAAACATGTGGGCGTAGCAATATTCCAGGGAGGGCGTTTACACCAACACACAAACACAAGGCTTGTCACATAAACATAAAGAATGTGACAGAGGCATGGCATCAGGAGTTTTGGAACAGAAGATAAATAACTTCACTTTGAACGGACTGATCTCAGCGTGGTGGTTTCCGAACAAGAGTTTATCATTACATTTATTTGGAAGCTTGTCTTGACTAAAATCCACATTGTATTGTCCCAATATGGCCAGGAAAGCCTCTTTCAAATGCAACCACAAAGTGGCAGTTCATTCACTGGGATGTTTACCATTTCTGATGCTGTCACGATAAGTCTGTTGCTGATGGAGGAAGTGTTGCCCTCTGTAGGAGGCACAAAGTTACTACAGGACAAGAAGAAAACTACCTATTTTACAATAATGGCTAATTCCCATTCAGGGATCTACAAAGTCAGATTGTGGTTGAGTTTATTTTTTATTTTTTATTTTACATACAACAAACATGAGGGCTCAGTTACATAATTATTACTGTATGAACATAAACTCAATGAAATCCTTCTGCTTGAATTACTACATGTACAGTGCTGCTGTAGCTGCGTCCTGTCTGCAGATTCCTTGCTTTCGCAGGTCCGGAAGCAACGGTTAGGGAGTGACTTACTGAGAAGTGGACTTTGCTTCCTTTAGCGAAATCATATTCAGGATTTGGCCTTAATGGCTCTGGCATGACTTTGTTTTAAGGGACTGCATTTTTACAGCACTAATGCTTATTCACGGTCAATCGTCTGCACTTTTTTGAGATTTTCAATTTAATATTTTGTTAAAGATTTTGGTTCTCATGATGAACTTCATATACGTAGAAAAAAAAAAAAAGTCATGCCATTTTGTCATTTATAAATGCAGGCAAAGTGTATGTTTATAGTTTAAAAGTTTCACTGCAGACAAATTCTGACACTTTAAGTGCTTTTTTTTTAAACTCCCAGATCCCAACTGAGGACATTTCACTAAACCAACATAAAAAAGGTACCATGTGCAGTCCTTGACCACTAGAAGCGCTGTGGTGCAATATTTCTATGTGGACGCATGTGCACGCTCAAGCACAAGCACTCGCACACATGGTTGACGGGATACGCATTACTGATAATGGTTGAACCCACTGATCTCCAGGTGGTGGTACTGCACCAACAAATGGAGGGGATTAGATGACTGCTAGCAAGCAAACATTGATGCAGGTTTCAAAATGTTAACAAAAAAATGCCTCTGCAAATGCTGTATGAGGAAGGAAATGCATTCAACACTTTTGTAAGACTTCAACGATACAAACCATGCGCTTTGGTGAGTAACACAGAATGTAGACATACCTTTGTTTACAAGAAAACTCCACAGAGCACGGTTAAATCAAAATTGGCTTGAGTTGAGTTTCCACCCTGAAACTATTCAGACAAATTATTCACGTCTATCCGGCAGGCTGCTCACCTGTGAGACATCGTAGGCGATGTCTGCAGAGACGCCGGTGCTCCACAGCTTCTGGACAACATTGATGGCTCTGGACATTGAAGAATGCCCCACGGGGACCACCAGCGCATCGCAGGAGCTTACTGATGGCTGATATAGAGATAAAATGGAGAAAGGGAAAAAAGATGAAGTTAACTGTAGTAAAATAACTTCATGACATAACTGTAATAAATTAGTAATTTCAAAACGTCTGTCTTTACACCTAAGTATTCTGTGCACATCCTTTCACATTCTAAATATATAGAAAATATAGACAATGATGCACCTCCAAAAATAACTCCATGGCGTCAAGAGTCACAGTGATCATAGTTATTAGCATGTTTCTAAAAGTGGCTGTGTGGCGGCCGACTGCTGTAATAAGGCATCATTAAATATGTAGCTGTCTGCTGCTCCTTCATTACAATAATTAGGAATGTCAGATCCCTGTGGGGGTGTGTGTGTGTGTGTGTGTGTGTGTGTGTGTGTGTCATTTGCGACTAATTTTGGTGGCCCCCTCAGAATATCTGGCAGAACCCAATCAATTCAGTAATGAAACAAAGCGTACAGTAACAGAACAGGTGGCAGAAGATGCACAATGTGTGTGTGTGTGTGTGTGTGTGTGTCTCTCTCTCTCTCTCACTGGCTCCTCCATGTTGGCTATAGCAGCACACACTTTGTCCAGGGCCACACTGGCCCCGACTGCAGAGGGCACCGGCACTGTGGGAGCTGGCCCTCGAAACTCCAGGATCTAGCAGTACAGAGAACAAAGCACATGAAGGTACCACATAGACTGCATCACCGCCACTGCATCATATGGAAATAATGGAATACAGACAGAAGAGTTATATTTGAATATGGAAGAAATATGGTTCACATAAATGCATGTGTGGAATTTAAACTTTTGGACACATTTGTTTTAAATAATAGCTGCAGATTTTTGTCATGATTTGACAGAAAACCTACCAAGTGGTCGTAGCGTCCTCCAGCAGCCACTATATCCGGAACAGTTCGCTTGCGTTTCCTGATGAAAGCTACAAACTGGAAGATGACCCCAGAGTGATGCTGCACCTTGTATACTAGGCCTAAGTTAACCACCACCTATAGAGAGGATACATCTGCGTTAAAAAGGGGAAAAGACATACACCGTGGCTCTTCTTTGAGACATCACATTCATTTACCCAGAATGCAAATCACCTGCAGTTTAACTCCCAGTCTACGCAGTAGCACTGTGAGCTCCTCCAGGTCCTTGAGGCCCTGCTTGGCCAGCTGGGTGACGGCGGTCTTCTGTTTGGTGAGTGATGTCAGCAGTGGCGCCAGGTCCTGCAGATTCCCCTTCTGTTCTATGTATTTGAACAGCATCTGCAACTGGATGCAACACAGCAGGGAATCTCAATGTGAGAACAAGTGTGCTGCAGCAGCAAGACTGATTATTTTTACAGGAGGTCCATGCACCCGGTGGACACTTACACTGTTGGTTGACAGGGGAAAGTTGTAGAACTTTGCCTCCACCTCACGTTTGGTCAGCTTTTCGCTCTGGGGCAAAGGACCATAAGAATGTTAACACTGCTATATTTGGGAAGAACCCAATTATATATTTTCACACCAGGATATAAGCAACAGTCACGCATTGTGAATAACATCTGTGATGCACGTGTGACCTGCACCGACCATTGCGTCACACAGTATCGTGGAGGCCTGGCTCAGTTTGTCCTCAGGGACTCCACAGTGGAGCAGGATGGCCTTCAACAAGCTGGTGTGGTTCAGGTAAATGTTATAGTTCCTTTCCTGTGGTCACAAAACACACGCAAACACACCTTTAACCCTCTCAGCTGCAATTAAAGTCAAAACCAATAGCACTACTGTACAATGAGCCTCAGTGAATAATGACTGTTGTGTCCCGCTGCCCTCTCATTCTGTTTGACTCACATATTCTTAAGAGCTTTCACACAAAGAGCAGGATGGTGGAGAGGATCAGAAACAGTATCTATGAGGGATGAGGCAGCGGCCAGAGCCCTGGGGTGACTGGGTTCATGAAACGTGCAAGGAGAGCTGCGACTGGGGAGTGACACAGCACTGGGTTGTGTGGACAGGAAATGGATTGTACTGGGAGGCAGGGAAGGAAGTGGACAGAGCGGTGCATAACAGATTTACTGTGCAAATAATAAATATGGTGTAAATCTGTCAGGCTTACACATACTTTGGTATGTAAGGAATGTAAGTGGGAAGTGAAAAGGGAAAAAACAACAACGGGACAGGTTGCGATGATGGCATCCGTAGGAAAATAAAGAACAATAGATGCATCCAGCCCATCGTCAGACTGCTCTGAGTGTGACTGAAGACGGGGCAGCACAGCACAAACTGTCAGCTCACTGGATCATTTCAAATACAGGAAGATCATGTGTATAACCTGGAGCACAGGGAATTCCTGGACTATTTCATAAATGGTGTAAATGGTCTCGGCATCAGGGAGAAGGCTGTTAGTGACGGGTGTGATGATGTCAAAGGCACACTCCAGAAGCTCCCTTGGGTGCGCGCGATCTAGCTTCCTGGGGCGGAATACGCGTTCGATGCTATACCTTGAGAAAGAATAGGAGAAGCACAGAAACACATTGATTATTCCTAACATGAATGTCAGTTTTCATGTGAACTTTTTAACTTGGTGGTAATTTGACTTAATATTATACTTATTTTATAACTTATGTATTGATTAATATATAATATAATATTGATACATTATATCAAAAACATCACCAATTTCCTAACTGTAACTACTAACGTTTACATTAAAGGAAACAGTCAGTGTGATTAATAATTTACCAATAACTGTAACATATAAATGTGTTTAGCGAACAGGTTGTTGTGTTAAATCATTTAACTTTACCTCTTCAGATGAGTTATATTATTGCGAGCAACGAATCTTGAAAACGCCATCTGAAGCAAAAAAAAAAAAAAAAAAAAAGAGTTGAGACATTGGGTGCACACGTATAATGACAGTGAAGTCAGTGCATACCAGGCTGTAATCAATCACAGTGTCGAAACAACCATTTAGTCCTCAGGGTTTCCTGAGGTAGCAGGATCTAAAGGCGGCTGCTGATTGCAGCCTCACACTATGTGTGTGTGTGCTTCCATATGCTGATGCAAATAGTTGTATAATTAGTGTTTGTATGCAAGCACGGACATGCATGCACGCCTGCGTGCGTGTGTGTGTGTGTGTGTGTGTGTGTGTGTGTGTGCGTGTGTGTGTGTGTGTGTGTGTGTCTCACGCGGAGGTCATAGGGCAGTGTAACCAGCATTCCGCTGTGGTCCATGAAGCAGGCCAGCTCGCTGCCATCATACAACTTCCTGTTTCTGGGGAGGAGCAGCGGTGTCTGGAGACGCACCGCACCTGAAAACAAAACATCATGTATTACTGCAACATCTGCATAAGATAACATAACCCTCACCCTAAAAGAGATGATGCATGTGAGCAGATACCAACTGAGCACAAACAAGTAAGTACAGCTGGACCTCATCAGCAGTGTGCATAGAAATAACACTAGCACCTGCACAGAATCTGCGCTGTCCAACAGTGCACTTATTGTTTAGCCGTCACTCACTGGAGCAGATGTTGGGGTCCCAAAAAACGGGCTTACATCAGGTCAGAAGTCCAAGCGGGTCGCAGTGGAGCGTCAACAAAGACTCACGCGCACACTCATCAAACAACCGTAGTGTACTCACCATGCTTCTTGAAGATCCTGGTGATTGTTTCATACACATGCTGCTGCAATTTGGCACTGTTAAAGCTGAAGCTGCCCTGGAGGGAGACCAAACAAACAGCCTCTGTTAGGGATCAGGAGACATCGATTAAGCATTAACAGGCCTTCTGCTGGTCGGTTATACAGACCAGATGAGTGAAGTAGCACTGAGGGTTTGGGCAGACATTCATATGGCTGCAGTGACATCTTCAGGTAGAGAGGGGAACAACTTGAAGAGTACATTAACTGCCTTTTTACCTTGGCTTAATTCACCACATACCCTAAATACAGCCTTTCATGAAAAAAAATGGGATTACCATGATTTTTATTATTATTCTAAAGCAGGTCTAGGTGCTATACTGTGAAAGTATCAAAACACTCAATCCACAGAGAAATGCACACAGCCTGTTTTCAGAAACTGTGTCTCTAAATGAGCCGTCAGGACTTCCATTTGGTTGTAATACAGTAAAATGTCACAAATATACTAGACCGGTGCTAAAACGTTGCAAAGAGTTTCAGAGGGTGAATACAGGTATATTCAGACAGAGAGTATTTTTTAGAACATTAAAGTATGTAAACATGCACTAGTAGAAACCCAAACTACAATGTGATATGAACCTGAATGAGCCTGATATGGGACCTTTAAACAAAATCACTCATCTCTGTCTCTAAGGACAACATTAAATACATTTCCTAAATTTTCAAATGCCAGACACATGACCTTCCCTCTGGTCTTGTATAAAATATTGTAAATATAATATCTTGTATATTAATATTTGTATATGTTTTAAGTCCTTACTGTATATACCACACATGCATTATTTAAATAAATGCCAACATTTAAACCATTCATATGCTAAGTCCAGCACATAACTGGTACAATATGGCCACATGTAAGAAAAATAAAACACAGCCAAAGCAGTAGCCATACCTTGTGTAGGTCTATGTCGTAGGTGTAATCCATGACCGGAGAGGTGTTCTGGGCAAACAGCTGGCCCACCATGTTGCGGTAGGCCTTGCCGTTGATATTGGCCATGGTGTGCTGCAGCACCTCATGCAGCTCAGACTCCTCCATCTGCGGTGGAGGCAGCAGTTCACTCTTCAGCAGCTCCTGGGCTGTGGGCCGCAGGGCCGGGTCGTGTTTCAACAGCCACTCTATCACTTTCCTCTGATAGATGCAAAGAAGAGACACAGAGATCCATTCTATTGTTAGACTGAGAACACAGAGGAGAAATATTCATGTCAAAATGCTGTGCTATAGAGTCCTCACCTGTGTTCCTTGCTCATACGCAGTGAAGTCCTCAGGGAAGACCATGGGCTCCTGCAGCATTAAAAGAGACCAGTAGTCAGTAACAAGCCAGTTTTAAATTCCCATGCAGCCTGCGTGGATTACTCCCAGTCCTGAACATGGACGTACCACACGTAACTGGCTCAGGACAGAGATCCGCTCGGCCCCCGTGGTCATGGGCCGGTAGCACATCTCAAACAGGATGATGCCCAGGCTAAACAGGTCCACTTTCTGAGGACAGAGAGAATGGATGAAAACCAGACACTCAAAAACTCAGTGGTGGAACAATGACAAACAAAAGTCCCATGGGAGCAACTGCACAAGCTTAAATGATATATTATTATTTCAATAAAAATCTGAAATCTTACTTGGTTGTAGGTGGCTTTGGTGTTTCCTTGAACCTCCGGACTGACGTAGAGCGCAGTACCAACCATGCCTGTCATGTTACCTGTAGAACAGTGATGCAAAATCAGCACAGTGTCAGGGAAGAACATGCATATCAGACAAAACAGAGTATGTATTCAAACTCTCTGCACCTGTTGGGTCTGGTTTGGGCATCACTGCTGAGCCACCCTCCTCCACTTCAAAATGACCTGCAGCCTGAGAGAGATAAACAGTATCTCCACAAGAACATCTTCATCACTGGCGTTATACATTTGATGTAGATGAACAAGCTACAATTAAACTAAGTAATGAGACACAGCTACACAGTTTTAATGTTTCACACAACATCCTTCACATTAACTCCACACCACAAGCAGTCAGTGCAGCCTGTCAGCATGGTGAAGCTGTTAACTGAATTAAAGTAATGCATACCACATTAGCAGGATGGTCTGTCGCCAGGCCAAAGTCTCCAATCTTCACGTGGTCCTGTGAGTCAAGGAAGATGTTGACAGGCTTCAAGTCCCTGTGAATCATGCCCTAAAAGAGAGGATGATGGCTGAATAGATCTGCTCGCTTATGAGTAATGGAAAACATGGCTTTCCTCCTGTTAACATTTATGGTACTGAAGAAATGCACGGCTAACTTTAAAAGGAGGGTGAAAACTCAAACACATTAGTCTATATTCCGGGATTGCTCCGTTGCTGCCAGAAATTCCGCCGGATTTCACTCTTTACGGCCAGATGTCCTTGCAGACCTTACGCTTTCTTTGTGTTGGAATTTTAAACTCCGGTGGATTTATGAGGACTATGGTTAACTGCTCCTCAGATCTCTGCAGGGTGAATCCAGACAGCTAGCTAGACAATCTGTCCAATCTGAGTTTGCTGTTGCAAAACTACTTTTGAACGTACACGTTCCACCAAAACAAGTTCTTTCCCGAGACTATTTTGCAGCGGCACCGTGGATCTCCCCGGTGCTTAGCGCCACCCAAGACGATTGTGATTGGTTTAAAGAAATGCCAATAAACCAGAGCACGTTTTTCTCCCACCCCGGAATGCTGTGTGGACTAGCCAGACCCTCCTCCGCAGCGCTGTGGAGGAAGGTCTGGCAAAGCGAGGCTACACATCAACGCACACAGATTAAACACCTGCTCGTGGATGTAAGCCAGGCCATCCAGTATTTCCCTGAAGAGTCTCCATAACCGATTCTGGTCCTGGTGCAGGCCGTGATCTATTGTGTCCCTTAAAGTGCTCTTTTCACAGTATTCCATCTGTCAGGAACAGAAAACATGCATTAGATGTGAGGCAGAGACCTCTAGTGGTAAAAAAAAAATACAAAATTAAGAATGAAGTTGAAGCTTGTACATACTTGTATGTACAAGTGATGTGCTATTAGGAGGGGTCGATCGGAGTCTGTGCTCTCCATTGTGTTGATCACTGGCATTTTGCTTGGCTCAACCTGCCAGAGGAAACACCATTAGTTGCACTTTGCCTGACAATGACAAACACCATTAAGAGAATTAAAATAACGAAGTGTAAATATTCAAACCTCTGACATCTCGTCTGTGCTTTCATCACCATTGTCAAAGATAATGTCACTACTTGAGTCACTGTCCGATGGCCTAAAATCCACACAGAAAAATAGTGACGTATCAAGAGTTTGTGCAGGAGAAAGTCTTGCTGGATTTACTGCCACTAAAAAAAACTTGCAACTTACAAAAAAGAGGCCCCAAACACATCTTCTTCGTCGTCGTCGTCATCATCTTCATCACTCGACTGGTGTCGGCTACATTTGGCGCTGGAGGATCTCTCGATGGAGGTGGACCACTCCACCGAGCTCGACAGGGCTGGAGGTGGCGCGATGTCCTCTGCGTTGTCAGCGAGGCCCAGCTCGTTGATGCGCTGCCGAGGCTCTTTGCGCTGAGGAGGCTTGTCGGGAGTGCTCAAAGGCTCAGAGCTGTCGGTGTTGCTCAGCACCCCTCCCGACGGCGTCTCATGCCGCTCGATCCACGCATTGTAGTAGCGGACGATATTCTCATGGTTAAGGCGCGAGAGCAGCGTCACCTCGCCTTTGATCCGTCTGAACTGTTTGCTAGCCGGGTTGACCTGGATGCGCTTCACAGCATAGTAGCAGCCGTCTAGGTTATTCTGAACCTGGAGATGCAGGAGAGGGAAAGTAGAAGAGACAAAGTGGTCGCAAAGAAATCGAAGCCAGCTTTCTTGCCTTTGTAACGGCTTCTCTCAAGAAAGCTAGTGTGTGTAAAAAAAATAAAAATAAAGAAAAGCTTACCTTAATAACAGCACCAAAGGCTCCCTTTCCAAGAAGCTGGAGTTCCTCAAACTCATTAAAGTAGCGAGAAAACTGCCTCAGCTCCCCGGAGCTGAATGGACCATTGAAGATGTGGCTCTGTGGGATGACTGATGATGGAAAGTCCACAGCGGGATCTGAGATGACAAATAAAAATTAAAAATACAAACACATGACAAACTACTGGATTACCTTGTTGGAGAAGTTGTAAGACATCACAAATTTGAGGGTTAGATCAGCTCCCTCTTCTTTACACTGTATACTTAAAATGCAAAAAAATGGAAACACCTGTACAATGTAATACAATAATCCTGTAATAATACTAATGCTGAAAACATTTGTCAATTCATCAGTTGGTCAATAAACAAAAGATTGGTCTGCAACAATTTTAATAATATAATTATAATTGATTCAACGTTTACATCATTTATTGAGCAAACATTTACACTGCTTGCACCTTCTCAAATGTAAGAAGTGCTGCTGGGAAATTGAATATCTTTCTATTTTTTAGACAAAGTGATCTATTTGAAGACGTCATATTACTTTTTGTGATGCACATTTTTCAGATCGTTCTGATATTATATAGACTAAACTATTTCACGGTTAAGTTCTTACAAAGAAATGTCTAACTTAATTGTTAGCATCAATTGTTGTATTTTGCGGTTTCGTTCTACGGAATTTTAAATGGTGTTTCTAATATTTTGTCCACCTCATTTACACATTGTATATGGGCGTGTATATCACCTTCTGGGCTGGTCTCCTGGTGCTGTGGCAGGTTTTTAGGCGATGGAGGCTTGAGGAAGGAGTGGTCTAAAAGCTGCTGGGTTGTCCAGCGTTCCGCATCATTCAGGCACACACACCTATGACAAAGACACATGCAGCATAAAAGACGGATCAACTGTAGAACAGGAACACTCTAGTCTACTGTACTGATCCACATTGTGCTGGTGGTCTGCTGACAACACAAAGCGGTCATATCAAAAACAAGCTCTGTATAATCTAAATTAACCCTTTGTATAAAACAACTTGATGTGAAAACCAGTTTTAAACAGCCAGCAAAGCAAGTAGACAGACTATAACTATATAGCATCAAGACCTAAAAAGGAACAAACCAGGGTTTTTGCATGTTTTAGCCTATTTACATCAAATCACATATGCTTCACATTACTGCAGTGTTCCCTCTATGTTGATTTGACCGTGGCGGCCCCCCAAGGCAACATTTCTGCCCCCCATGGTATCAGAAATAGGGCTGCATTGTTAGAGTGCATGTCGGAGAACGTTTGTATTTTAGGTGCATTATTTACATGCTGAAGTAGTTACACTGCATTAAGATTATGTAATTAATAGTGGGTTTATTGTTATTTGCTACAGAACGCTTAGCCTATATGTCAAGATCAAAGTTGGCCTATATAGTAACTCAAAAAATACAGTTCTGAAAATATGCCTCATTGTGTGTGTGTGTGAATAGAGGTGAATAAATATATTTGTTTGTGTTGCAGCAACGTGTTGGGACCTGCCCCCACTGCTAAAAAAGAATCCTAAAGGAAACACTGTACTGCCAACCATTTTCCAAGGCATGGTTCTCAGCTTTAGAGTTTTGAATGAGTTTTTCTCCTTTACAGGCAGTCACTGGTTTCCCTTCGTGGCTACAGCGTAAATCAACTCAGAGACACAAAACGTTCTTAGCATTTCATCTTTCAGTGTAGAGCTGCAAAGATAAGTCAGTTAATAGATTGAAATGAGTCTATCGAAAGAAAATAAACCAACAACTATACTGTATAATGGCAAGTATATAGTACATGATTTATAGTAAATGAGCTGAAACACTGGTTTACTCCTTTAAGAAGCTGCTGGTGTATCCATCAATACATACTTGTGGAGGAAATCCTGGAAGTCAGCAGGCAGGCTGGCTGGCACCGTCACTGGATACTGCTGCACCTCCTTCCCCTGACTCAGAGCCAGCAGCATCAGCCCCAAGTTGCATTCCACACCCCCTTTTTTTTTTTTTTTTTTTTTTTTTTTTAAAAACTTTTTTAAAATGTCCTCTTTGCAGATGTCAGCAAACCTCTTCGATAAGCTGTAATCAGTCAGTCGGACGTTGCCCTCGGAGTCCAGCAGCACGCTGGAGGCCCCCAGCTGTTTGTGGACCACGGAGTTGGAGTGAAGGTAGTCGAGAGCAGCCAGCAGCTGGGCCGTGTAGTGGCACAGTTTATCCAAAGGGACCGGGGTGTGGCTGATGAGGCTTTTGGTCAAGTTGATGCCGGGCACATGCTCCACCAGCAGGTTAACTATGAGGCAGTCCTCTCTCTCAATGGAGCTCAGCGCCATGTAGTGCACCAAGTTCGGGTGATCCAGCCGCAGGAGGGAGTTGAACTCATTCTCTGCCCCGTGGATCTACACAGGAATTCAAAAGCATAGTATTTCAGAAGTGTTTTTCCTGCTCTTAAAAACCATTAAATTCCTAATGATAATAACTTCTATCTTCTCTACTTGCCTGCTTTTTGCAGTTCTCAATCCTTCCTTTCTCCTGGCTGGTGAAGAATTTGCCCAACTTCTGGTTCCAGCGTAGAGACCACTCGTAGATCACAGCAAAGTCCCCTGAGTTTGCCTCAAATCCATTATAAGCGTTGCGGCCGAGCCTCTCGCTTACACCTGCCAGAATCACGAACACAGATGTTAATGTACATACAGGTTACTGGGGTGGATTAAGCGACTTTTGCACCAGAACGGCTGCATTGTCTCAGACAGCTCTCACCTAAGCTTTTCCCTCTGTGGACAACAAGTTCTCCAAAAGTGCTGCTGTGGAAGTGAAGAAGCTCTTGGGAGCGTGGGTTGTCTTCATTAATTGTGTCACGTCTGGGAAGACAGATACAACTTTAAGCATTATTACAATGTTCCATTAACATGAGGAGCATCCGTTGGTTTGCTGTGTACCTGTGGCGTGTATTTGAGGCAGTTCGACGGCGGTTAGTGGCTGCTTTCTTGGCTTCTATGAGTTCAGGAGTAGCTCCACCCGGGCTGGGTGGGCTCCTCCCTAACATGGAGCCGTTAGCAGGGACTGGCTGCTCCATACTCTCAAGTCGCTCCTGTGAATATGAACACCACACAAAAGGGTCAATCACAACACCATTTTTGTTCATGTGATTTTTCTGCGGGTGATACAAACTGTGCATGTTTTACTGTTTTTCTGTGGAGATCAGTAGAAATGGTGCAGCACAGTCACCTGTTTGGCTATCTCCTTTCTTCTCTTTTCCTCTCGTTTCTCATCTTCTCTTCTTTGGATTTCAGCCATGATCTCTTTTTCCTACACAAACAAAAGAATTCTCAGTCAACATCCCGTTGAACTGGAACTTTTGTCAGCTGTTGGGGGTTCAGTTATTTAAAGGAATACGCCACCGTTTGTTGAAATAGTACTTATCACAGTCTACCCTGGCTGTAGATAGGTGGGCCAAGGCATTTTTTGTCTCAGTGCAAGTAATTAGGTTGTTTTTTTTGTCTTTTGTTGGCTCACTTTTACTCACAACATGCTAACCGGCAACATAGGATTCCATTCACTACGCTAAGCTAATAGCGGCGGCGCTGCCGGTGTTGCAGTGGACTAAAAACAATACATGCACAAAAAATGCGTTGGCCTACCTATCTACAGCTAGGGGAGACCGTGATAAGCCCAATTTCAACAAACGGCGGCGTATCCCTTTAAGGAAATAACATGCTACATACACACTCAAATCTTTAGTAATTACTTAGGTAACAAAAATCCTTTATAAATTTCCCAAACTCTGGGAAGAGGTCTTTCAGCAAACGCAATCCAAGCCAGTGTGTAGCAGAAGTTTCTTATTCTGCATTTTTGTGTGTAGTTAGAGGTAGATTAATAGTTGTAGTCAAATTTCTGGTGACTTGGCTATATACACACATCTTTCATTTATTATTTAGCTGATGAGTTATCTGCTTCTCAATCACAGTACTAGCGGTAATTTAGTTTCAATTACACAGAAAAGGTAAGATTAATGTAAAAAGGTAACAGGTAAGATTATGGATCCCGTGGTCTATATCCACAACGTTCCACTTCCGGGATTGCTCTCGTTCTGCCGGAAATTCCGCCAGATGTCACTCTTTGCGGATGTCCTGTTACCTTACGCTTTCTTTGTGTTGTAATTTTAAACTCCGGTCGATTTATGAGGATTATGGCTCTCACAAGAGGAAATTTAAGATCCTTTGTGAATGGGTCAGACTAATCACTTAGAAATAACATTAGCACAAAACCACAGATAAAACTAATCCAGAATGAATAGCTTTCTGTCTCTTCCTAACCATCTCCTCCTCCTGCTTGCGCCGCTGGTCCATCTTCTGCTGCTCCTCCTGGGCTCGCTTCTCCTGCTGTCTGCGTTGGTTCTTCAGCATCTCCTCGTGGAAGGAGCTTGACGGGGGCTGGTTGTGCTCACTCAGGAAGCCCTGGATATAGTCTGCTAGCTCGTAAATCATCACCTAGGTAGGACAGGTAGGTAGGTAGGTTAAAAGTAGTCTGTTTATTTACTTGTAATTGTGCATCTTTGCATCCTCACCTCCCCGCATCGTACTGCAGCCAGCTTGGTGATTTCACTCTGAAGGTTCTGGATGTTTTCATTCGATAGACCTTTGGCATTATTCAGCTCCAGCTCCGGGGGCCTGTAGGTGCCCCAAGACATAAATTACCAAGAGTGAATGACCACTAGTACGCACTGAGAGGACATGCACAACTCCACAGTGGATCTTTGTTCTGATTTTGTCTTGTTAATCGTCAGACAGGCATATGGGGCAGCTGTCCTGAATGTTAAAAAGCCACAGTTTGGAAATATGCAGCATCTTTCTCATTTATTTCCGATCAAGTGGGCTCGAACTGTTTGTAGTTAGTTAGTGAAAAATCTCAGTTGTCATTTAGTGGTGACCGTGCTTTTAGCTCTTGTCCTATTTCCTTCAAGCTATACTGTATATAATGTGTTCATGCATGTGCTTATTCCTATTGGTCAGATACAAATTAAAAGCAGTTTTTATGATGTGTACGACATGAGACATACTGTACTTGGTGGGCACTGTACGGAACAGGTAATATGCAAATTGTGTAGAGAGCGAACCCCCCACACACACACACACACACACACACACACACACACACACACACACACACACACACACACACTTCTCAAACCAAAGTTACACCCTTGGTCAGGGGGGTCAGTACTCACACGTCAGGGTATGTGGATGGGCATTTGACATGCAAGTCCACAGTCACGTAGCATTCCTGTCCATTGTTTAGCCCTTTGGGCCGCAGGCAGAGATGCACCTCTGGAGGCCTTTTAACCTGAAAATACAGTCAAGGAATCCTCATTGGTAGAGCGGATCACCTCGGATCACAACACGTATAATCTAGTATTAATGTAATGTCTTAACTTTTACCCATCATCGGCTCACTAAGGCAGTGCATTCTGCAAACATGTCTAGCTAACATACCTTCCAAGGATCATTGTTCCGCAGATCCTGGAAATCATCTCCAAAGATAGACGCGAGAGCTTCTAGCTCATTTTCCTGCTGGACCGTGTAGTCGTCTGTCCCTTGTGTTGAAGTGTGCTGCTGACTGCTCATTCTTCTTCCTTTAACTACATGGCAGTCCCACTGTGCTGTCACACTCGCAGCCGACAGATAAGAGGCTCCGCTGCGCTCACCGCCACCCTCCTCTGTCCCTTTGTTAAGTCAGACTTTAGCAGATACTCACCCCACTTTCATTAACTAAGCATTCGCTAACTTATCACACAAGCGTTTAGGCGACCACACATCCTGCCACAACAACGCTGCCAACTGGCGCATGGCTGTTGCGACTTGCGAGCCGTGTCGCAGGGGAAACGTCATCACGTTGCTTTCTTAAAAATGGCCTCTAGAGGGCAGTAATTATCCTGAACTGTCTGATGAAAGAGAACGAAAATTGACTGTTTTTTTGTAGTAACAGGGACCAGACCTTGTACCTACTGATGGGTACAGGTAGGGATGTGAAGTTATGGAACACGGGTGTAACAATTACTGTAGCCCACTATGCAACAGTTTGGTGTTTGGGAGATGGAGTGGGAGGAATTTAAACAGAACTTACACTGTAGACCCATATGGTACACATTACAGTATAATGTTTGCTGGTGAAGTAAGTGGCAGCTGAGACGGAGAAAGACAGAAATCCATTTGACTTGTTTTTCCTCATATTTGTCAAATTTATTTTCCTTTTATTTAGACTTGTGTTTTTTTTTATTTTCAGCAATTTGTTTGCAGCTTTTTCTTTTCCTTTCATTATTGTGTAGCTACCAGGTAGTGCAAACCATTCGTCGTGTACAGGAGAAATTAAGTAGTCCAAATGACGTTATCAATTGTCCAACATAGCCCTTCTAACAAATGTTTTGGGCATGTCCTGGGACAAATGAGATGCAACCTTAAAAATACAAGGAAAGTAACTTTGTCATTCACCAGCAAGAGTGGCAATTGAACATGAGTACTCAAGCAACTTCCTCAAATTTGTACTTCTGTACAGTACTTGAGTAAATGAAGTACACTTGAATAAAAAGTGGATAACAAACCTAAGACATGATGTAATATTAAACATACTTCCTAAGTAGATATGGAAAAAGATATAAATATGCTCCAAAAACCCTTACAATCTCCTCAGCAGTGATTTAGTATGCTATGACCTTAATGGAGTTTCACTATAATATTGTATGAAGCGCAAAACACTCTCTATATATATTACTTTTTTAATTTATTTTTACAAATCTTCATAATGTAGGAGTCTCCCACTCTTGCTTGGTAGAAAAGTCTGATCATGAATCACATCTCCATTATTTATGTATCAAAACAATAGTAATCAAATCTATAAGAGTGTTCTTTGGCATACAAATAACTATGAGATGCTTTAGCTGCATCCAGCTCCTATCTGTGGAGATAGAGATGAACACTATATATAGAAGGCTCAGTGGGGCAGCCTGGAGCAGAAGAATGCTCTCACATACCTCCAGCTTTGATACACTGCAACCTCACGTAATATATACTGCTCTTCTAGATCATTCTTCCTCACCTGAAGACCTAAATCAATACATTTATTTTATCAATACTAATACATGAATGGTATTCCCTGAGATCTGACCATATATGATATTTTCTTTGGGAATGATGTATCAACAGATAATCTGTCAAATGTGTGTATCATTCCTGCAAAGATAGAGGAGTATTACCTCATAAGGTACACTGTACATGAAGGCAAATATATGGAAAAGTGGGAGGCACAAATATGGACCTTCACTTTGCAAACTCACAGCTCGGGAACGTCAGTGGCTGCTCATTAATGACTCTGCTGCTCACCGTAACCCTATAAGGAGACAGCTGGGCCAATCAGCTTGAAGCACTGACACCACAGGCCACTCAGACAGCCAGATCCCACACAGAGCCCGGCTGGCGTTGCCATCAGCTGTTCCTCAAGTTGAGGAAGCTCAGTGCACATACCAGCACCATGGTTCACAGACATGTGCAATGTTTTCATTTCCTTAACAAGACACCAGTGATGCTGTCCTGACTGTGTCATCATAGTTGGCCTTCTGAGTATAGTAAAACCTCTTTAGAGATGTGACATTTGTGCAGAGTGGCACATTATGCATCAGAGTAACAGAAAATACAGTATTTTGAAACTCTAATTGCAAGACATTCACAGTGTCTTAATTTAGATGTATGATTGCAGGGCTATAAAGAAATTATACTGCAACACACAGCAAGTATGCATTGCTTTAGGACATGGAGTTACATATTTCATTACGTTCATGAGATAAACTTTCATAATGGAGATTACTCTTTATGTTCCTTTCAGAAATGAAATTGCATTAATGTTAATGTTGCTCTTTTGTATTCAATAATACAATAAATCCAATAATATTCCATAAACTTTTACATTAACTTCAAAACGTTTTATTCTCTACTGACATTCATTTAAACTGTGTCATTCAAGTGACTACATTGCAGAGAAGTCCCATCCATGTATGTAAAACATGTTCAGTGGCTTGTTGATTTTTTGCTGGCAGCTCTTATTTGGACTTGTGTGAACCCCCGGCCCCGCCCCTGGTCCCTAGACCCAGTCTGGGTCTTATTTAAGGGGCTCTTCTCACCCTCAGCCTTTGTCCCAGTGGAAGCATCTGCCTACCAGTGCACCTTGGTGAGTACATTTCACAACTTTTTTCTCCGGTCCGCTGTAGATATCTGTGTCATTTGTATGATTAGTTTCATGAAGTCAATTTGTGGGATATAAATTAATGAATGGATTATGTAACTTCAGCTACATAATGGTTTTCATGTTATAATAACTAACTGAATGTGCTGACATCAGTTAGAACTGGAGTTACTGGTTATGCTAAGTTGACTGCAATGGGATGTTGAAATTAAACATAATTATATAATTAGATTTTCTGCTATAAAGAAACTCCATGCTATGGAAAGCATCTGTGGAAAAGCACAGAGAACTAACAAATATAGTGGCTCAACCATATCATATTGGAGTAGTACTTGGATCAGTGCACAAAAGCTAGGGAGAAGGTAGCCAAATCCACCCATGCTCCAATGAATGAATGTAATAGGCAGCTGGGGCATGGAGCCATGTAGTAAAACAAAAGTGTCACAGTGTGAGGACAGATCGGTGCTGGCCTGGCTCTCAGACAAGCTCTCTCAGACCTGAAATAGCAGGAGATCCATGTGTCACTTTTTTCACCCTGTTAAGCACCGTGTGCTGAGCTTAAAATAGATCACAGGTCTTTCTGTTATGCCCCTTTTTGGTGCTACCTCAGCAGCTCTGAGATGGCCCAGGAACAATCACGGCTGTGGTGATATGGTATCAGTAGTTGTACAACAACGCTGGGACCAAAATAGCATCCAAATGCATGTCTAATTAGCTCTCTATAAATAGCACCCATTGAGGTGGGTTGTATTAGTGTTTGCAAAGTGATAGAGCAGTTATAAGAGAGTGTTGGCAGGTCTTTAAATGTGGTCTGGATCACAGCTAATATATTAATCATATGAGTCTTTGGTCTAGTCACTTCATCACATCATTAGCCACTCCAGCGATAAAGTGTCTGTGATTGTTCAATTATACCAGGCCTTCATGCTATGTATTCTATGATGGGCAGTTTAGACAGCTGTTCCTAACACCCAGCCTAAATCTCTTTGTGTTTCTACCCCACCCCTCAAACTTTAGACCACCCCAGATAAAGCCTAATCATGTGTGACGACGATGAGACTACCGCCCTTGTGTGCGACAACGGCTCTGGCTTGGTCAAGGCTGGATTTGCCGGAGATGACGCTCCCCGTGCTGTCTTCCCTTCCATTGTTGGAAGGCCCCGCCACCAGGTAAGCTAAAAGAAAACTGAGAAAAAATGTTTACTCAAGTATGTACAAAAGTATCATTTTCCGATGTCTTATATTTCTCTTGTGCTTCTTCCCTCAGGGTGTGATGGTGGGTATGGGTCAGAAGGACAGCTACGTAGGTGATGAGGCCCAGAGCAAGAGGGGTATCCTGACCCTGAAGTACCCCATTGAGCACGGCATCATCACCAACTGGGATGATATGGAGAAGGTGTGTGTTGACAGTGAGACTCATTAACACCATTCATGGCAGCTGATGTTCCACATCCTCGAGAATTCACAGCCTGGCATCTTAAAAGCTGTTTATTTTTAGAGGACCTGGTTGTTGTTGTTGTTGTTTATTCAGTTGAGTTGTTTCAGTCCTGACATCAGCTGTTCTTTCTCATCCGTCAGATCTGGCACCACACCTTTTACAATGAGCTGCGTGTGGCCCCTGAGGAGCACCCCACCCTGCTCACTGAGGCCCCCCTGAACCCCAAAGCCAACAGGGAGAAGATGACCCAGGTACTTTACAGTCACTACTTTCCACTCTGCTCTTACATATTTGTTCTCAGGTTGAGACAAACTTTTATATTGTGCTTGCTTTTTCTTCCAGATCATGTTTGAGACCTTCAACGTTCCCGCCATGTATGTGGCCATCCAGGCTGTCCTGTCCCTGTACGCCTCTGGTCGTACCACTGGTCAGTATACTGCAGCTTTTTCACGCAATTTAGTCTGTGGTCAGTTAGGCAATGAGCTAAAATAAGAGTAAACTGCTGAACATTTACATTCGGAGGGTGTCTATCATCTGGATAGATTCCTGTCTCATTGTCAGGGGGAGGTGTTAATCCCTCTTCTGCAGGGTGTGTCCCTGTGATGTCAGCAGCATTTGTATGGTTTATGATGTGAGACATATTTGAAGAGGGCAGACCTTTGCAGGCATGCATAGCTTACCCACTGTGGTCCTTTTCTGCTTGCTAAAGGTATCGTGCTGGACTCTGGTGATGGTGTGACTCACAATGTCCCCATCTATGAGGGTTACGCTCTCCCACACGCTATCATGCGTCTGGATCTGGCCGGTCGTGACCTGACTGACTACCTGATGAAGATCCTGACTGAGCGTGGCTACTCCTTCGTCACAACTGGTAGGTTTATGTCATCATGGTTCATTGGTTTAATGAGAGGTGCACAAGTGTTGTTTCTCAATACGTGAACTTTCTGCTCCATAGCTGAGCGTGAGATTGTGCGTGACATCAAGGAGAAGCTGTGTTACGTGGCTCTTGACTTTGAGAATGAGATGGCCACCGCTGCCTCCTCCTCCTCCCTGGAAAAGAGCTATGAGCTGCCCGATGGTCAGGTCATCACCATTGGTAACGAGCGTTTCCGTTGCCCAGAGACCCTTTTCCAGCCTTCTTTCATTGGTGAGTAATTGGTTTTATTTGTTTGTTTGTTTTTGGATAAATCTAAGAATTGCAGTAGGTCTACTTTGTCTCAGACAAAACTCATCTTTTTTTGCTGGTCCTCTACTAGGCATGGAGTCTGCTGGTATCCATGAGACCGCCTACAACAGCATCATGAAATGCGACATTGACATTCGTAAGGACCTGTACGCCAACAATGTGCTGTCTGGTGGTACCACCATGTACCCTGGTATCGCTGACCGTATGCAGAAGGAGATTACAGCTCTGGCCCCAAGCACCATGAAGATTAAGGTGAGAGAACGGCAAAGGTTTTCATCAAGTTCATCCATTAAATAATGTAACACTCGTTAAAACTTAAATGGTGTTTATTCCTTGCTTAGATCATCGCTCCACCTGAGAGGAAGTACTCTGTCTGGATCGGTGGCTCCATCCTGGCTTCCCTGTCCACCTTCCAGCAGATGTGGATCAGCAAGCAGGAGTACGATGAGGCCGGACCCTCCATTGTCCACAGGAAATGCTTCTAAACACACAACCAACCTCCTTCCGTCGAAACATTTGTATGTTGTTGTCTCCTGTACATATATGTTCATGTTCTCTTGTAATAAAGATAAGCATTTATGAAAGTATCTCCTGTACTGTGCTTGCTTACAGCAATGCAAATACACAAAATAACAAATGACACCGTCATGTGTGCGATTTCAGCATACACCACAGATCGTTATGTCAATCCATCTTTGCCTCACATACCTGAATGAGCAAGAGTTTGCTGAAACTAGTGCCCTTTATATAGATGCTTCCTTCCACCTAGTGGTTGAAGACAAAAGTGAACATTCACTTTTACCGTACTTGAGAATCTGAACAAGTACAGGCTTTGTCTTACTTTCCTTCTTAATCTGGCTAATTTTTTGTTTTAAAGATAACTGTATGGATATATGACGTTAATATGTGCCTCATTCCTGATAGAAAGATTAGTGAAGAAAGCAGTGAAGGGCTCTTGCCACAAATGAGACCATTTACAGATTAGGTACACTACATGGCTTTCTTACAGCCAGGATAGAGGATGTGATGGCAGTCACTAACTTATTGTACAATACACAGTTTTGTAACATGTATTACTTCACAGCATGTTATGTTGCAATCCATTACATTTAATTTCTTGATCCGAGGATTGGCCATTTTACATTTTCAGTCCTCTCATTCTGTTTGATGTGATCCCATTAAACATGCTGAATATCATTAATCTATACATCATGTGCCATAATCATAGCCATAATGCCATAGCTCATAAACAGGATGAGGGAGAATTCAAAGGTGCGACTAGTTTGACTTACAGAGTCAACCGGTTGACAAAAGCGTCCACTTGAGGTTTTACCTAGAAACCACCCCGCCCAGTGAGGCTACCCTGGGTAGTAAAACACACGCCCCAGAGAACGTTATTCGAACAGTTACTAGCCAATCACAGCGTAGAGTGTATGGAGCGCCGCTGTTTGAATGCTCTGCGGAAACAGACAGCCTGGCAACCGATTTGACGAGTGAACTATTAGCGCAATGCAGTTAGCTAGCGAAAGAATTTAATCGATGTAATTCATACAGTTTGAGAAGAGGTAAACACAAATTTCCATTTGTGTGACACCGATAAGCTATTTGGTTTATTTACGTTAGGCTTGTAAATGATCTAACGTTAGCTAGCTAACTGCATTGCAACTTAAATACGGAGCTAGCGAGCTAGCTAGATAAGCGCTCCGTAATGTAACGTTAGTCAAGTCGTTACAATCTCTTTGGGACTGAGTAACTTTGTAGTTTTTACTATTGAGATTGCAAATGGTAAACTGTTGTAGAGACCAGTTGTAAGTTAACGTTAAGCAGTTCAGATCCACGTGAGGATGACTTAGCTAGCTAGCTAGCTAGCTAGTTTACGTCAGAGGTGTGGAGAAAGTGATAACGTTAAAGTTAGAAAGACTCTGGTCAGGACAAAACCGATATAACGTAACGTCCGGTCCTGTCAGAAGAGAGTAAACGAATTGTTGCAAAGTGCATTTGAAACTAACCTTACAAGAGAGAAGTGTAAAAATGAAAGTCATGGAGAAAAATGTGATGCGTCTAGTGGCTGTGCAGCACCTCCGCGCAGCATATGGGCTAAAGACAAAGAACTGGAACAAAAACAAAGCCGCCAGCTGTAACGTGAAGTCAACAGCCAGCAACTCGGTAAGTTTAAAGAAAACCCATGCACAGCACAATTTACTTGCGTTTTTATTTGCAGTGACTTCTTTGACATGACAATCTGTTATGGCAGACCACGATTTAAAGTTCACAGTATCAACCTAACGTTACATACTATGGTTTAGGCAATTGAACCAATTAGCATATTACTGAAAGCATGCCCCCACTGATGAAACCCATTTGTTCGCAGGCTGTTGTCACTCGCTGCATATGCTTTGTTTTGCTGTGTTCGTGATTATTCACACCATAAAGTTCTTTACAAGTCATAGAAAGCCAAACTCGACCACACAAAAGGGCAATGCGTTTTCATAAATCTTTAGGGCACATTGTTGTAATGTTTTTGGACATATTGGCAAAATACATTTGTAATTCAGAACAATTTAACCTCTACAGAATATGCTATACTGAATGTTTGACTAACAGTGAACGCCCTGTTTCTTCTTGTGTACTTGTAATTGGTTTACAGGAGTCACAAGGTTTGTTGCAAGAGACTTTGACTTTTGAAATGAACATTGAACTTCTGCATTTGCAGGGGAGGACTTCAAATGTGGTAATAGCAAACAAATGCAATTAACTTTAGCTCAGACTATATGAGGAAATCAGCAACTGAAATGGAGTAATTCTTTTACTTGCTTAAAAACTCAGGATGGATTCAGATCATTGAGGTTAAAACCAGCATGAAGTGGCTACTTTCCATTGTTCTCTCAAACATAGGGATGTCTGGAAGTGGAATTACTATCACAGAGAACAATATTAGTATGGTTTAAAAAAAAAAAAAAAAAAAGAGGCAGTGAGTGTGTCCAAACTCTCAGATTTTGATACAGATGAATACACGATGGTTGTGATGCTGTTATTAGAGTGATTTAACAGCTGGTTGGGCTTTTTCTCCTGTTTAAAATCTAACATTAATACAGTTAATGTCTTGTTTTTAATTGTTTGATTGTTCCCCCAGGCAAAGGTTTTCGGGGTATCCCTGGAGAGCCTACCGTACTATAATATGGAATGCGGGAGCGTGCCAAGGCAAGTAGACATGCTTTACTTTTACGCGAGCCTAAAGTCATTTAAAGTTATTACTTGTCCTGTCTTGTACATTTTATACTAACCGCATTTCTCTGCTTTCTTAGCTTCCTGGTCGACGCATGTATGGTACTGCTGGCACATATCGACACAGAGGGCCTGTTCAGAAAATCGGGCTCTGTCATTCGCCTGAAAGCACTGAGGGTGAGTGATGGCTGAAGTTGACCTTGCATTCACTGAGAGATGTTGACCCTGAGAAAAAAAGTCTAACACAGCAGCTGTGTTTTGTCTGTCTAGGCAAAACTGGATGCGGGTGAGGAGTGTCTGTCCACCGCACTTCCCTGTGATGTGGCCGGTCTGGTGAAGCAGTTCTTTAGGGAGCTGCCGGAGCCCGTGCTACCCACAGAGCTGCAGGAGACCTTCCTCAAGGCCCAGCAACTCTCCACCATGGAGGATAGGACCTCTGCCACCATGCTGCTGTCTTGTGTACTACCTGACAAAAACCTAAGCACCCTGCGTCACTTTTTTGACTTCCTCCACAATGTGTCTAAGAGGTGCCAGAAATATATTTACTTGGATTACTTTACTTTCTTCTTTTTTTTTATAAAGAACATCCAGCTACCATTAAATGTTTTTTTATCTGTCTTTACCTTCCTCTTCATATATACAATACTGCTGTTTTTCTATCTCTTTGCTTAATCGCAGGAGTGCAGAGAATAAGATGGATAGCAGCAACTTGTCTGTGATCTTGGCTCCCAACATCCTTCACGCTGGAGATGGTACAGAGAAGATGAACGCCAACACTGAGAAACGCCTCAAGCTACAGGCAGCCATAGTACACTGCTTCATAGAGAATGCCCACAACTTTGGTATGACTTTAGGCATCTTACCTGTAGGTCATCTTTTGTGTCCGTGTATACTGTAGCTTTTTAACACTAATTATTTGGTTGTGTCTGTGTTTCACAGGTGTGTTACCACAGTTTCTTCTAGAGAAAGTTCCAGCCATGATGGGCTGTGAGGCGGGGGTTCTGTCCCCTGCTCATGATGGACTTGACGAGCTGGACATAAACTCAGGGACGAAGAAGAGACACAGGCGCAGCTTCGGAGGTAAGACTATACCATCAGCTATCTTTTATTTATTTATTTATTTATTTTTAATGAAAGCTGCAGTATATAAGATTTACAGTAAATCAAATCTCAGATTGGAAAGATAAATTCCAGTTGCACTGGTGCAACGGCCCTGAAAATATCTCGAAACACTAAACACAGACATATTAAAGTAAAACGGAGCCCTGTATTTCAGTAACTGAAAGTGAATCATGTTATTTTTTAAGCAGCTTTAGTCAGTATACTTTTTATATGGTTTCGATTTGTCTCGTATTTCAGATATGGTCAATGGTGCTCTGAATAAGATAAAAACTAATAGAACACCCACAAATGCCACCCAGTCAGACAGCCTTGGTAGGTACTGAGGTCATATGAGATAATGTTGCCTGTCCTATAGCATGATGATCCATCTGCTATGCACATGAAACAACAAGCTTTCTGCAAATTAATTGACATTTGCCTAAATAATGAAAAATAAGTCATTTGAATAATAGGAAATTATGCTTTTGTTTTAATGTCTTCACTGGCTTTTGTTTTCTTTGCATGTCTGCCTGTCATTTGCATGAATCATCTTCCATCAATTTAAGTCATAACCTGCAAATTCTTTCAAGTGCCTTGGCTCAGAATTGACTTTGGAATGTTTTCAAATATAAAAAAAACAACACACCCACACCATATAAATGTATTAATTCTTTTGTGATTTTGCCAGTCTTTTCCTCTGCAACTCCTGTGATTGCAACACCAACCTCAAAGCGAAAACTTCCTTTGGAATCTGGTTACTCTTTTGGATTCTCAAACAAGAAACGTAGATCTGTCAAAAAGACTCTTGGGATAGAATTACTTCCCAATACTTTGTTCAGCACGGCTTCCACTCCTGGATCAGGTATTGATTGTTTGATCAAATGCGAATCAACTATTCTGCTATCTCTTAAGCTTGTGCTTAAGCGTACATGTTCTTTCCCTCCTTTTTATATATGGCAGCTTACAGTGCCTCGGGGGTCTTGGACTCTTCCCAAAATACCCTGTCATCAGCAGGGAAGACTAGAAGGCAGTCATCTGTCTCTGCAAGGAGGAAGAGCCAACGACTTAGCAAGAGACATGCTCTCAACAGGTACACACTTTCTTTGTCCTCCAGTTATCCTTCACAATTCCCAATTAGGTTTTTGGTTTCTATGACAGGAGTCATGGTCAGATCTTACAGTATGGTGCCGTAATAGACATTCACAGTACATTTTACTGAATACAAATAATTAAGACCAAGTGATGCCATAAAATGCATTGTGCCACACAGCCATGCAGTTCCCACTATGCTATACTATACAGAAAGATAAGAGCTTGTAGAACATTATTCTTATGCTGATAATGGTTTGAATGTATATCCTTTTTCAGAGATGAATCTGGAAGAGCTGGCTGCTTTTCTCCTAAAGTCGACAAAAAGGAAGCCCCACGCAAATCTCTGCGCTTGCGTTTTAGCCTGGGGAAGAGCAGCAAGGAGGCTGTAAGTCTAGTTTCCCAACAGACTTCACATTCCACTTATCTGGTTCACAAAGAGATTATGAAAAATGCTGTTAATGAATTGCACTGAGCCATATGCTGCAATTAACTTAAAAAAAAAAAAAAAAAAATATATATATATATATAAAAGTAACATTTGCACATGGGGTGTTTTAATGGGGTAAATTGTTGCACTTTTTACTGTGTAATATTCTAAGTTTTACTTTCAGTAGCTAACTAATGCATGCACGGTTAAAAAAAGGGGATTGTTTCATATTTGTAATATTACAAATAAATTGTGTTCATACTTGTATGGTACAAAGCCATATGTCAAGCAGGATATGTCCTGTGATTTACTATGTTAAGCACTCAGGTGAAAGAATGTTATTATATACTATATAGTATATACATAATATATTGTAACCTGTTTTGGGGTACATTGGGTGAGTGGTTTAAGGTGCAGAACTTTCTAATGCTCTATAGTTCTATGTATATTCTTGACTTAATAAAAAGTTGATGACCAAGAAATCCAATATCTTGTTTCTTCTGAGTGACTTTTATCATCCTCTGAAGAACTAACCACAACATGAATGTAATTAACATATTAATGTTTCATTTTGGGTAACACCTGTGGGGTCCTTTTTAACAAAAATAATACACTAAAGCTTCTTTCATCTTTCATGTCTCATTCCATGCTGGTGATAAAGGGATCTGAGTCCATTGGCTGGCGACTTGCCACTCAGGAGAGCACAACCAGTTTTCGTTTTACCAAAGAGACAGAGTTCAGTCCATCAGCTCTGCCTAGAAAAGCTGAAACCAAAAGTGAGTACCAAGTAATGAAATCCAATCAACTGCTAATAAAAATAACTCCTTTCCAGTGTGATGTTACAAATGTAGTCTTTTTGAATTGTAATAGCCCACATTGTTTTACAGGCTCCAGGTACATCAGCAAGTCTGAAGACAATTTGCTGACCCCCCACTGTGACTCAAGTGCCCACCGGACCTCATGGAGCGGGGAGACTCCCGTAGGAGCCCAGGCTTTCAGCGGAGGATCTTTCACGGACACCCCCATGCACATGTGCTTAAAGAGCAACTACATGTCTGAGCCAGCCATCGTCGTATCAAAGCCCCCAGCAGTGGCCAGCTTTCCAAAAAAGCTGTGTTGTGCTTCCAGTGCTGAGAGCGAGGGCTCCATCACTGAAGCCCAGAGTCAAACTGGCCCCACCCTGCTGACAATAAAGAAGGGCAGCGACCTCCAGGCCGCCACACAGGACAACTGCAACTCTACGGGGACAAACGTGACAAAACCATCACGCAGCCTGCTAGTCCCTCCACCGGAGACTCCCACGGTCAAAGTTGTGTCTGTGGACACGGAGGCCTCCAGCTTCCCAACGCAGCAGAGCCTTCTGGCTAACGAACAGAACATTACCTTTGGCCAGATTGAAATTGCCGCTCTATCGCCTTTGCATATTGACAGTGTAGTTTTCGAGCCTGGTGCATACTATACTCCAGTAGTACAGGCGGATAAAGGCTCTTTCTGTGCTGCTCCCATCAGCAGCTACAACAGCTCCATGGTGGGAGAAAGTGAAACGGAGGCAGAGCAGGTGAACTGCAGCAGGTTGATCGAAGCGCTGGACATCCAGAGTCCTGCTCTCTTCAAACTGGGTGTCTCCTCTGGGCTGCAGTCCACTCCGTACAAGCTGCGCCTTGAACTCGGAGATGAGCTTGGTACAACTCCTAAAATTGGTACTGTGGTCAGTGCGGTGCATGAAGAAAATGAACCTTCCCCGGAGAGTGGTACCAAAGTCCAAAAGCAGCAGCCCCTCTCACCACGCAGCCTGGAGACTGAAAAGCGTCGGGTGGCAGACCACATTCATCACTTCAACAAGCTCACCCTTCATTCTCCCAGAGGCTCCAAGGCCGGACACATCAGATCACCGCTCAAGTTCCAGCGCACCCCCGTGCGTCAGACCGTCCGCAGGATGAACTCTCTCCTGGGAGAGAGCAGGAGACCGACTAGAAATGCAGAACTCGCCATCAGCCAGAGCGGTCAGGTGGTGAGGGCAGTGAGCCTGGAGAGTGGCCTCTCCCCTCACCCACAGCTCCAGGCTTGCCAGGGGGGGCCACAAGTGGGGCTGTCCAACAGCATTCGCCCCATAAAGAAACCACCTCCAGTCCCACCCAAAAAGCAAAGCACCTTGGCCCGTAAACTCAATTCCTGTGCTTTGGCCGACATGACCAACAAGGTCCAACCACAGACCAAACTGGACTGTTCGGTCCCTGATCCACCGGGAGCTCAGAAGCCTGTTGTGCAGCAGGTAGTAGAGAAGGACCTCCACCATTACAGAGGTTCACCTAGAAACCCCCTCAACCAAGTACGACTGCTGTCTGCCACCAAGCCTATAGATTTATAGTTTCAAGTCTTTTGCCTTATATGTTTCCTCCTTACTATGCAGGTCTCTGTCTGGTAGGACGACGTGACATTAAACATGGCCTCTTATGTGATCCATATTTTTTTCAGGGGGTTTTAATTTATTTCTTTAGCTACGGGAGGTGCTGTCTGTGTTAGGGTCTTAAATGGGAGATGTTCATATGTTTTATGTTTGTTTTAAACAAGTTTAGGAGTTAAATATCGACACCCATCAGCCTACTGGATTATGTTGCGTAATGTTTAGACTGTAGCGTGCAGGCCAAATTATGTGAAATGTGATTGATAGTATGACTGGAAATGTTGAGCTCAAGTTTTATGCTTTTATTTATGCATTTTATATCTAATCTTTAGTTAGATTTTTTCTTTTAAACAACTATTTACTGAAGTTGTGGCTATTTCTTAATTATACAAAACTTTCTTACTGTCAACAAGAAAAAATGCACCTTTTTGTTGGATTTTATGAAAGGAAAAAAAAAAAAAAAAAAAAGCCAAGCAGTATTGATCACATCATGTCGCAGTCCATTAATTTCAGAACCAACAGTCAGTAAAATGCTTTGCCATGTGAACAGCTTCTGACAAATAAAATCAAAAAGCATATACCTAACTATTTTTCTTTTTAGTTGAATTATTCTGGTTTGCAGAAATAATTAGTACTTTTTGGAGCCACAAGGGGGAGTCTTACAACCACTGCTTAAACAATACTAGGCTGAGATGTTCAGTGAATCATGTTCATATTGTAATAAGGCTTAGGAATTTATTCTGTCAAAAACCCAGACTGCCCCGTTGCAACTATATCCTGGTAGAATGTACTTCTGGTTGTTTGAAGGATTTCTTTGAACAAAGTAGGTTCTGTTACATTTCACAATATATTATGCGCTCTGGAGATTCCTAAATAATCAAAATAAAATGTTCTTTCTGCTCAGTGTAAAATCAGGTATCTGAAACTCCCACCTACTACTAAAAGCCTGTTTGGATCTGGCTCAGTGACTTATGTTGACCTAAAGGAGGTGAATGGCCTAGGCATGATTTTTCCTGTATATAATCTGAAGAGTAGACAGTGAAAGGGTTAAGGTCAAAATCATTTGCTCTGATTTATTCTCCACAGTCCATTGGGAGGCTTGCATGCTTCTCATGTGCAGTATATTGGACTTGGACAAAAGGTTGTTAAAACTGCTCTAACTGTAGCAGCTTATAAATGGCACTGTAGTGCATTGTCTATATTAGTCTGATTCTGCATTTTTATCCATATATATTGCAGACAGGTGGTTGAGCTGAGGCCATGTGTTCAGCAAATTAACTTTTAACTTTCTGAAACATGAAATGTATCAAAATATATTAGAAACATGCTGTATAATATTATGGAAATCCAGTAATGGACAGTTCACAATTTAGTTGAAGATATGAGCATGTTAGGCCTATAAGATTTTAATCCTTAACCAACAGCAGTGTGTGTGCTGGAGTTTTATTTTCCAGAATATTATAAAAGCGTGACTATATATAGTTAATATTTCATGTTATGCTTTATACAGCTGTTAAGCCACTCTATTTGAGTTGCCAGGTTGTGAAAAAAAAGTCTTTAGCTTGTGATCCTACTACTTTAGTAGGACACCTGATTTGCCCTTTAGATATTTATTTAGTTTAGTTTTACAACAGGAAAAATCTGCAGAGAATCTGGACCAAAAGTTAATTAATCAGCAACTTATTAACATTTATAACTCCAAGCTTGTGGCTTAATTGTGCAGGCATGTACTAACAAATTACCAACATTCATAACATCATTTTACAAAACAAAGGATATAACGTCAACCCGAGGGACATTTCCCAACCTGGCAACCCAACAGTTGCTCTTGACAATGGCTTAAACTGATTTATAAGCATTAGTAAATGGTTTAATAAACACAACTACTATTCGTTACAATTTATAAAAGTTGTTCATTAGGAAGTAGTACCGATAATTTCTTTAATTAATTTGACCAAAGCTATTTTAAGAAAGATTTCACTTTCAACCACATTACTAATTATCAATGGTTTTTAAATCAAAGTAGCCCAAAATGTGCATGCGTAAATGCACTTAAAATAACTACCTAAAAGCCTATGGCTATATAATGGAGCAGGGAATACTTCCATCCATTCCAATCTTTTATTTCCAAGCTAATTTTGTACTTTTGTATTTATGCACAAAAAAAAATAATTGTTTTGGTATGTTGCTATATATGATGAGTTTACAGCGACTTTAGAATGCTGTCTATGTTGAGGATTCACAGGTGTGCTGTAATCCGATAGTCAACCTTTTTAATTGACATAATCCTTAGATTGCATGTTCATACTTTACGAGAGGACGGTAAACGCCTCCTTTCAGTTTTAAAATGGTGATATACTGTATTGTACCGTATGTTTCATCATGCTCGTTTTGATATTTACTTTTCTCTCTTCTCGCCTCCTACCCCCGCTTGCCTGCCTGCCCTCGCTGTTTCTCGGTTGTCTGTTTTAGAAGTGGGTTCAGGGAAGTGTTGAGGGGGCGGATAGTTTTGATTTTCTCTACATCGTGCTTAGCCAATAATGTAGAGGGAACTGTTGTGCACATCTCAGCTGGCAAACATTTAAAAGGGAGACAGTCCGGCGCTGGAGCAATTTGTATTAAACCCCCTGGCCCCTGTCTATGGAGCGGTTAGTGTCCCACCCATCCACAGCCCCACCAGCGTACAGTCGACAGCAGTAGGTGCCTATCAGTTTGGAAGGTGGCGCAGAGGACTGACGGGATCAGATCATCGCACTTGTAGCAGCGGAGGGTCGCACAGGTGAGTGAATTTGGACTGTTTGACTATAACATCCACGCGCATCGTCCACACCACTTACATTTGAGTTTCGTTTATAGCTTATAGAAACTACAAAACTGCATCCTTGTTATCAAGTGGTGTGCTTGTGTGAATACGTACTTGGTTTATTAAACATAAGAAAGTTGATATGCTTTTGCTTTGACTAAATCTGGTGACATTCTGCATAACGGATATATCTATATCTATGTATAGTATAGCCTCATAACGTATGAGAGCATCATTCAATTTCTCACTCAGATGTTCATACTGAGGTAATTCAAATATACGGTTACGTTGTCTTCACATAATATTCTCGATTTGCATAGTTATCAAAAATAAAATAAAAAGCAAGCTCTGTGCGTTTTTACGCAGCGAAAATGCTTTGACAGCTGTGCGTAATCCGTCCAGAGTTGAAATGGTATAGGTGATTCATTATTTTCTTTTTCTCCCCAAAGATGGCCAACTCAACGCGTATCTTCTGCAGTATGGTTTTCATCATGGGGTTGCTATCCTCTCCCGTGGATTCCAAAAGAAACCGAGGTTCACAAGGGGCCATTCCTCATCCTGACAAAAGCAACCCAAACGAATCGGAGCAGCAACCGCAGCCTCCGCAGGCGGGCTCTGGGTCCCGGCAGAGGCAGGTCCCATCCTCACCGGCCGACGAAGTGCTGGAGTCCAGCCAGGAAGCTTTACATGTGACGGAGCGCCAGTATTTAAAACGGGACTGGTGCAAGACTCAGCCCCTCAAGCAGACCATCCACGAGGAGGGCTGCGTCAGCCGCACCATCATCAATCGCTTTTGTTACGGACAGTGCAACTCCTTTTACATCCCCAGGCACATCCGCAGGGAGGAGGGTGCCTTCCAGTCCTGTTCTTTTTGCAAGCCGAAGCGTTTTACCGCCATGACTTATACTTTGAACTGTCCGGACCAGCAGCCACCCACCAAGAAGAAACGCATCCAGCGCGTCAAACAGTGCCGCTGTATATCCATAGACCTGGACTAAAGAAATGTGTTCTGTGTGTTTTTCATATTATTCTTCGCGGACAGGATTGTAGAAAAAAAGAAAGGCTGTCACACAGCCAAGAACGCGTGCCTGTCTCCATCGGAAGAAGCATCCATGAAGGCTTCTTACATTTAGGCCACGAAGATTCTCTTCTTGCACAAAGTGTGAACAAATATGGACATGCAACCTGTAATCCGACGTTGAACGGCAACGAACATTTTACTCCTCACCAGTTTGCAAAGTTTGAAATCAAGCATCACTGCACGGGAACGCTGACTTGGAATGGGCACGTTTTACGCACGGCTTCCTCACCCCAAGAGGACTGAATAACCCCGGTTTATTTAATAAATCAAAACGCTTATGGTGACAGGAAAAAATTCCTGTCCAATTTAGTATTTGTGTGTGCATATGTGTTTGTTTAACTGGATGTTTCCACTGTGTGGAATTTGATAGATGAGCGGCGATATTTGTGAATGGAAAATGTGTTTTTATTTCGACATTTCAAGAACCTTTCAAGGTTGATTGATTTCTTTGAATTTCGAAGTCCACCAGTAAAGTTTTTTTTTTTGTAAGTTGGGTGCCTACACAGTTGTAGAGACAATATAGGCTTCTATGTTAGTTAAAACAAACAATGTACAGCGGTGGTTTATACAGTATCGAGATTAAATAGTTGTAAAATGTAAAGCCACCTTTGATGTAACCGGTTTGTTTATCCTTTGAATTAAATTATCCACCAAAACATAAAATAAACGGATGTTGGAATATTGTGCATATGATCTGTTACTTTACACCTGATGTTAATTAGGAAGGTGTGTTAAACAAAATGTTAAATTATCCCTTCGTCATCTGCTGCTTTCCTCCTACATGGAGACATTCGCACTCAGCCCTGGGAATACATTTCATAAAAGTAGTCCGTTTCAGAAGAAAATATGCGGTTACCTCTTCAAATTATCCCTTGAGATGATGTCACTTAACCTTTTCGCTATATTTAATTACATGGCTCGAAAATCTTTCGGGAGGACTGAAAGGGGTGGGGAGGTTTGGGGGGCGCGGTGCCAATGACTGATAAATTGATAAATAAATCGCAAATGTTGGGTATTTTTTTAATTTATTAAATGAATTATTCTTCAGCTATCCATATTGAATATCACCCTCTTAATATATATGGTCTAACCCACAATCTGTAAGATTATTTCAGTGTTTGAATAAAAAAAAAAAAAAAAAGGGCTGGTGCTACAGGTGTGCATCTACAGTCAGAGCTGACAACATTCAAGTTTTCTTCCATCAGAATCGAGTGGGGATTTATTGATCCTCGTTTAGTTTTTTTAAATGACTGAATATGTAAAACCAGGTCCTACATTTCAATTCTATGGCACAGAAAGACTGTGGTGATACAACAAAGTAAAACTAAAACACTGAAATGTCCATCTCATTCCTGAAACAAAGTGAAAAGTGCCATGACAAATTGCTCATGTTAACACTGCTAATCACTTCGTCTTCCAGGAACAAGTTATAATATCTACAAATGAGGCTTGGTTGAATGACTTAATTCTGACTCACAGTTTATTGAAGAGCCTCAATTATGAATCATCAAATCCTCTTTGATGAGTCAGGTTTCTTACATAAATATCACATTTGCTTTGTGCACCGCCGGGCTTCTAAAAAGCTGGCCTAAAGGAAGTGCTGACAGAACAAAAAATTGAGAGATATTGTTCCAGTTTGTTCAGCATCCAGTAGTTTAATCTTGAAATTTAAAACAATTCCATAAAATTACAGAGCACCTATATTAGAGCTACTGAAGGTTATATCAACCCGACATACATACATACATACATACAGACCACAGCAGTTTCTTGGTCGGTATCAGCTCTTTTTTTGCTTTTCAAAGTAAAACAGCAGTTTATGAAATATCTAGATTTTCTTTTTACAAAATAAATGGCACAGGTGAAAGACTTTGAAGGATAAAAAATGTAATTCAAGGTGCAGTTTTATGGATACTCTGATAATGGAAGTCTGTCTGAGGTATAATAACTCACATGGCTTCAGGTGATATGCTAAAATGTTCTCAATACCTAAAATACAACCCCCATCTTCATTCTATGCAAATGACTTAACCACCACATATCATTTCGTCGCGTACACTGTGAATTAGTGGGCACAACAGAAAAGTACTATCCATGTGAAAATATATCTTTCATCTGACTGACCTATTTGGAAGCTTCTCAGTCAATTACAACTCATAAAAATACAGCCTCAAAAAGGGAACAAAGCTGATGCTTTTTGGCAGAAAATAAATATTTCCTTACATAAATAGACTTTTCTTGAAGGAGACAGGAGCTTGGTTACCTCTTACATTTGCGAAAAGAAAACATACACTTTAATAGACTTTTTAGAGAAAAATAGCTATTAGGATTTCATCATGAAGCAATACAATTCATGAATCGTCTAACTAAGTTGAACATACCCTTGCATAGAAAAATGGGTGCAAAAAAAGTGCACATCCTAAAAAATAAATAAAAAATAAATTCCACACAGTTAGCATTAACAGGGGAGTGTGGCTTATGGCGAGCTATGACATACAGCTACTGCAATCAGTAAAGTGCTTAAAAGGTGTGCTGGACACAATGTGATGCACAGCACTAAAAGAAGGATTAGCAATTTTTTGTAATGTGTATTTAATATCTTGGGTGAATGTGGTTGCACGGCCAAAACTTGTTGTGTTCTTCTGATGTTTTTAAGTACATATTTGTGTGTGTGTGTGTGTGTGTGTGTGTGTGTGTGGCCCGTCTGGGGCAGTGCCACACAATACAGTGAAACCTCTACATACCGATTTGTGTGCGCACACATTATATACTCAACATGTCTTAATCTGCATCTGAAGCCCAGCGCAGATAATTTATCATACTCCTCAAAGCTGCACGGTCCCTGCAGATTCAACAACATGACATATTTACAAGACTTTTAATGATCCATGGTGAATGAAAAGCTTTTTCGCTACAGCAAGGAACACTAGCAACTGCTTTTTTTACCACTTCCAAAGAGAGAGAGAGAGAGAGAGAGAGAGAGAGAGAGAGAGAGAGTTCCCACCCACAAACACATCTTAACACTTTGAGTATATAGGAGCATTATCACTCTGCTGTCTAACATCTACAGTTGAGAAAGAAATAGTTTCTCAGCTCTTGTAGACCCAGAAGGAAACTCTTGGATGTGTCAGCTGTTGGGAATCCCACTGACCCCTTGAGACCTTTCACAAGCTGGGCACTCAAGAGGTCGTGCCCTGCTGGATGAATGAGATCAACCTTTGGCCTTGAAGACTCTCATCACTTCGGCTGTGTCAGCCATGCATCCTTGCTGCAGGCCCAGCTCATATGTATACAGGGTGGTGGAGGTTAGGGTGGGGAAGGGCGGGTGTTTGTAGAGCAGAGATATACAGCAGTGGGAGTAGTACGTGTCCAGCGAGGTTTTATTGTGAGTCTGTATGGTGCACAGAGGGCAGTCCGAATCAAAACGCAGGAGAAATATGGCCGGCACACTTTCTGATCTGCGATCTACACCAACCTCATCATTTCTCTGCTGCTACGTCACTAGTCCTTTCGCTCAGCTGGAAGACACGCTGGCTTCCTTCTGCCGCAGCCTCTCTTTCTGTTGGCAAGAACCGTAAAAAGATTCAGTGTATCGATATCAGCATAGACACAAGAAAGGAGCAGCTTTCAGGAAATTCCATCTCCGCTATATGTAGATCTGTTCTTACCAGACTGTTGGCATTGGTCTTCTTGGTTTCAACTCTCTTCTCTGCTGTGATCTTCTTGATGTTTTCTTGAGCTTCCTTCAACCTATGGGGAAAAAAAAAAAATCCACAAGGACTTGACATTGACAGAGCTTTTAAAACTAGAAGCACACATTCAAAGCTTTGAAAATAAATCATGAAACTTGTGAAAACCATATAAAGTCAGAAGCCTCTCATCACTGTGTCCTTGTGAAGTTGTTTGTAAGGGCAAGATATTTAAGCATTTCCCTGGGGCACCCTGTCTTGGAGCCATGGGGACACAGACACACACGCACAGACACACGTGCACAGACACACACACACACGTTTGCGGTCAGTGAAAGCCCCATAAGTGAGAAGCAGTAGAGACTGACAGTGGGTTGATGAGATAATGAGGCAGCCTTTAAAAACACTAGGCTTTTATGAGTGTGCAAACAGTATTTAAAATAAAGTTAATTGTACATAAGCACAATCAGCTGTGAGTAATGTGAGACACGATTACCTAGTAAACAATTAAGAGAGAGCACACGGATGCATGGCAGGGCAGAGAAAGCTCCATCTCACAGAGAGAGAAGACGGCTCAGTTCAGATAGAAATGGCTGGAGGACACTAAATGTAAGATTCACAACATGACAACTTCTGAGTGTGAAGAACCATGAAGGCACCGCATGATATTTGAAAATACAACCCCAGAATGACCAGGCAGTTTGGCTGGACGGTAACAAACAGCTTCTCTCCCATGCAGTCCCGATGTTGTGTCCGCGCGTGCAGAGCTCCTGCCCTTTGGGCTAAATGTCCAGCGTCATTACAGTGTTTATCAGTTCTCCCATAACGCTTGCTAGTAAAGCCAGGCAGCCGCCAGGAGGGTCTGCTGTCCCTCGGTGGAATGCCTCCTCCCCCCCACCCCCCCAACATGACGCCTCAGGTCAGAGGAAACGTCATAAATTCAGGCCCCATTTCTTCAGACAGAGGGCCGAGGCCTCAGCCACTCCGGGTTTCTCCTCTTTGATGGCCTCCCTCTCGGCTTTAATTCAGCATCTGCACTTCACCCTTGTACAATTAGTGTTAATTTGACATGATGTCTAGAGGTCGTTAAGCACCTATCGGAAGGTGACAGAGACAAGAAGTCTGACCCGAGGATGAGATGGTTCAAGCCTTAGTTTGGTAGCTGAGGTTGTGTTCTGCAGGGATGGAGTACGTCAACTGACTGAGAAACAAGATCTTTTACATCATGCTTTACAGGTAATGTCAGGCAGCTTTTTAGGACGGTCACTTTAATGGTGAACTCCTGCAATTTAGCATTGCACTTTTATTAAATTGACTAAGAAAAGACAGAGACATCCTATTTTTCAGTCCCTAGGATGAGTCAAGCTCCAAAAATACTGGATCCTACATTACATTATACCCTTTCTGCCTTGTAAATGCCCATGTCTTTCAAACTCCATATCTTAAATTTGTAACACAGGCTTAATGTTAAAAAAAGTTTCAATAATCTGAGATTCCCCCCCCCCAGACTCTCAAAAGCTACCAGAAAACAGTTTTCACAGGTTGAGTAGTTCTCCTCCTGATAAGTTAACTAATGTTCACGCGTCTTTGACACAGAAATAAAAAAAATGGAGCAACCCCACCAGAATCCAACCTACCTCTCCTTGGAGATGTTCTTGTTCTGTCGTATCCAGGAGTTCTTGAAGTCGTTGCAAAACTCGTACCAGAACATAAAAACGTAACTCGGGGCCACATCTTTCTCTCCGGACTTTGGCTTCACCCCAAAGTAGCTCACCATGTCCTGGAAACTGCATTGGAAAAACAGAACAGAGGCACAAATAGTGTTGTCTTATCACACATAAACACTTATAAATAATGTCGGACATAAATAATAGTGTGTTCCAGCAAAGTACTCTAGATGTGAAAGACAAAGTTATAAACAGCACTAAGGTGTGTATGCCCAAGAAACACAAAGGGTACAAAAGAGTCCAATACAGATACAGCACAAACAGAAAATGATGGATGTAGAGTCAGACAGCGAGGTGAGAAACAGAGCTGGAAGGAGAGTGTCCACCCCGCTGGGCCACGGGGGAGAGCCGGTAGCGGTGGCTCCATTATCACATTGACCTCTACACACTGCCAGAGGAGACGGAGACAGCCAAACACAGGCTGCTGCTCCTCCAGACAAACTGTGGAACTCACACATACAGCTCCAGGAGCATATTCACTGGCAGCCAATCAAAGATGTGAATAAGATATGATATGAAATATGCACATGTGACAGACAGGTGTGCACACACACAAAAACACAGAGACGCAACAGATCTATGTGAATAAGCACATTCTGGATTTTCTGTTCACTGGGACTGTAGCACTGTTGTAGTCCAGCTCCTCAGCCTAATTCAATTGTAACCAAATCTGAACTCTTTGCAAGGCTCCCAGCAGCACGGCACAAGGCATGAAAAGCTGTCTGCTGCTTCAGATTCCCTCCCCTAACCCAAACATGAAAGACATTTTCTAGAAGTGCCTGTCAAAGGGTTGATAAAAGGGGGCTATGATTCAAGGGATGCTCCGTGTCCCATTGACACCCAGATAGGCTCTGACCTCCAGATGCTAGGTGGCTTTATGCGACGCTAATCTAAGACATGTTCATGTGGAGTGAAATGGGACAATATGCTGCCCAGACGGCCTGCTAAAAGCGGAGAAAAAAGGGATTTCAGCGTGAGCCTGCTTTCCATTTCCCAGTGATGCGTCATTGTGCTGGGATGCTCAAAAAAAAAAAAATAAAAAGGTTGAGAGTTGTAGATCATCCTGTACGCTACAAAAGAAATCGGAGGCTCTGGGATGTTTAGATTGACCAAACAGACATTCCGTCCCAGGTAGCTTTGTTGCAGCCGGGCCTGGTCTGGCATGATGAACAGGGTCTTTTCTCCATCAGCTCCTCTGCTGACCCTGGGTCATCATGTCAAAGCATGCACAAATCAAGCAACAGCACTTTTCCTTTTACCCTCCCGAGCATATGCAACAAGCAGATACAAAAGCTTCACTCAAAACAGATGCAAACACACTCACACGCGCGTGTATACCTACGAAACCGTAAACAAAACCAAGCAGACCTTTTTTTGCGAGCGCAGGACAATTCCACTTGTACACACTTGCACACAAACAAATACACTTCTGTAATCCATGCTATGATGCCATTGCCGTGAGAGGGTTTACTGCAGCACCCACAGCCTGCATTCCTCACTGACAGCTATAAAAAAGGACCCATTACAAAACCATGAGCAGACGTGAGAATCGTGGAAATATTTGGACGGGCAACTGTGCATTCCTTTGTTTCCCCAGTAAAAAAAATAAATAAAATTACAGAAGTAAACTCCATGTTGTTGGCGGATTGAGCAGAGGCACTAAGTCGTTTTGTGCCATTGTCGTCATACAATACCCCGAAGTAGAATAACTTACGAGCTGGCATCTGTGAAACCATGACTGCATGGTGACTGTAGAGGAGGAAGTTGGGCCAAAGGAAATTGAGCATGATGTGGGAGAAGGGAACTTAATGAGACGGAACTGAGGACAGAACCAGAAAACCTCAGTGAACCCAAACATTAAGAGGACAAATTAGAACTGCATGTTAAGGGAAAAGGCATCGGCACTCGCCATGGATGGGCCAAATAACTTTTATTTATTATTTTTATTTTATTTTTTACAAAAATGTCTCATTAGAACGAAAGCTCAATTAATTACAATTAAACTCAATGAAAATTGGCACCTCACCCTCGCACACTGGGTGAGTTAATATTATGGTTAATTGCTTTCGGTTGTCCAATTGAACAATCCTGAACAAATTGTGATTAAAAATGAACAAAATTAGCTTTTGAAGATTTTGATTTACATGTCTGAAAGGTTTTTGACATTAACTATGTTATATGTGATTTAGCATACACTTGTCTTACATCTGATATACATCAATATTGGAACGGGAGTCTGCAGTCACGCTAGCAGCTTTGTAAGGTTATACCAAGCCGTGCTGTCAGCTTAATGCTAACGTTAACATGGCAACTTGCACCCAATGACAATGCTAACTTGCTAATGTTTAGCGGGTAACCATGTTCACATCTTAGTTTAGCGTATTGGCATGCTTAAATGTGTACAGCTGAGGCGGATGGGAATGTCGTTTGTTGACAAACAAAAGTATTGGATACAATTATTTGTATCCAATACTTTTGTTTGTCAACAAATACCTGCAAAATGAACGACATTATATATTATTATTATTATTATTATTATTATATATATAATATATATATATATATAAATAAATAAATAAAGAAAGAGAGAGAGAGAGAGAGAGAGAGAGAGAGAGAGAGAGAGAGAGAGAGAGAGAGAGAGAGAGAGAGAGAGAGGAAGACATGCAGGAAAATTGTCACAGGTCGGAGTCAAATCCTGGACCTCTGCGTCGAGGCATAAACCTCTAAATATATGTGCGCCTGCTCTACCCACTGAGCCAACCCGGCCACGGATACAATTCTATATTTTGACCGGCTGATGTCGCTAAATAAAAAGTTAAGGGATCATCAAATGTTATTACAATTCACCCAGTGGGGAACATTAATGTGTGCACAAAATATCATGCCAAGCCATAGTTGAAGTGGCCAAAGTGGTGGACTGATCGACCAAACTGACATCCATAGAGCTTAAAATGATTAGAGCTATATTTGATACTAGTGTCAATTTTTTTTAAACAAAAAAATAAAATAAAACGCCATACTCAAATGTTCTCAAATGTTGTCTAAAGACAAGCAGCCATACAATAACTTTGCCAGAATGAAATATATCATACCCGTCTGATCAAATAATGAAGTTCAGTCAATCTTAGAGCCCAAATTCACAAATTTTGTTTTGACTGAATCTCATGGGCGATTTTAGACCCTTTTTTACGGACTGAAGCCCCCCTAATTTTATCTTAAAAAACTTTTTATTTTTTGAAATCAACTTAGAGCTTAAGTGAGAGTTTGTGAACTTGTCTGTTAGTGACAGAGGACAAACAATTACCATTAACAGAAACATACGTAGTTTTGGCCAATCGGTGGTGGTTGTGCCAGACTCCCGCCTTTGGCTGAGTCTCTATCTGATCTGTCCGAGGGAGAGCAGGAGTGCGTTTGTGAAGTTTAACGCTGGAAGTTCCCAGAGAAGAAGTTGGTAATTTCATGGCGCAGATTAGAACCCAAATTGAAACGTAAGCAATTAAAATTGCTGAATGTTAGAACATTGTGTCAAATTGGTCGTTATTACGGTGTCATATTGGTCATTATTACTGTGACTTATAAAGTGACAGGTTTAGTTCCATACCGTGTTAATAGTGTCAAAAAACGTTAGCTGATGTTGGGTTTAATGCTGACAAAGCACTGTATCCGTGTCACATTCTCATTAGGGGCTGAGCCCCCCTAAAAGGTCTGATCCTAGAATCGCCCCTGTGTCAGAATAATTGATAATTAATAATAATAATTGTTAGTGGCAGCCCTATTTGACAGTTTTAACAGACACATTTCAGCTGGAACCAGCCATAATTCTCGCCAATATCCTGATGCTGATTCATATCGCCCGGTCCTTGTCACAGGTGGTTGACTTGGACTCGCAGACGTCGGAACTCACTGACTCCTCATGAGGCTGAGATATTAGGTAGCACTGAGGAGGGGTTATTTATTTCCTTTATTAACACCATCATTTTGTGGCTCTGCTGCTGTTGTGTGTTTGTGCGAGGATCCCTCATCCAGCGCAGATGTGAGAGCCCACCCAGGGCCCGGTGAGCCCGCTGACGCCCATATTCATCAACAGCGTGTCACTTTTACGAGGTGGCTCTGTGGGAACCTGAGAAAAAGCCCCCCTCCTCCCTCCTGCTCTACCTAGCGCCAGTCAGCCCCCTCTTTAGATGAAATTAAAGGAAAACTTCATTAAAAAGGCAAAAGGTGCTGTCAGCTGCGGGGCCCTTTTGATCAATATTTCCCTTCAAGTTCAACGCATTCATTACAGTGGTGTCACTCATGCACAAGAACGAACACACACACACACACACACACACACACACACACACACACACACACACACACACACACACACACACACACACACACACACACACACACACACACACACACACACACACACACACACACACACACACACACACACGGTAGAGATATCGGTCTATGGTGAAAAACTGCAACATGAAACAGAACAGTTTGGGACCAATTACTTGAGTTATAGTATTGTCCAAAGCAATCGACTTCCTAATTGTTTATAGTTTCCATTTTCCTGCGTCCTGCGTCATTCACTTTCACCTTTATGTGCTTTCATGATTTATTTTGGAAGTGGAAGAGTTGCGATATAAAGCAAACAATTCTGCTCTCTATCCAAACAAGGCAAAAATAATCTATTTGCTTTGTTTGTATGCTCCACCATCTTTTTCCAATATGAAATGTTCCAGATATGATTTTGCACGGACAGCGAGCTCAGCGGCTGCCGGTGTGTCTAACGCCTATAAATCTCTGAGGAAACTCTCGGGAGTCTTCTGCGCAAAACATGGCAGATAAGACTGATAGGAACTGCAGGGGTGGAAGCACAGGGCATTCAGGCTGAAAATACAGTATGCTGCACATTATGTGTAGAAATCCACCACTGTCTCTGGTAAGTATGTTTATTTGTCTTTAAGACAAATTACAAAAGGCCTAGAAGTCAGTGTATAAATAGTTAAATGTAAACAACATGCTGCCTAATCCTGCAAAATAATTTTTTTCCAAAAATCACATCTCTGTCCAGTCAATGTGAGTTTGCATTTTCAGAATTTGAAACACTGTAAAGCCCATTCACCTTATCCAGAAACCTTATCAGCTGCTGCTAATAACTGTATGCAACTAAACAAATAGCAAGCATTAGTGCTATCAGAAACCAGCCATGTTATCTATGTATGTGAACTATGCTAAATAACTGCAGATGTTTGCAATCCATGACAGTTGTTGAGGGATGAAATCCACAGGAAATATAAATATTTTCTATCCAAACATGATCTTTCAGTCATAACTTTAAATGTATATCTTGGCTTGGAGTTGTTAAAGTTGGTCTCCTACCTTCTCTGCGCTGCACTGAGTCGGTCCTCTTCAGCTGAATGCTCCTTTTGAGCTGTTAAAGAGAAAGAAAGAGAAATATTGGATCAAGATATATCATGGGACAGATTATGGGGCTTTTTGGTGACCTAGATAACCAAATGTTTCCATTGAGAGCCACTGAGAACTGATCCAAGCAACACCGGCGGTTCCAGAGGGGGGGCGCTGTGTTCATTAGGCGCCCTTATGTTGGCAATTGAGGAGAAAAGAAGAAAAAGGGCTCTGGCTTGAGATGTCAGTGACACAGCGAGCATGTTATCCAAGTGACAGTTCAGCACATTGTAAAGTTTGACGTGCTTCTGTGTGTTGACGCATGAGAGTGTGAGCCTGTGACGCCTGGGCTCGGGGTGGGGAGCGGTGGTCTGTTTGCGGAGGTGCGTGTATGTCGACATACATGTGCATGTTGTAAGCAGAGCTGAAGCAGGGGCGCAGGGTTGAGCAGAGAGGCTTGGGAACTGGAGGCTCCTGTGGACTCCTGCCATGTAAAAGTGTCTAAATGCAAGGCAGATGTGTGCGGCGGGCCAGGCCGAGGTGCAAGAATTTATCTAGGGCCAGAGAGTGCCTGTGATCTCAGATTTATTGCATTTTTCCAGATTCATCCTTTTTACAATGATGGGGGACCTTTCCTACTTGAAGATTTAAGAGGGGGAAGTCTCTCAAAAAAATTGTTCAAAGGCAGGTTTGGGGGTCTTTTGGGAGAAGGTGAGCTTAAGCCTCCGACCAACCACCCCTTTTACTTTTACTCTACATGTATGTTGGCAAGGGGGCTGAGGTAAACCTAATGAATGCAGGTTGTGGCCATGTCTGGGTTAGGAGGAGTGTGTGTGTGTGTGTGTGTGTGTGTGTGTGTGTGGGTAGAGGGGCCGTGACCAATGGCGTTAGTCTCAGTGGGGGTCAGGCTGGCGCCTGAGGTACCCCTCTGGTGCGACTGTGCAGAGGTGGCACTGGAGCTGTGAGAGAGAGAGAGAGAGAGAGAGAGTGGCCCAGAGAGAGAGGATGTGTGAAGTTTCTCTTCCTCCGCTCCCTGTGTAAACATGAAACCAGTAGTCGCTAACTAGAAAGTTATGAGATGTGCATGCTGAGAGGGACAATAAATTAGGGGCTTTTAAACTCTGACACACTTTTCCAAACCGCTGCTATACCTAGCAGCTAGAGGACAACGAGATGGAAAGTGGTCTTAGAGGGAGGCTGAGGATGAAGCATCCCTCTCGGTTTCCCTACACCACCTCTATTTGAACACAGATGCATCTCAAAGACTTCATCAAAAACAGATTCCTTGGACAGTTGTTATCTGCAAATTCTACACGGTCTACGTAATTCACAGTCATGTGAACAAGTGGAATTTTGATTATTGGGGTCTGACTCACTGACAACAAAGAAAGCGCAGGAATGTGATGATACATGTGTATTTCCTAAGAGAGCTAGCGAAATGAGACTTACACAAGCCAAGATTAAAAGCAGGAATTTGTTTTCAATTAGTCATGGCTCGTTTTCAACAAAAAAAATATGCCCGTAAGAGTATCCCCAGAGGTTTCAAAGAACTCCTATTAAAAAAGGAAAAGGTGGTTGATTAGATGTTGAAACAACCACAGGCTTTTTTTTTTTTTTAACTTTACCTTAGAGAATAGTTCTGAAGATAGAGAGAGAAATAAAGTGTAGGGGGTAGAGAGGACTTGGCTCAAAACCAGAGCAAAAACAGTGACGGGACGAGCACAGGAACAGCCTTACAAGAGGACGGATCACTGCATTTCCGAGGTGTCCCGTGTTAGATCTGGGAGAGATCACAGGCAAGTTTAAGAGGCAGAGCGCAGGGCTTTTTGGTTCACCTGCAGGCCCTGCTGTGAGCTTCTCCGCAGGCTGGGCTATGGGTCAGTGCTACTCAGAAACACAAGTCTCAGTACAAAGTCTTTATCTGTTGATTCACTGGTACTTTGATTCTCTTGTATAAGGAAGAAGTTCTACCCAACGGTTAATTCCAATATCTAATAATCATGTGTCAAACACATGCATCTGTGTTCAGCCTCCTGAGCGTTTACCTGGGTGAGAAATTCACTCATTCACTGATGAGTCACGAGTTTAAGAGCCTCAGCCGCTCTTTGATGTGAGGAGCATGGAATCATCACGAACAATGATTACACACTTGCTCCTCCCAAAGCATGGGCAACGGCTCGAGGAATTCTGTTTATGAAAGAAAGGTTTACAAGTATCCCACTGGAAAGTTTATGTTGTCTTTGCAAATCAATGCCGCTTTGTAGCCAGTGGTTTCTGAAAGCTTTTAAATATTCTGTGATACTGACCAAAGCTCAGGGGAGGCTTTAGCACACAGAAGTAGCTAAGGTGGATTAGGTACAGATAAGGTACTGCAAACATGGACTCCCCACAAAGTTTCACTCTGCGGCGCAAACATATGGCTACAGTCTCCCGGTGAGAGACCTCATGGGACTCTTTTATGATAAAGTGAGTCTATTGTTTCCCCACTGCTGCAAGTAATGCAAGCAATTAGTCCTTTAATGTAATCTGGTACTTGTGTCATAGGGACACTTACCTCTGTCACTAAGACTTGAAAAAAGATGTATGAGCGGATGGTAATAAACTAATAAATAAAAAGAAAAAAAAAGAAAAAAAGAAAAAAGAAATTCAACAGCAAATTCTCATCTAGAACTTCCAGAAACATGTTAACAGCCCCTCTAAATAGTCCATCGATCTTGCTGAGTTGTAGTGTCTATTTCTTTGGTAGAAAAAAGTTCCAATGAAAACGGTTCACTGTGAGGTTTGTGGATCTTTTAGAGTAGCAAGGAAAACACTTATCTGCTGCTTTTGAGAGCATCGGTCCCACAGGCTGATGTTCAAGCTGTAATATACAGTATACTTGTATATTAATGGCAGCTTCATCAAGTTAAAATGGTGTTGGCACACTCTGATCATCAATCAAACCCTACAGGCTAACTGGATTTTTATCAACAGCTTGTGCAGACAATGCTGGAGGATTCTTGCCCCCAAAGGCATTAGTGCAATAGCCTAGAAATCTAGACGCACCCTAGCGGCAGCAAATGAGGAGTTTTGCCGACCGGATACGGCAAAAGTTTACTCTATCAACTAGCTCTGCTACCTTCTTCGTTGCTCTGCTTGGTTGTAGCGCTGTCCTATTGCGTGCAGTGGGAATTTGACAGACAACCGTTTATCCCGCCCCTCGGATTGAGCCCTGCCAACGGAGAGTTCCCAGACCCAACATCTTGATGTTTGGTCTGCCTTGTCAGGCTATCAGCGCAAACTAAGCTCTCAGGAAAGACATTGGAAGCAGGTGTATTTTAAAAAGTTCAACTGACCAGTTTCTGGTGCCACATTTACTGTTTATTCAGGGATGTGACTGCAGGAGAAAGAGATGGAACCATCTGGGGAAAACTAAGAAGCCTTAATGGCATTCACTCTGATACAGAGGAAGGTTTGTGTATAATAAAGCTTTGGTGAAACAAACGTAGAGCGGCGGTGTCTAATGGCCGGCATGGACAATCTCTTTAATGAGAAGTGAGCTATAACTCACGGAAATGTGTACACAGTCACCTTCATTAATGAACCAACCAAAGTATTTGTGTTAAATTTCTTACATTCTACCCCTTGCTTCATGCGGAACAAAAGGTTGAAAGGGGACTTCGATGTGGAGAGATTCTGGGCACCTTTCTTTCTTTTTCTGTGTGTTTTTCAGGAAAACCTGAAATCACCCTAATGTGCAGTTTGTCCACTTGATTCTTTCCACCGAAAGTTAGCATTTTTAGAAGTATGTTACCAGTTAATTAGCAGCTACTATAATAAAGGGAGGGAAGACCAGTGTCTAGGTCAAAAAGGGGACAGACGGCGAGATGACCAGAGTGTGCTCGGGGGGGAACTCAGCTCCTGTCCCGGTGGTCCCCAGGCCTGTTCCACTGAGGCCGGCCAGTCTTTACAAGGCCACAGCCAGAGGTGTCCTGCCAGCTTTATGGCAGCCGAGAGTACATGAGAACCATGTTAGAGGCAATGTGATCCCTTCTACGGGCCTGTAGACTCCTGTTGTCTTACAGCGCACTGAGACGCCCTCTCTCAGTAAGAACACACACACACACACACACACACACACACACACACACACACACACACACACACACACACACACACACACACACACACACACACACACACACACACACACACACACACACACACACACACACACACACACACACACACACACACACACACACACACACACAGCACCACCGAGCTGACTCTCTGACATGGCAAGAAACATAATTATACCTTCCACTTTTTAAAGTTCCCATGCTGGGTGAAAACGGGGCTTTTCTAGCTCTGTAAGCTCAGTTTTGCAATAATCTCCTCAACTGTAAATGAATATTTCATCTATAAAGACACTGACAATTTTCATCAGACAACTTATGAGCAGGACAAACGTCTATTTCACTGTCTGGTGGCAAGAACTTGACTGTGTCACTGTGCGTGATCTGAGGGGAGTGGGAGAAGATGCCTCTGGACTTACACAACTAATTATCGCAGTGGTAAAAAAACCATTTTGTCATTACAATCAGTGAAAGAGTACTTTACAGGAGTCAAAGTTCACACATTTAAACATGGCATCTATCCCTTAATCACTGATTTAATGGTGTTAAAGTGGCAACCAATGATTTCCTTTTTGCACTGCACTATTGCGTTTCTCTATCACGTGCATCAGTTCCTGTGTGCATGAGGATTTTCCAAATAAATCTGGAATTAAAAAAAGCGCAAGAGCTAAATTGATAAGAGATATATAAGCAGCAAACCACGTGTGGAGCAATGCTACCATAATATTTCTGTGTGTACAGTCGGTGTGTGAGCTCAACTCACCGGCAGAGATGAATCCTTCCATCTTCTCCTTGAAGGGCTGGAGGTTTTCCTCTGATGAGTTAGCACACACCTTCTGCACGCTCTTCTCACAAGCTGGTAGAGAGAGCAGAGAAGACAAAAGAGGGAAATGGTGAATTATATAAATACCTCTTAATAAAAAAGGGAATGGAAGAAAAAGAAACACCACTGAGGTGAGGTATAAAACAATTACATAATAAGAAATCTAATAAATAACAATGTAGCTAAATATGTGAAATGAGGTTCATCAAAATGTGGTGAGGAAAGATGACCTCACTTTAAACAAACTGTCTTTAAAGTGTGATTAACACTGAAATTAAACATACTTACTGACTAAATAAATATGCTACAATGGAAAGCCACAGTGTCCCCTTGTCACAAAAGGAAATGTGATTTGATTAAGAGTAAACAGTCAGAGCATTTAATTAAATTTGATTTGTATTTTGGTTATTTTGTCCCCTTGATCCACTCATTTCAGCTGATACTCGCGGTGGAGAGCATGTCGTGGTTTACAAATCAGTAATATCCGCCTGTTGTCGACGTTACACGTTGTTAAACGTTGTACCGTTTCTGATATTGTATTTTGGAAAGGTGTAGTCAATGACAAATATCCACTTTGTATTCTGCCCTCAGACCTGTGTGTCCATGTGAGTGCGGCAGATGTGTTTGCTGTTTGTGGATGGGCTTTGTGCCAAATGAGCCAACTTACACGAGCTCAGAGGAAACAGCCAAGACTGAGCGTGTTCTAACTGAACCTTCTCCATTTCCTCTCAACTGCAAGTCACTATACACGCAAGAACTTTGGCACATTCATCCAACCTGTAAGTCATTAATGGCTGCAATAAATACCTTAACTTGCTTATGACTGCATAGCGTAATAGTTCCGCAACACAACAAGAGCATTAACAGGTCTGGCCGCTGTCTCACTTCACTGCGTCGCCGCTTTTAGATCCGAGTTTGGCTGTCGTGTGTTTGCATGTGGAGCCGCTGCACCTGCATCTCTGTTAACTCAAGTCTATTACATCTTTAATTCATTGGCTGTCTTAATAAATCAGACAGCAAACACTAAAATAGAGGAGTAACTACGTACAGCCTCACAGTCTGGATTCCAGGACACTTCTTAAAAATCATGGATAGTAAGAGCTGGCAGTGATTAAAAAAAAAATATATATACACAAAAAACAGAAATCGGCAACCATAAAAACATGACAACCAAAATATTCACCCAAAAAAAAAAAAAAAATTTTTTTCTCTATCCAAATGTGGTCCAGACAGCAAATGCTGCAAGAAGGAAGCCCACAAAAACACAGCAGCTGTAAAGAATAAACTAAAAGCTCCAGTTTGAGACACTGTCTTGGAGTGATAATACATATTTTAGAGGAGTGCATTCAAAAGGAAGATTCTCCTTCGAGTTAAAGACCGATGCCACACACCAGTTTAGACAGAAGACCTTAAAACATAATGGCTTTTGTCTGAAATATTACAAATTCTTTATTGATCACAAATAAAGCCGAAGTGTGTGTTAATGGAGCAGTGAATGTTAAGGTGCTGCTCTTTTGCACAGTCCCACAAAATTTGATGGGACAAAACAAGAGAAGGTTCAGATTAAGCAAAAGAGAACGTTGTGGAAAAGCTCAAATATGTTTTTATGTCTTGTCTTGTTGGTCATGTTTTTAAAAAATATGTATTTTAAAGTAGTATTTAGAAAGTATTTTAAACCATGTTTGTATTTAAGTTGTACATCATTTCTGCTTTGATGGGCTGCATAAATATGGAGAATATAAACTGATGACAAAAATGGTGTCCTTTATTCATGTGGACTTAGTCATTACTTTTTTTTTTTGTGCGTTTTTTATTTTGTATATTTCTTAAAATCTGGACCAAGAGTGTAATTGTGACTAAATGGCATTTAATTCCTAGCAAAGGCTTCATAACAAAATAAGCCTAAACCCATGAGCCATCTACAAAGCTTAAAGCTGTAATTTTAGATATCTTAAGTGGTAACTGAAGCAGTTGCAAACCTAAAACTACTTTCTCACTTTGATAGTAAAGTGAAAGGGTCTTTATAGAAAAAACTAATTAGAATTAAAAGGAGAAATTAAAGAAAAAGAATAATAGATATATTGAATTAACATTATGACTATTATTGTATATGAGATATATATATATATATATATTATTGTTTAGACTCCTAATTTAAATGCATATATAGATGGATCTCTATAGTAAATAGTAACATGATTAGTCACAATATAAGTATTGACATGCTGACTTGGTATAATTACTTACTAGCAAAAAAAAAAAGAAAATAGTCAGTGATAGTTTTGTCTTAATTCTCATTATTAACAGCATTTATATTTTGGCTAATCAAAGCTGAATTATGCATATCTAGAATTCAAATTATAAAATGTACATTATAAAAGAATCTGACCATTCTGATACATAGAAACCAATGCCCAATCAAACTAGTCAGAGAATAATTACATATATGTACAATACAAATGTTCATATAAACAATGTGTAATAAGCATAAGTCTTAGTTATTGTAATGTCTAATTCAAAATTGATATCTATGTTGACAAAAATCAGTATCTAATAGTAAGTATCTAATAAGCCATAATGTATCACTCCATTATTAACTGTTACAACAGCTTCCCTTCTCTTTTTGTGAAAAGTCAGGAAACAAAAAGCTGATATTCCAGTTTACAACGACTATACTACAGTGTCGCTCTTCGGCTGCTCCTGGCACAGTTTGTCCCATCAGGCTCTCTGTCCAGTCATGTAGTCACAGAGGACTAGTTTCCCACCGCAGACAGACAGACAGGATCATGATGGGAGCCACAGCACCGATCTTTAAAACCCTTCCACTGTTACTACAAGTGGGAAACAGATGAGATCACAGAGAGTAGACTCAGCATCTTTGGAACTGTGTGTGTGTGCCAATGTATTTTCCATCAAGACATCACGGAACAGAGGACTGGGAATTTTCGTATGGCTAGAAGTAATTTGTAAAACCAGCGTGAACAAGTGTTTTTTACGGACTGTGTTAAACCAGCAAAAACAGATTTGAGCTCTGATGTGCAAACACATGTACCACAGGTACAGGATGCCACACTGTGGGAATACAGGCTGAGTCAGAGCTGGTATCCTAAGGCACTCAAGCAACACTTACAAAGACGCATCTATATCTCCTGAGGAATCATCGCCCAATCCATCATATCCGAATGGGTTAGTGTCGACCCGCTATTGTGTAATATGAGGTAACATGTCAAAGGCGGTGGGTAAATGGGGGTGGCAGTGGTGGTGGAGTAAACGGGAAGACAAACAAACAAGAAAGCCAGACTTCTGTTCCAGGATTTACCCCGTGTGGTTTGCAAAAATGAGTGACTTTGATGTCAATATGTACTTATGATTTTACCGCAGTGAGAAAGAACCCCCACTGCAGCTACCAGGAAATCACAGCACACCAAAACAATGGACAACTGTGTGTGTGGATTAGAGAAAATGCTTTAACAGTGGATGGGGAGCCTGCGGAGCACCACAAGATGAGGGAACTAGCTGTTTGATGAATGTTTCTGTCTCAGAAACACCACGCCACCTTACCGTCACTGTAGCTCTGGATCATTATTAAAAGTAAACACTGAGGGCGCAAACTAGTAGACAGAGAAACACATAAGAATACACAAGTGATTCCTTTTTTTTTTCCTACCGCACATTGTTGTTTATCAGTTGAAGCTAGCTGAACTACAGTTCCAACGAATACAATAATTCAAATGAAATATTGTTATTTTCTGTTTTACAAATACCTGCATGTAGAATCAGTTAGCCCTGCTGTAAAAAAAAATTAAATAATAATAATAATAATAATAAAAAAGGTACTTTGCAAAATGCTTTTATCAGAGGTTAAACCAGTACAGTGCTGCAGCCCTGGCATACTTGTTATTTATACCTGGAGGGAAATTCTCTCACTGATCCTCAATTATCTCCAATCCCAGCAGACTGTCAGCGCTCCTTTCTATGGGATGAAGCCTGCTATTCCCCCCCCTCTGTGAGGCCAGCCAGGAGACTGCCTCAGCAGGGAAAGGTAAGACACTCTCTCCACTCCTCATAGATCAACCCGTATCCATCAAACTATAACCCCTCTCCTAACGTTTTGCTGCAGAATACTGTGCTGACAGGTAGAAACATGAGACAGGGCTTAGAATATAAGATGAAGCATTAACTCTTGTTAAGGACCATCAAAATCCCTCATGAGAGATTGGATAATGCTATGATTAGTCAGTGCAATGTTTATCTATAATCGTCATACTAGCGATGTGAAGAGTCTTGTTTGGTAAAAAGACCTTTATATTTTGTTGTACTGTTGAATAAATATAGTTTTGATCTACATTGATTCATATATTAAAAAAAAAAAAAAAAAAAAAAAAAAGTACACATAGTTTGCAACCAATCATTGACAAATATCCCAACATTTAGCATTAGTTTTGTCTTTTTTGGTCAGAGGAGCAGTGACTGTACCTCAGCCCGCCGACTTCATACATGCCGTTCCGAGCAGAGCCTCCATCGTAAAACAGACCTCAGGCTAAAGGCCCTGCCTGAACCTGACATTAAAGGCCATTTAGAATCAGGACACTGTCTGATTTGCTACAGCGATGAATGCCTAACCTAGGCCAGGCCTTCTGTGAAACACTAAACTCCCCTGAGCAGCAAATGAGCTCTGACTGTTTCTTTTTATTTGATCCCATTTCATTTCGGTAGCGTCCCTGCCTCTCTGTCCAGTCCAATTACACTGCAGTTAAAGTGATCTTTATGTAGGTACTTACTGGTCTGAAAATCCAACTTAAAGTTTGATTAGCAACTCCTCGTGATAGAGCTGAAGTTGTACGGAATTTTAAAAGATAAACGTAACGTTTGGTTTGGGTGCTGGGTTCCAAAGCTAATTGCACTACTATACATAATTGGATATAGAAATATAATATAGAATAGAAGATATTTGTCTTTATGGGAGCTGAGAGTCCTACAGTAGGTTTGGTTACTTATTGGCCTACCACTCATCCTACTCCCCCTAAGAGGAGCATAGAGAGAGGTCACCCCCTCTCCCCAAACAGGAAGCCCCATCGAAAGAGGATCATGTTTCTGCACAAGCCAGTGAAGGAGAGGGCAGCCAAGCGGACGGAGACCCACTCTTGAGCATCACTGATGACTGCAAACTGCACACACACATGCAGCAAAGAGCAAAATGTCTGTGGAGGAGGCTAAGCTAGGAGAGACTGCTAGCACAAAGGCTCCTGACCTTTGACCCAAGCCTGGAGGGCAAGGCACCACCGACCACTGCAGTCGCCACCTTGGGATCAGGAGAGGGGCAGGCAGCCTTGCTGCTCAGTCAAACAGAGCGAGTAAACCAAAGTGTGATTCAGTGTTAGCCTCTTACTGTCTCTCAAACACAATTCAAAATGTGGATGGAAGTGATCTGTGTTAGCATTATAATTAAGACCACTTGCTTTCTTTAGGCTGGTTTATAATAGCCGGGCATAAATATTTATTCCTGGCGGCTAGAGAGGATAAAAATGGTGGGAGTCAGAGGTGGAGCTCACCAAACATCCAGAATCCAACGCTTGCCCTGTGATGCTAATACCCCCGAGGACTACTGTGCCAGACTGTGCTGCAGCAGAGATCAAATACAAGGGCCATTATGTTGCATTTATTGTCTTCAGGTCTTCCATTTTTCCTAATAAATGAGTGACAGCTTGAGGTGGGTCTGGGTACTTTAGTAGACTCTTTGTATTTTTCCCCTGGGTCAGAGAGGAGAGGGCTTTAACAGCGATCTAAAAAACGTAGGGGAGAGCTGCGGAGCATATCTAATTGCTTTCATATGCCATATTATTGGTTGATTTAAATAACCACAGACACCAGGGGCACTGGGGGGCATCGCCTTTAACCTCCGCATGGCCCTGGCCAAGACTGACTGGCTGGGTTACTGAGTGGCTTGGCGCCCCACGACACTTTGAGCACAGAACACCAAAATCATGTTCAGTTATTTATCCGCCAATCGTCAATGTCCTTCTTTTGAGTGCTCTAGAACAAAGAAATGTAGATGATTCTTTGGCTAGGTGCTCTGTCACTGGTCCTGAAACAGGAGAGTTTGTGGTGTCATGATGACACGGCTGTTAAAAGATACAATGTCTGGAAAAGTTGCCTCAGGCCATCCAAAATCCGGAATACACCCACCAACCTCTCTGCACAAGGCAGGAACAGTACATGGGATGCACGTTTACATTCAAACTGCTCTGGTGAAAGATGGTACTGTATACAATCACACTGACTGATTTACACTGAAACAAATGTGACCGAAGCAATAAAATGCAATGTGGTGTCAGGGTTTAAGCCTTAACACCCACAGTGAAAATAAATGCACTTAAACAACAGGGCATGTCCTACCAGTCAGATCTCTATTCAGCTTTCTGATGTCCTTGGTGAGGTCTTCAAACTTAACCTGACCAGCCTGGAAGAAATCCTGGGGCTCCGGCATAGGGAACACACTCTTTTCTGTGCCGGCATGCTTGAACAGTGGATCAAACATAAAAGTATATTAGTTTATAGTGTTTGAGTGACCGATGTTTTAAGAGTATACATTTTGTGAATTGAATTGACAGTGCCTTACTTTGTCAAAATTACGCAGGTAGTACAAAACAACATAATCCACCAGGTTCATACGATTGTCCTGAGGAAGAAACAATTATATATTATACGTATTGATCTGTGATTTGATTGCATGGGCCTACGTAGCTAACATACCAGGAAATGATGGCAGATTTTCAGTGTAAAATTAGAAGTGATGTGCTACCCTGCTCTTGACGTCCTTTAGTTTGGGGAGGATCTCCAGTCCGAAGCCATCAGCTTGACCTCTTGTCCTGTTCCCTCCGTTCATATAGTTCCCAAAGGCCAGAACAAGACCTAATACATCCCGCAAGCTATTACACTCCAACAACTCCTGACACACAGACACACACACAGACACACACACAGACACACACACTCTTTGGGTTAGTAAACCTTTACGTAGCTTAGGGACACTTTTCTAAAGGCACTGTTTTTTGATATGATGTTCTTACTTTGCTGACATTTGAGATGATCTCCACCTTGCGACGGATGGAGGAGATGGTATCAAGAAATACCGACTGGAAGATGATGCAGTAGGCTCGGCCCGTGAAGTCGGGAATCTGAGAGAGCTCATAGAGAAACCTGGATAACAAAAGGGGAGGAGGAGGAGGTGGTGGAGGAGGAAGAGAATGGGGTGTGATGTGTTATGACAGAATTAAACAAAATGTCCAACAGGAAGAACTATTTTGGGTCCTTGGCAGGCTGCGCTTCCCCATGCAGGCCGGCTGAGTCAATGTTGCTGTTCACAGGCAGTTGATAGTCATAAGCGGTGCTGCTCGGCTGGGTTTGAAAGGTCCGCGGGGTCGGGTGCAGGGAGAGCAACGAGCGGCGAACAGAGATTGATCAAAGGTAGCTCCGACTTGATGCGGGATGACTTATGTAAACAGTGCCGTGTCAGAGGGGAACGGAGCGGTAACATCCTGTGTGATTAGACCCTGCTGATGGAGGCAGACGCTGAGTAGGGATGACTCGGGCAGCCGTAGTGACAGCTCTGGTCAAACATGGAAATAGGGAGGCCAGGCTGAGCGGCACCGCTGGGTCCAGGCATCGTTAACTGGCCCGGACTACTTAACCCTGACAGGAACTACTGAAGCAATATCCATTAATACATATGTTTGCACACACACCAAGTTGTAGAAGACTACATCAAAAGATAAAGACTTGCCCCAGTGTGTAAATGTTGGCCAAAATTGCCTATAAATTCAAATAAACAAATAAATAATGGAATTATTTCATGTCATTTTTTATTAATTGATTAAAAATGATGTGTCCTGTGTCCTAATGTAAATTAATTTAATTTAGCTAAATTACTGGGTAAAATATTAGGCAAATAAATACTGATAGCACTAAACTCAAAGCCCAAACTCACCTTAATTTCAGTGTATAAATTCAAGTGTAACAATAATTATGAATGTATCATTTCTTTGTGGAGTATTCTAGAAGTTCTTGGTAGAAGTGATCTTACTGTTCAGGTTTATCCAGCAGTTTGACTTCATCTTCTTTAGAATTTTCATAATGCCTCGTTATCTTGACCATCTCATCACTGGTGGCCCTCTATAGAGACACATAACACAAAGTCAAGATGTATATAAACACAGCTAAATGCGTTCAGAAAAAGAATGACACCCAGAAGAAATCTGAATAGGGAATGCAACTGTTGCAAGATGCTGCACAATACTAAAATGTATTTGCACTCAAAATGGGACGCACAAAACAATTTGTAGCAATAAATATAATATAGAGCTTTCTTTAACGCTGTCAGATGACTTTACAGCCTTATGTTTCTCCTTTGTTTTATTACCTTAGACAGACTGCTCCTTCATACTTACATTTTCATATAAAGCCTCAATGGTCTCCAAATCCACCACAGAGTTGTCCACAGTAAGAACAGCTGGAACAGTAAAGATATTCATTATAAGCAGTCAGTCTAATAAATGGATAAGATCCTGGCCAAAGCACGCTGCCTTTTAAGTTCTGCCAGTGCTTGAAGAACAAACTTGTTTTTCCGATTCGGGACATAAACTCATAATAGCCTCGTAATTTTGGTCAATAAAACATTATATTTGTGGCTATAACTATTATGTAAGACATAGGAGAATAAAAAAAAAAAAAAAAAAAGAGAGACTAAAACCAGCGTGCCAATTGGGTCTACACTGCACCTCACCTGCACCAACAACCACAACATGTCATTAATTACCATGTAGTTGAATTATACACCTACGGTAATTTAGAATATTAGCTGGAGGTGGTGAAACTGGGAGTGTGGCAGAAATGTGTGCTGCAGACTGGGTCTAAGACCATGGATGCTGGGTCCAACACTGGCTCAAAACAGAGAGCCTGCTTAACCATTGGGCTGACAGCTAGAACCACCACAGCTGACTGCAATGATTTTTAGAGTGAGGCAGGTAAAGGTGAGCCAAGCAAGAAACAAGAGGATGCAGGAGGAGGTAAAAGGAGGAGGTAGAGGAGAGCGAGAAAAGGGTAAATAAAGGCTGGCAGAGATCATGACATGATAGGACTGAGAAATAATATGAAAAAGAAGGACGTTTGTTTTTATCTGCTTGGCTTGGAGGATGCATGTTTGTCTAGCTTGACTCAAACATAAAAAAATGAAAGTGTGCAGGGAAGGCAGAACATGGAGGATGGCAAAAGAAGAGAAAGTCACTGTTCTGTGTCTTAGAGGTGTCACAGGTTTATGGATCGGTAAGGGAGAAGAGGATACGATGGGAGGGGTGGCTCCAGTGCTGTCGGATCAGCTGACAGTTGTCTGGATGGTGTCAGCTGAGAAAGGCTACACACCACCTACAGCTCTTAAATCAGTCACTCAATGTAACAAAGCATCACTGTTACCAAGACCAAGAACTGATGCCGTGACAACTACAAAATAAAATGTTTTTTGGGGCGCAGGTTCAATTCCGACCTGCGGCCCTTTGCTGCATGTCATTCCCTCTCTCTCTCCCCTTTCATGTCTAAGCTGTCCTATCAAAAATAAATGCCTAAAAAAAAAAAAAAAAAAAAAAATGTATTCAGTGTTAGAAAGGCTTAGTATCAAACCTCATTCTTTCTGATTATTTCGGGGTCATCCCTATGTTTTCAGGTTCCTCATTGTAAGTGTTATCTTTGCACTTCAAATTGAAAAAGTAAACTACTGGTCATGCCAGACCAAGGTAAGACTATAGAGCATAAAACCCAATAGTGTGTTGAACTTAGGCCTGTAACAATTATTATATAATCGCCGTTTCTTTGTTTAACCACAATTAATTGCTAACATTAGCTAAGGTCTTAAGGCGTATGACTGGTAATTGTTGATTTAGTTTAGATATGCCAAATTGTAATTATATAAGTGATTATTGGACTATATATTTATATTGTTAGTTGCGTGCACTTGACCCTATACACGTTCATAGCATCAATAATGACAAGAAAAAAACAAAATATGTATCTGAAATTCATTCAAAACTTTAATTTGTTTGAAAAAGTAACAAATACATATTTTTAAATTTGACTGAAAAGAGACAATTATATTGTTAATCGCAATTATTTCTGGGACAACTAATTTGGAATTGTTACAGCTCTAGTTGAACTGAGAAAGGATGTATTTTATTGCTGAAAAATGTAATTTCTAATAGGAAAAATGTGTTCTATTTTATGTTTTTAGTATAGCATTGCTTTAATAATTATGTTATGTCTTGTTAACTTAAACTAGTATTAAAAACATAAATTTGTTAGTTTAATACTGCCGGAATTATGTTTTACCATGTATGGTACTTTAAACATTAACACATTTGAGTTTCAGGTAGAAAATCATGTTTATAGCAGTGTACATGTGCATGTACTGTGTACATCAGTACCATGTGCATTGCACAGGTAAATGAAACTATTTTAACAACACAATTTTAACACTAGTCTTTTCAATCGCACACTGCTTCCAGCTAACAAGGTAATACTTTGCATTCTGGTTCCCAGCTGTTCCTGTTGCAGAAAACCTGTCAATGTGGTCCCAATGTCTGGATCAGAGAGAACGCTGGAGGTCCATTTCCTACATCTTATTAGAGTGGATTATTCAGTCCCTCAGCCATGCAGCCGTCAATCACACACCAAAGGGGGGCCTGCTCCAGTGTGCACACAGGAGCACTCTGATCCGAGGGGAGCCGGATATCTCTCCACACCGACAGATCAAAGCTTGCCTGCCAACCGCCTCACACCCTCTCCTTCCACTTTTCACTCATCGGCTTTGGTGTGGAAGGGCATGTGTGGTGTGTGAACATGTGTATGTGTGCGTGTGGTGAGGTGGTGTGTGTGTGGGGGGGGGGGGAGCCTCCCTTTGCCATTGAACCATGGTGGCCCTTGAGTCACTCCGGCGGGTGCAGTTGACCCCCTCTCTCCCTAAATCCGAGTGCTACCTTCTCTACTCCCCTCCCTCCCTAGTAGCTCTAATTACATTACATGTCCCATGTCCTTTTAATTTGGCAACAAAGGGGAGGCAAGCAGGCGAGACCAGGGACTGGAGCTTTTAAAAGTCCTTATTAAGGTGCTGTCCCTCATTGTCAGATTCAAATTGTCCATTTCACATACAACCCCCATTAAGGCTCAAGGAAGCAGCCTCATGCTGGGTGTTTTACCAAACCACCTCTACAAACTGACACTGGAAGAGAGAGAAAAAGGATTGAAGGGAAAGGGGAAAAAAAAAAATATCTAAACAAAATCGGCGTCCTGGTGCTATGTGCTGTTTGGCTTGTGTTTGAGGTGGTTTTATGTGGTAGTGCAGTGTCTGCTAACTGTGGAAGGTGGTTTTGTACATGCTTAGATCATTAGTGGGGTGTCAGTCCCATTAGGCTTGTGGAAACCGTCACTGGCTACAATAAACAGATCTGCTGGCTGCATGCTCAGACTAGCAGGCGGCAGGCACTCTCAGCCAGAGTCCTAGGACAGGACCAATTCCTGGACCATCTACGCTGTCCCCAACACACATTTTATGTGTTTACACATACATAAAGCCACTTTAACACATACACACACGCCTGCATATACCACAAAATAACCAAGCATGCAATCAATCCACGCAGCTCTTAAAATGAAGGAGAACTCAATTTGGTTTTAACCAGTGGGATTTCAAACTGCCTTTTAGTGTTTTAGTGAGTGTTGCCGTCTCACATTTTGACAAATCTAGTCATTTTCTTTCCCACCACAGTAACTGGAAAAATCATCAATGTTCCACTTGAAACATAAATTAGTAAAAAAAAAGTGTCTCTTGTTACAAATTAGTAGTTGTCAGAGGTTGGAAATTATTCTCTGCTGCAGAGCTTGCTATATCATCTCTAAAAATAACTCCATCTGCATTTCATCAGGAGTAGTCCTCAATTCATTGTTGAACCAAACTGTAAATTCAATGTATTGCTGTTGAATCTAAATAAGAGCTCCTTCCTTGAAAGGGACTAAAATAATATTATAGTGTGCACAATCATTTTGACATGTTGAACAGACCGACATTAGAAAATATCTTTCACCTTGCTTAATGTCCTTCATCTCCAGATGCAGGCTCGATATGAGGATGCCGACTGCTTGTGAACGTTTCCCATCCAGCAGCTTGATAATCTGGAAAAACAGAAAACAACGGAATTCAGATTATTAAACTGCAAGAGTATGAGTGGGATTTAGTGTAAAACCCACAAAATGCATTAGACTTAAGCAGATTTCTTAAATTAATTCTAGATTTTTTTCAGGTTAACAAGAGAACAACATCATGTATGTACAATAATACCATATTGTATGATGTTGGTTTCAAATGTCAACTATTATTACTGTTAATTACTTTAAAATCTAAATATTTACTCCAAATTCTGCCTCAGATTTCTTCACACCTACATTTATCACCAATGCTGTTAGTCAAACACAGCACATAAAACAAACTAAGGAACAGATGGCGAATAAAAGAGGCTGGGTGAAAATCACTTAGTCACTTCCCCCGGCTGTGGAAGCAGATAATAGATGATGAGCAAGACCAAGCGCCTGAAGCCCCAATAAGTCTCAGTCTCAGCAGCCTGGTGGGAATCATCTGGATTGACCCAAACAACCAGACTAATCAACACACATTGTCATAACCCATCATCGTGATGCAAACAACTGGGAAATGCGGAGTACGCACACATAACCGGGACACACTTTATCAAGTTACATCAATGAGGGAGCAAAGTTAAACAGAAAAAGCACCTCCTCTAGTTTACCGAAGAACATGTGTGAGATATAATCAAAAAATATCAAGTCGCAGTGAAAGTACAAAGGCAAAAGTGGCACCATAAAAGGACAGTCTAGAAGAGCAAGGCAAAGAGAAGCAGGGCTTTTATAACAAACTATAAATTCACAGGATTTTTATTTGTGCCTACACATGGTCACAATTACTTATGACTGAATTAGCCGTAAAGCCAGAGAGTGTTTTGGCAAGGTAAAGGCCCACTCTAAAAGTTAATGTGTCAGGCTTCTTCATTAGGTATTACGGCGTTGTCGGCTACTGGGCTGTCCAGTGGGAGCTGGAGAGCAGAAGCCTTAGAAGTGGGTATTGCATTACAGGGCGTTAGTGGGTGCCATGCTGCTTCCAGCTCTAGTGCCTGGATCACTGGGGATCTCCCACTCTGGGGACTTGAGACGGCTGAGTACCAGGCTTTCCCAACACCTCTAATTAACCACTTTGGACGGGCCACACTAAAAGCAACCCAGGAACCCTTCCCGCTCACTGTGGCTGCAGAACTCGCCAATTAGCCTAAACAGTTACGTTAATGAGAAAAGACAACTGATCCTGGATGCTTGGTTTCAGACACGCATATAGCTCGGGCGAGCTGCGTGATGCTGATGCTGAGACAGGTAGACACCAATAGCTAACGGCTCCCTCCTGTGGACAAAAAGAGAACTCTGAGGCTTTCATTTTAAACTGCTGTGGACACTTGAATAACACAAACAGGTCAAAGGAAAGAGGAGAAAGAAGAGAGAGAGAAAAAGCGAGCCGCCTTAGAAAATTAAAAAAAATGATGGAGGGAGACACTGGGAGTGTCAGCAGTTTGAGTTGTAGCAGGTGGCTGATGTTAGGCGAGGTGGGCAGGGTGATGCCGGTTCAGAGCCGAGCGGATAGTTTACACAACCACGGCTGAGCAGCCAGGCGGCTGAGCAGCCAGCCTGCTCCGCGGTGACTGTCTGTCTGACTATCTGTCTGGAATCACCCAGGCAGAAGTTACAATAACAACTGGATCAAGACTTCCCATCAATAACCACCTACGATAGACTCAGCAACCCCAGTCTCACCCAGTGCTGTTAATCTTACACCCACTCTCCCACGTCATAGCCAGAGCTTTAAATATGTATTTAATAAACGCACTATGATTGCTCATAAGTCATTCCTATAAACCGGTTAAAGCTGCTGTTTGTTCAAGGAGATCCACTATGTATAAACTTGATACAGGTTTGATTTATGTGGGTGGAAATTGCTGTTTTTGTGTTTACTGCTGTGCATATTTGCACACATACAAACTCAAGAGCACATTCAGCTTGATTGATTTCTTCATCCTCATCCATCTCTCCTTACCCTCTAATCCCTCAATCAAGAATGCACCAACATGCCCATCCTCCACAGCCCCCCCACACTCCTATAGGTGCCCTCTCTTCATTGCCTCCTCTAGCCAGTGGAGCAGAGCCACATGCCTGCAATTATACCCCTGGTCCAGTCCGGTCTGGTCTGCTCGGGTGGGATAGCTCTCTTCCATGTCATCTCCTTTGCTTTGATATGCTAATCAGCAGACTCCAGAGTAAACAAGAGCTTTGATTTTTTTTCTATGGCACACATGATAAAGATTAACTTACTCATGTAGGCATCGGCTGCATCCCCCGAGTTTCAACTTTGGGCGTGTGGAGTTGTTGGAAAGTGGGGAAGTGGCTCATATGCATAATGTACACACATTCCATTCCCTCCCACTCATCTCCTCTCCTCTCACCGCACACAGCCCCGGGCTGTGGTGTTAGCATGATCTGGCAACACTTTCTGAGCAAGTGCATAATGACTCGCGAGGAGGACGTGCCGTCATCACACAAACGTGCGTTCGAGCACACGGACGCACGCACAGAGAAACGCACACATGCAGGTGCATACACAAACGCATAAAAACAAACAAGGTAATTGAAACACACAAATACATACACAAATTCAATGTGAATATAAGTGAATGCTGTGCTTACAGAGATAGGTAGCCTGCATGAGTGTCCACTGATACTGGTAGTCACGCAGAGGGACAGAGACCACTGGTCAGCCATGTCAAGGCTCCCCAGAACTCTAGCCTGGGAAGGTATTTATCAAACCTGCGAGACTTACACTACGAACGCTCTGAAGAGCCATATTAGGAGGAAAAATGTTATTCGCTAAAATGTGAAGAATAAGACATTATCAAGACACTCACTACTTATAGCGAAGTGTACAAGCAATTAATCACATGGATGCTTTGCGGGAGTAGCCAATCAAAATCTTATCTATCACTTTGTCCCAAAAACATTTTCTGTAAAACTCATATGATCTTGTTTTTCCAGTTAATTTTATTCGTTTTATTAAATCTTCAATACCTCCAGTGACAACTAACACTTGCAATGGTCTAGAGCTAAAACAATTAGTCAAATTGTAAAAGAAAGAAAAGCCATCCAATTTATCCTTATTCACTCCCTCCCCCCCAATTCAGTCAACCTTTATGATCCGTTCCTCCTAAACTCAGTAGCACTAAGTCTCTAACCCTGCTCTTATCCCTTCCTCTGAAAAAAAAAATCTGTTTCTCTTCATTCTATGCTTCCCTTCCTTTCTTTCCCAATCGTTAAACAGCTGAACTTCTTGGAAGCCATCATCAGCTGATGATTCAGATGATTTCTCTCTCAAATGGTTTCTCTTCCTTTAACTCCAAGTATAAACTATCAGGGATAAAACATGATTAAGTAAACACGTTTCTTTCATTTTGACGACCTTTCCAGCGAGTTGGACTTGTAAGCGGGCTGAAAACAACCATGCCTTCACGTATTCACTTCCCCTCTTTAATCGTAGAGTTGGACTCAGAATGCTCTCGCTGGCTCTAAACACAGACCTTTATATTAAATATAAGACTCCTGTCTAATCACAGTGCTGGGGACAAAATGTCTAAACATAGATATCAACCACAGCCAGTGTAAGACATGAAAAGAGAGAGAGAGGGAATAACATGCAGCATAGGGCCGCATGTCGGGGTCGAACCCACGGCCGTTGCGGCAAGGACTGAGCCTCTGTACATGGGGCGCACGCTCAACCAGGTGAGCTACCCAGGCGCCAGAGGACATGGAGTGTTTCCAATAGTGGGGTCAAACCTCTTCCAGGCTGATGTAAGACCAGGCAGGAGACAGTTGGCAAGATTTGTGTCTGTCTGAGTTGGATCAGGACAGCTTGCCGCTTTAGAGTGACCAGACTGAACTGAGAGATCTAAAGATGGAGAAAACACACACACACACACACACACACACACACACACACACACACACACACACACACACACACACACACACACAGACACACACACACACACACACACACACACACACACACACACACACACACACACACACACACACACAAAACACACACACACACACACACACACACACACACACACCTGCAGTGGAGCCTTAAATTGATCAGAATAGGGGATGTGTATAGATTTAGAGGAGAGAGTCTGGGGCAGTGTCCGATTTTTAACCGCTTGGACGCCACAGTGAGGACCACGAGGCAGCCAGGATGCTGACGCGGCGCTGGCTGCAGCAGAGGTGCAGAGTTGCAGCATTTGACAAGACATCAACAAGTGTGTCTTTGGTGGGGTCGGGGGAACGGTGGATCAATCTGGCACAAAAGCACACTTTCACTGGCTTTTCTCGACTTGTTTCATCTTAAAAACTAAACTATGAAGCGTGCACAGATGAAAAAAACAACATAACTCTAAAGCCCTACCGACATTACAATCTAGCAGATAGCTTGGCTTGCACAGAAAAGAAGAAAACAAGGGAGTGAACTCCTAAACTGATAGCTGGTGTTGGCCCAGTGCAAGACCTGGCAACTGCAGGCAGCAGTCTGGAGGAGGACCTGATGAGAGTCGCAATCCATTTCTTCCCGGTTCACCTCTTGTTATTTCTTTCTTTGATTTAGGATTAAACATGACAGCATACAAAAAGTCTTTTTTTAAACAAAGCTTGATAAGAAAGCATGCTTACAACGCCCTCAGGTGGCTGCAGTGAGAGACAAATACCCCTTTTCCACCAACAAGAACCAGGGGCTGGTTCAGAGCTAGAGCCGGTTCGGAGTTGGTTCGACTGACGAGGCTCCAAAGAACCGGTTTGCTTTTCCACAGGCTAAAGAGCCAGCACAGAGCCAGGTCTTACGTCACTGTATACGTCTCAGCTTTCCTAGCAACGTTAGCGTGGCGGCGCCAAACACAAACTCACCTCCGACAATGGCGGACGTTGCTTTGCTATTGATGTTCATGGCTTTGCGGACCTACATCGGCATCCAAACTCGGCGGATCCAACGTGTTCGCGCGGCTCGCCTTTATAGTGCAAGAAAGCAGCATGTTTCCTCCTCTGACCACAGCTGTTGTTGTTTAAAATCGCATCCATCGTGATTATCTGCCAATTCAAAAATGGCGGTCACAAGTTTCTGTTCATCTTGTTGGTCACGGTAACCCCGCCCCCAGCCGCTGACGTAAGTGGTTCTTACTTGTGGCCTAGCAATGATTTGGTGCTACTTAAGAACCACTTTTACTGGTTCGGAGCTGGTGCTTTGGTGGTCGAAAAACAAAGAACCGATTTGAAACTAGGCTCTGGCTCCGAACCAGCACCAGCTCTGCCTTGGTGGAAAAGGAGTAAAAGTGGACAAAATGAGGAGAAGTAAGTGGAGCAACTGAATGTACCTTCTTAGTTTTGGCTTTCTTCTCATAGGTGTCCGCCAGGGGCTTCTTCACTGGCTGCAGTGTGGCCTTGGAGAAAAGATCCTCAAACTCATTGGCGTCAACGATGTTTGGTTCCTCCAGAGAACCCCAGAGTGTGTTGTTGCTGGAAAATTAAGTGAAGATTTTAATTTGTGATTTATCTTAGTTTCTACTGAACTCTATGCATCACAAACGAGACTCAAGACTCACAATGATAGTGGCTCACAGCCAGGCTAGAAACATCTAGGTTCTTTCCTCGAGCTACAACATATTGTGTGTTCTCTTTGTGGAAGATTATTTGATGTTTATTCAAACTGCCCACGGCTTTTCATTTTCCATTTCGCTGTCCCACAAAAACTTGGCAGGAATTACAGCAATCTCAACTTTAAATAGCACTGTTTATGAGCTAGGTGATAAAAAATAACAAAAGTTTAAGACATTTCTGTAATAAAGGACCATTTCCAGCAAATGGACGAGAATACGGGAGGCGATGTTGTGTTTCCGATGTTGCTGAGTAACATAGAAAAAACAAAACAGAGGCAGAAATCAGAACAAGAGGTGTCTAAAGTTAGGAGGATGTTCAGGATTTAAGCACTCCGTTGCTTTTACCATCACATCTGGCTTTGCTTTCCTTCCCTAAGTCTATTTATAAAACCATAATCAAGAGACATAGTAAACAGCTTACTAACAAATTAACCTATTCTAAAATCTATTCTAAAGAAAGATTTTGGACTAACAACATCTATGATATGCTGCAACAGCCTAACTGCTGGTTTCCTATTATCTTTTCACACATTCAGGTCATTGTTTAATGAAATTACATCTCATCTGTGCTCTTATGCCCCTGTCGAGGCCCATTTCCAATGAGAAAGAGAACCTGGACACAGCACACTAACATAAGCGCTCGCAGGCTTATCGTGGTTTAAATACCAGAACAATCAAATGCATTGCCAGTGACTCAATTAGGGTCGAGTAAGTCCAATTGTTTCTGCATGCAGTTGGCTTCCTATTGCAGTGGTGAGAGTATCCATCTGGGGCAGCCAAGAGGTTTTCTGTTGAAGACATAATGATACTGCCCCAAAATCCGCCTTTGATTTTATGCTCCTTTCTGAAAGACTGAGGAAAATAAGCTGAATGAACAGCCTCCGACTCTGAACCCAAATGTGCAGGGAACTAGCTCGGAAAAGAAAATTACATCCGAACCCCAAGAAATATTTCCATGCAAGACAACTTTCTAATTGACCGGATTATGACTATAATGGAGTTTGAATCCCTATTAAAGATAGCTTGTCCCGCATGCGGCTAAACGTACTTTGTATTTCAGCATACATATAGACACCTGGCATCATTTCAAACCTTACACTGCCCCCCCCCCCCCATAACTCAGAACCTCACACCATAAACAGAGATCACACAGCTGATCCAGCTATAGTTAAACATCTGACCCATTTAATGCCCCTTAACAGTTAAATTTATAGCTGACATGAAACTGCTGTAGTCAGTCAGTCCTCCAGCGCTGGACCAGAGAGAGAAAGTGCGAACCACAACTCAGTTTCCCCCCACTAATCCAGCCATGGAAATACAAGGCCATAAAGCTGGAAGCCTGGCACTCGGAGGCAACAACCACAGCCACTGTAAATGGGCTGGATAATCCACTTACAATTACAGAGTATCTCAATAGGGCCAGTAGACGAAGGAGCATGGTGCGCACCAACCATATCTTTGAAATCTTTCTGAACAGGAGTGTTCAGGGCTGAACCAAGACCCCATTAGAAAAGGGTCAATGCAGCCTAGAACTTCATTGGCCCTGCAGTAATCTACCAAACATCACTAATAACAATCAAGTTATTCAAATCAGTTATTATGTTAATAAATACAATTTTGAACTGAGTCTATGCTAGCCCTGTGCTTTCTGTTACATTGGGTTTAAATTAGTTCAGGGAAAAGAAATGCAAGTGTGGGAAGACATTTTATGTTTGTGTGCTACTGATCATTTTGCATAATCACTGCAATTTAAAGAATAATTCCAGTTTATTACGATTTGGGTCTCATATTTGTAGTGTTGGCCATCACTTTCATAAGTTTTAATAACATGGCACTCACCAAAGTCATTTCTGATATCTGAGAACACGGCAATATTGCACAAGAAAATTGTGTGCACAATAACTGTGAAGTCAGTCTATAAACTGTGTTGGATGTTTACAACAGTTTGGGCAATAATTCTTCCCCTAACCCTTTAATTTATTTTTAAATCAATTTGGCTAATCTGGAGTGTTGTTAAAAAAAAAAAAAAAACAGTATGGTCAGTATGGTCTTCCGACTGCTCGTGTTTCTTGCCCGTTCGGACTTCCTCATAGCAATGCGGCCGCATTCCCAGATCTCTGCAATTAACTTGCTGAGTACGTTATTATTACAAACTACTGTACAATGATGGCCAAAACACTGAAAATAAGACCCAAGTTTTTACCATTTACCATTTAAGAGCAATATGAGTGAATTTAGGCAATGTTCCACATACTTATTGTCCTGTATCTGTATCCTGGTCCAGTATAGAGGCTTCATGGGACATGCTGGCTCAATGGCAAGTTTCCGTGGGGCCTTCTCCACCTTCTGGTCAAAACTGAAGCCCATAGGGGGAGGAGGTGGCGGGCCACAGCCTGGAGGAGGGGGAGGAGGAGGTGGACCAGCTCCAGGTAGGCCAGGCGGGGGAGGGGGAGGTGGTGGGGGCGGCGGACCACCTCCAGGGAGTGGAGGTGGCGGAGGGGGCGGTGCTCCAGTGTTGCCTAGCAAAGGAGAGGTGGGGGTGGGGGTGGGGGTGGGGGAGGCGGTCCCGAGAGGCCCGGTGGGAGGGGGGGAGGCGGAGGCGGAGGTGGGGGCGGTCCAGAACTGCCTGGGGCCGTTTCAGCTTTTAGATTTAGTCCAATAGAGTCCAAGTTGAGTCTTTTCGGCACATTCTGGTTGGGGCTTTGAACAAGGCCGCCACTGTCACCCTCAGGGCTCTTGATGAAGGTCTCCCTGTCCGTCTGGATACTCACGGTGCGGTAGGTCTTGGGTTTCAGGTCATCTGCAGTGGACACAGCAGCATCGCGGACCTCGCCCCGGTCCTGACTTGTATTATACCCGTTGTCTCTTTGCATCTTAGCAATGACTCCTTCCAGATGTGCTATTGAGACAGCGTGCTCACCTCGCAGTTGGAAGATTTGAAGCTCAAAGTCGGACTGTAAGCAACAAGAGCCGAATGCCAGAGACAAAACAATTGCAGAATGTCAGAAACTTCTGTCACACACACACACACACACACACACACACACACACACACACACACACACACACACACACACACACACACACACACACACACACACACACACACACACACACACACACACACACACACACACACACACACACACACACACACACACACACACACACACACACACACACGATTCTTATTTGAAAAATGACAATCCTCTCTTTTTCAGCTTTGTTTTTTAACTTCATTCCCATTAAAGTTTTCCCCAATCAGAGATTAATATCTGACTCATTTACAGCGACAATCTGGCCCAGTTTTCATTTGACATTTCAAACAATCTTACCAAAGCAAAGTATTGATTTTATACAGAAAGGAAAATGGTTTTGCAATAAATCTTACACATGTTCATTATTAACTGGTGTCAGTTTAGAAATAGCATTAGACACGTTCCCACCCTTTGTTGTGGGCTGACTGCGATACATGTTTCTCAGTGTCAGCATCCATACTTTAAAAAGGCCAACGTCAAATTAAAGGCTTTAAGCAGACAGGCTGAGAAACCAACTCTGAGGTCAGTTTTCAAGGAAATGATCCATAAAGCAATTAATAAGTGGTACAAATTATGTAACACGGCCACAACTATGCTCTTTTAGTTTTCCAAGAGTATATAATAAGTTTAACTCTTGATTAATTTGACATATGAAAAACACTTGTGAAACACTGCTCCTAACCTCTGCTGTTGATGAATGAAACAGACACCTTTAAAATGGATTTGAGATGAGCCATATTATTGGAGACAAATGAGATGTCCATCATCAAACTCTGTATTTCGTAGACATTTGGAAGCAAAATTATTATACATCTCGTCTCTTTTAGATTTTTGAATTGACACAGTGCAGTTTTAACTTAATATGTTAAGTAAGATGTTTGCATCTATTTTGATTGCTATATTTTATGTCACTGAAATAATCAAGCCATTGTAAAAAAAATTATATAATAATTTTTTAATTCAAAAGGTTTTATGTTTTTAATAGTAATCACTAAATGCTCATACTCCGGTCTAAATTGATTTTTGAAGAATATTTTGTGTCATTCTGTGCTGTACTGGAAGCTTGCAACTGAATTCCATATACAATATCTCTCTACTGTGAGACAAGACACACTACAACTACATTTCATAGAAATTTGAGTCTGATTTAAGTTTTCTTTTCTTTTTTATTTGCATTCAGTTTCTCTGGGAATGTAAATGGGCAAAAGGAACTTTAGAACTTAAAAAAAAAAAAACTTAATTTAAAAGTGACCAACAATTTACACTCAAGACATTTTATACACAATACTGGGCAACTTAAAAAATAAATAAATAAAAAATGGTAACGTCTTAACGCTTCTACTGCTGTGGGTAAATATTAAGCAGAGCTGTGAACGAGTCCAGCTGCTGCACTTGAACATTTTATGCTTACTTAGTGCCATCTTGTGTTCAGGTGAGTAAACTGCTATGTCAGACTAGCTATTACAACATATCGGCCTGTTATTGTCACACATGTATTGCTAAACTTTATTTCACAAATATTAGTTTGTTTCTGTTTAATTAAACTTCCTCACTTTACTTACTTTAACTAGTCAGCCCCCACAGAGATACCTGGGATAGTTTTCTTCAATGTGTAATATGTTTTCAGTGTGTTAACATGTCTGCTAAAGTCATACGATTACTTACATGCATCCTCTCCAAATCTTCCTTGCACTCTCTCTTCAGCTGCAAGAGGGCAGCCTGGTGCTCTGTAAGGAGGCAGAACAAGGACACTTGTATGACGACATAAACTCATTCTACTGGCAGGTTTGATTTATTAAATACACAATGGTGTGTATACAATAATCACAGCTCATTGGTTGTGGTTTTCTTTTTCGCCTTTTCTATTTTTCGATTGAGAAACATGGGTTAGAGTTATGTTTTCTCGACCTACTGGCTTGGTATACTAAATCATTATCATGTTAATCTGCAAGACAAGAGACATACCAAGAGACATACCAACAATATGTACTGCTGTTAAGTGGTACAATTTCACAGAAGGGTGGGTCACTTACAGTCTAAAGGGCCACAATCACAACTCAACCAACCAGTTTTAAAGTATACTGCTGGCTCAAATGAAAGCCCAAACTAAATATTGTGTCAGATCAAAACTGTTCTAATGAGATAAGATATAAGTGAAAAGATCACCAACAACATGAATCACCTAGCGCCCATGATGGTATATTAGCATAGGTATTTGGAAACATGTACAACTTCAGACTACAATACAAACAGACAATAGAGACCAACTTTGTCAGTTAATAAATATTTTGAACTTCAGCATATTTTCACTGCAAAGTTGGTGATGAACTGCAATATCATACCCTGTCCTATCCATTGTACATCACAGTGTCTCCTCTTCATTGAGATGTGTGTCACCTGCTGCCAAGCTCTAATTTCATTTTGTTTGAGGACAGGACTGTTAGGATTTAGAAGTAGACTGATCTTAAAATTAATCAAAACGTCTGCAACTCCACTTAATAGTAAATTATTTGCACTTTTTAATCATTACTTGAATTTAGGCCCATAAATGTGTGGTGAAATAGTGTTTGAAAGCGATGCGTAGGATATGAATGTACACGTTTTATCTGTATGCCTCACAGTCTGGACTTTTGCTCGGCTTCTGAACTATTCTCTTATACAAGCGCAAAGACCAATTGAGGAGCACCAATCACTAGAATAATCCACACTTGCTTGTCTTAATCTATTCTCAGGAATGAAGCTGCACCACACAGAACACCCAACAGCTGTTTCACTGCTGTTGAAATGCACTGTACGCTTTGAGTTAAACATAATTTCACTGTTCTCGGAACAGGAAAGCTGTTTACTTATAATCATAAGTACGGTAAGTAAATAAGTAATTTTATCAGCCCATCCACAGCCATGTGTGTTTTAAGTCATTACACCTTTAAGATGGGCCAACCATGTTGTGCTGCCTAGCGAGTATGCGGTATTTAATTCCATTAAATATTTTGACCACTAACACCCACACATACAATCCTGCGGTGCCACCAAACAGCAGCCACACAAACAGCAGCATTAAGGAGCAGACAGCCTCACTGTGTTCTTAAATAGAGTTAAAGGATGTATTGCACACTGCTAATGATACTTAGCTAGCTCTGCATGACTTGTTTGAGTGCGAGTGATCAAAAGGTGTGATAGGGGTGGCTCAACTTTTGTTTTTTTTGTTAACAAGAGATCGATTCAAAAATCCTATGATATAATTCCTATATCCGCAACGACCCTTATCCACAAATACAATCGGTCTGAGGTGTGTCAGGGTCAGCTTGACTGGCATGATCCTCTGTCAGCATTCCTGGTCTTAGATGTTAAGACAGACAACAGTGTATAAGGTTGTGGTTCTTACCTGCCTCGGTGTATTTGAGCCCCACCTTCTCTTCCTCATCTTTAGGTTTGGGTGGGGGCCACACAGCCTGAAGACGCCCTGGGGTCCGGTCCTCACTGTCTGTAGGAGATGTGACCTCCGTCTGTGCCGAGACAACACATGCAAAAACATCAGCATGGACCCTTGCAATGCAATGATACAGCACCAATTTCCCCTCATCATATAGATAAATAAAGATTTTAAATAATTGGGATTTCATACATTAGCCTCTGTGGGACTGTTGAGTTCCTTGCCAGGGGATTTGGAAGTTCTCTCAAAAATAGACCTCAGGCTTTCCTTGTCATTCTTGATTCTCTTTTTCACGGCCTCCAGGTCCACATCGTCTGTTTTTTCCTTTTTGATAGTTTTGGGGCCGAAGAAGCTCTTAAAGGTTTCATAGGCCAAGTCTGAGGTTTTCTTTTTCTCCGGTGGGGACGTGGGGGCTTCTGGGCCTGGGATTTTCTCTCCTGCATCCTCTTCTCCATTCTCAGATTCTTTTCTGCCGTTTTCAGGACCAGCATCCTGCCCAACATCTGCCTTTTTGGTCTCATCGTGGTTGTCGACGTTGAGCAGCTGACTCAAGTGTCCCATTACAGGTTTAGGCTCGGCGTGTTTTTTGACTGGAGTGACTGTCGTCTGCTCAGGGAAGAGCTTGGCTTTGTTTACCGTCTTCTTCAGGCTGAGCAGGGCCAGGTCAGCATCCTTCTCACTCTGTTTGATCTCGGACACCGTCTCCCTGTCTTCCCCCACCGCTCCTTTCTTCAGCACCCGCAATCCACTGAAGAGAGCTGGCATCTGGAAGGAAGGGGGCGAAGAGAGCGCCGTGCCCCTGGATGGGGATGAGGTAGAGGAGGGTGCATTGGATGAAGCTGGAGGTGGCGTGTTTGTTTCTGATGTCTTTGGAGCAGTTATGCGCTTTTTAGCAGGACTGGTACTTGGCTGGATATCACCTGGGGACTCTTCAGTTGCAGATGACAGTGACATGTTTTTTTTAAACCCTGTAGGGTGATTTGTGATAAAAGCAGAGTTTGACGGCTCCTCTGGACTGGAGGATGATTGGACTGAAACTTCGGGAGCCTCAGGGCTGGAGGGAACAGAGGAGGACACCTGGCTGGAGTGAGGTTCCTCAGTCCCATCCTCAGCCCTTTGCTCATGGGTGTCCTCCTTCTGTGTTCTATCGAAATCCTGCTTTAAAGGAGAGGCTGTTGCAGCATTTTGACCTGAGGCCTCCAAAGCCAGATGTCCGGAGATGATAGAAGGAACAGGCAGAGAACAATCTATGCTGGCAAACTCTTCACTCTCATTGTTTCCCACATTGTCTCTACCATTCTCTCCCACACCAGATGTTTCTACATCCAAAGACACTGTGGTGGTGTGCTCCTTGGGACTGAAGCCATCTGCCTGTTTGGAAACTGAAGAGACCAGAACTGGCCTCGAGTTATTTCTGTTGACAAACCTGTCTGAATATAGACTAGCTAGTGATCTCTCCTCAAATTTGTGTGTTCTAAACACAGGCACTTGGTACTCTGCTTCTGCCTCACTGGCACCTTTTAGCTCCTCTCCATCACCATGCTCCACTGTATTATTACCCTTCTCAGGTAGGGAAGGCTCCCTGGTCCTGGCAAGCTTTTCCAACAGACTGGCGCTCCTGTTGCCCGCCTTCTCATCCTCATTTTCCTCATTGTCACTATACGTTTCCACCCTCGTGACCTGGACCAGATCTAGATCAACCAAGGCTCCAGCTTCCAGTAATTCAGCCCGCTGCCCTGTATCACAGGAAGCAGTCACATTATTCTGATGAATACAGTCCCTCCCTTGGAGCTTCTTCTCATGGTTAGTGGTTTGACAGCCTTCAGGAAAAAGATTCTCCTCATCCGACAGCTCCTTGAAAGACGTCAGCACAGCCGACTCAGCGTCTGAAGGGGCAGGTGTATCTCGGCCGAAGAAACTGCTGAAGACATTCAGGAGGGAACTAGCGGGCTGCCTCCGTGGTCCATCTGAGTTATTATCCACACTGTCCATTTTTGCGTGTCACACTGAGACCAAAGAGAGGCAAACCAAAACAGGTAGTAGCTCTGGCAAAATGTCCATTGAAAATGTCACAAATGTCCCCACCTCCAGTTATCCAAGCTGCTCCTTTTCCACCTCTACCGCTGGCTAGGAACAAAAGACCTTTGTATGGACAAATCTCCCCAGCTCCTTTTACCTTGTCCAGGAGGGCACCATTTACAACAACACTATCCTCTATTCCTGTTTAGTGAGGCACAAACAGATTCTACGTAGTAGACTTTCAGAATATCAAATAGAGTCTATTACTGACAGTATGTTGTCAGTAGCACAGTTCAGCCTCCTCTGTGCGAGCAAGATCACATGACGCTGCAAGTAAAGACAAGCTGTTTAGCGGCTGGAAGCATGTCCTGTTGTAATCTCCCTGGGAGAGCAGAGTTCACCTGCTTTTCACAAAAGCATTCCTAACTGTTCCGACAAGTTGAGCGGTATTATCCATAAAGTTGTGCGTTATCCTTCTCTATATGCTGGCATAGAGTATGTATACAGAGTCCATGACTAAACTGTACTTCTAGTTTGTCTCCGTCTTTCGGTTCACAGGGAAGCCCTGTGTGCTGCTGTGTGAGAAAAAAAAAAAAAAAAACACCTCAGGTTGGAAAAAAATGTGTCTCACTGGTCTATCCAGTCTGGGGACGCCTCCCTTCAGGTTCCTCCCTTCCTGGGAGGGGACATGCAGAGCCCGGCACCGCAGGTGTCTGATTACCTCTGCTCACTTCCGTAAAATGGCTACCAAGGTAATAGAATAAATACAGAGGGGGAGTCAGTCTGTGTCCAGGTGGAGAGCTGCAGAGGTCCATTAGCCTAGCACTGCACCATTCGGCGGGGATATACTGCAATACGGGGCTTAAGACATGGTGATTAGTCAGCCTGGCCTTAGCCTGCTCTAGCTAACATGCTAAGAGGCTAAAATGTGTGATTAGCAGCTCATGAACACCCCCCAACAGAACAGTTAGGAAAAAAAAAAAATTACATTTTGATTCACTTACCTTAAGTCTCTATGTACAAATCTAAACTGGAAGTTTAGATTTGATGACACTTTGAGGTTTTAAAAAAAAGTTTGCAAGCTAATGTTAGCTAAAGTTTACAAGCTAACAACAAAAGGTTTTTTTTTTTATGAGAAAATAAAACCACAGTGTCTGTTTAGCATTCTTCAGACTGTGGTTGCCCTTAGCAACCAAAGGTCACCCTCCATGAATGCATTCCTTCAGATTGCCTGATTGAGCCCAGTCTAAGCAGGACCAAAGGGCACATTTCTACACATTGCTTTTCAAATATTTTGAATCCAGTTTAATGACTGCCCAAGAATTATACAAAAAAAATTATATTTAACAAATATTTTCTCCCCCCGACACAGAACCAATAACTAAAATAATACTTAACACTACAAGAAACACAACTGGAAGACAAATAGGAGAAATTTACACTTTTCAAGACTCAAAATGGTGACATTATTAATGGAAGTAATGAACCCAGCAACATAACTTCTTGAATGATGGAAATATTATTGTAAAAGGTATCTTTAAGTGTTTCTCTGTCACCGTTATAATTTAATGTTGGCAATGTCTTACCAATAAAAACCGATATCGCCAACACCACTTGTAATTGCATTTACTATGACTTTTTATTTTTATTTCCCCTCATCTGAAGATTTAAAAAAAGGGGGGCTTCTGTGGCTGAGGAATTAAGTTATGCAAGAGCAGCGGTATTTCATACACTCACAGTAAATCCGCCTAGAGGTTTTACTAGAAAGAGGCCTGACTGAGAGACAAGACTATGATATGAACACAGATCTGACACATATGAGCTCAAAATAGAAGTGAAATCATGAACTTACAAGTTGCAGATTCTGCAAACACTACAGATCTAAAAAAAACAAACTAAAAACTAAAAACTATCAAGTCAAACCCACGCAATTAGATTATGTCATTGTCACAACCCCCCCTTTGTGTTTGTTTAGCTGGTACACCCAGAGAATACATGAACAATAGAGGTGCGTTTATTTCTAATGACATGAAAATGGATGACAATGAAGTATGAAGTATGTAAGATGGCGGTCACTTTCATAACAATACAGAGTCTAATTCTGTACAGCATGGCCTTTGTACTGGTATGTTAACTGAATGTGTTCACAGTCAGGGCAGTTACTGTGTCTTGGGAAAACTATGCATGGCTTGCGTTGATACACTACCCGCCTAAAACACACCCAGATAATCTGCCTCATCTGCCACAGGAATGAATGCGAGTCAGTGGAGTGATCTCAGTCAGTTTTGGCCCCAGTCTACAGATTAGAATCCATGACCTGCTAATCCATTTCTGAGAATTCATGATCAGGTGGTTAAATGCCCGAATGGAGAGAAATCCCTATGGTCCCACGAGGAAAAAAAAAGAAAAAAGAAAAAAAGAGAGTGCTATGGTACACTGCTCTGCGTGTGAAAATACACATTATGGCTCATTTTTTACCTGTAAGTAGGCTATATGTGCTGCTTGAGAGCCCTTACCGTGCACTCCAGTTTGGGGCAGTAGGGTGTGTCCCCGAAGATATCATCCTCTGGTGGTGTGATGCGTAGGAAGTCAAGGTGATCAGGGCGTGGAACGTGGGAAATGGGTTCCTGAGGTTCATCGCCATCCAACATCCAAATGTCATCCTGACGCAAGAGGGGATCCTCTACACAAATACACAAACACCACCACAGGGTAATTAATGCTTCATGTTGTACAAGGAAGCATACTGTAGCATGGAAAAACACAACAGCATAACAGGTGTGATCATGTGTGACAAGGCTAAATAAGCAGCACTGAGGCAAGTTGTTTTCCTGTGTAACCTGCATGGGAGATAAAAGACCAGTTGGAAAGCAGGCATCAGAATCTTTTAGCATCAAGCTAGAGAGACCACTGTTTTGCTGAAGGCTCGAGGGCACACAGCTATTTTTATCTGCACTTAGCCGGCCTTGTTCCTGTCGTCAACACCAGCAGAAAGCCACGCTGATCCAATAAGGAAAAATGGCTGCAGAGCACTGGCCTCAAAAACAGATACCACTATTGATTTGCATTCAAGAAATGTTCACTGTAACAGAGCCATGGCGTTGCTCAGCGCTACCAGTGTACTACAATAAAGGTGGTTGCAGACATGTGTGAAGTTTGCCTGTGTGTATAGTCACCCAAAGGACCTGAAGAAAATACAGGAATTTAGATTGGGAAAGACTGCCCTCTCCTGACCAGGCAGTCACACAGAGGGTGATGAGTGCACTGCAATGATGAAGAGTGTTAAATAGATTTTAGAAAATGAAGCTAAAACAGGGTAAAAGTAAATTTTAAAAGTTGTATACAAATTCCTCCCTCTGTGCTTTTTATGCCGCAGTATGCTGGGGAGCTTGGAGTCTGTGCATTTCAAACCACTTGGACTTTAATATTTACTGCTCAGTGACACACTGCAAACACAGCCTCCACCTGCAGAAGCTCCCTCTTGCACTAAGCCAAGAAACCCTCTTTATATACAGTCTATGCCCCGAACAAGTCGCATGGTATTAACTTCAGGAACCAGGCTAGTGCCTCAAGTGCCAACACAGGAGGTGACAGGTGCACAAGCAGAAATGCAATTTTGCATTCTTCTCATGTGCATGGAAACATGATATGTCTTGCCTTGATGCATTCATTCACTGCCTCAAGAGAGTCAGTCATGCAAGAAAAAGGGAGGAAACCTGCAAGTTAAGAGATATGGGGCAGGGACAGTGAGGTGAAATAATAAAGAGGAAGAAAAGGAGGTGGAGAGAGAGGAGAGAACATAGTGAGAGTGAGAGGGGGGAGGGTACAGATCTTGAAGCTTGTTGACCTCAATTTCCTCCAGCTGTAAGACAACACCTTGAACTGATTGGGCAGAATTATGAGCTGAGAAAAACAATAACCCTTCCCGTTCGATAAGCTGCTAACATATCCAAAAACCTTCCTTTGTATTGAGTTTTGCATCCTTGAAGAGGACATACAGTATTACTGTATTTCCATCCAGCAGCCACTTCTAAAGCTTTGGAAGTCCCCTTGTATAGCTCCCCAGAGTCTGAGTCCCAGCCAATGCAAAACAATTCAGTTAGGAGCCCACACACACACACAAAACTGGGGGGGGTCGGCTTTATTAAAAAATGGAAGCATTGAAATTCAGCTTCAGTACTCTACCACAATCAGTCATTATGAGACAGCAGCAATGCCTGCAGTCTCTCCAGTTATCTAGGACTTTGACAGCAAGGGAAAAAAGGGATTAGATTAATAACTTTTACATTATGATAATGCTGTACTGCATGGTCCCGCAGTGGGAACTGCTGACTCTAAGTTGGGACACTTCCAAATGCAGAGGTTAAGCCCAGGTCGGGCCAAGGAAAGCAACTAGTGATAAGAAACAGCTCTCTCCACAATTCTACCTATACTATTAAATACATGAAACAGGCAAACAATGAACACCCATTGATATACGTTTGCTTCGTTCCTTCATGACTCCCAAAACATTACGATACACGGTTAAACAATCTTAATATTGTGCATGTGTGCTTATGCTTCCCCAGACTGACTGCTAACCAGTCACTTAAATAAAGTAGGAGGGCACTCTGAGAGGCCAGACTTCCACCAAGGCATGCCCTATCTCACAAGCTTAATGCAGTGTGACTTTTCCCAGTCAGGATTCCAATTATTCCGACACCCCATAAATGCAGCACAAATGCCCTACCTCGAAATGTTAACGAAAGTAAAAAATGATTCTTATATCTGCCCGTGACCCGAATTTAATGGTTTCTTCCTGGTCATGATACACCCTTCCACCAAGTTTCATGAAAATCGGGCCAGTAGTTTGTCCGCAATCCTGCTGACAGACAAACAAACCAATAAAACAGACAAACTGAGAAAAAACAAAATCTCCTTGCTGTGGGTATTAAGTGTAATGTACCCTACACTGCCATCATCTGGGCAGGGAGAGGAAAAGGCATGGACTTCTTCCTGTAGTCAAACACACTGCAGTGAAGCTCTGCTGTATGCTAGAAATAAGACATATATAAAGTAACGCACAACACTGCAATGACATGACAACTCTTAGATGCATTAGGTAATAAAAGGACTGCACTCTTACACACACACACACACACACACACACACACACACACACACACACACACACACACACACACACACACACACACACACACACACACACACACACACACACACACACACACACACACACACACACACACACACACACACACACACACACACACACACACACACACACACACACACAGAGCTTAAGTTCACTAGCCCTGGGTAAAACAGTGTGCTTATTGCCATTTAATCTCCCTCCCTGCTGCTCTAAAAGCTGAGACCAAATCACAGTGTCCATAGCTGAACAGAGTGCAGATGGGATTGTGTTTGTCATGCAGTTTGGTCTGACAGCATGTAATGCAATGCTAACTGGAACATCCCAAGACAACAGCAATCCATTGAATTCCATCAAGAGTCAATACACATAATGCACTGCTCTTAAGCAAAGTCAATTCTTCAGAAATCTAAACTACACACCGGGGTTTCCATAGAGCAAACCTGCAGGTGTTGACTGACAGTGCTGTAATTTGACCGTGAAAATCACAGAGTGTGAGTGAGCAGCTGTCAGACAGCATGGGTGTTTCTGTGCTACAGTAAGCATTAGGATTTTAACAATAACGTATCTGTCTTTGGCATGGCTCAGAGGCCTGACAGGTGGGTGTTGTCATTTGGGATTAATCTACCTTTCGCTCTGTCGGCTGGTCATCACTCATTCAGCGGTCAGAGAACGCTTTGTGGAGGCTGTATTGAACACACCAAATCAGACATGAAATCACTAAAAGCAAAGCTATTAAATATAAGCAGCAATGGCAATGAGTTAACCTGATCATTTCTTTGATATCAATAAGGGACTACTGCAGGCCAGACAACACAGAAATATCTATATGCATATCTATAAATACAAAGCTTTCACAAATTAACCCTATCTGTTGGTACGCTACAGTTTCTCATTCTTATAACAGACACTCAAACAGTGTTGCCCAGTCTGCCCCATTTTATCCACTGAAAATCTATAACCTCATCTTTCAAAGTAGAAAAACTGGGCCATGTGGCATGCTGAGTGAATCTGGCAGCCTCAGGCCCCCTCCATCACTTTTAGCCAGGAAGAAGGATGATAGACTTTTATATAAATCATGAAAAAAATGCAGGATTTATAAATCAGCCGCTTTCTTTTGCGCCTGTCACAGCTGTTTTTCCAAGCAGGCTTGTCGGGTGTGCAGGGCTGTCAAGCTGGCTGATTGAATGACTGGTTTGGCTGGCTGTGCTAAGGTCCGTGCAAGGGGTAGCTACAAGTGGAAACTCAGAGATGAGTGCTGTGGCGCTCTGAGGGCCAGAGCAGCAATGTAGCATGACATGATGCTCACAGAGTCATCATTACTCATTTGAAATGCAGTTCTGGAGGCTGATGGGATACACAGAACTGAGGAAGAGGGAAGAGTGCTTTCATTGGGTCTGGCGGGCCAATGACTGGGAGACATGACATTTGGTTAAGTTTACTCCAGCCCACTGCTGAGTGTGTGTTAAAATAGTGGAGCATTGAGGAGAATCCTTTTTAAAGCGGCATATACTGAAAAATCACAAGATGGAACATAGCTAACTTTTGCAACGGTGGCAGTGTAGCAATCATTTATTAAAGAAAACAAGTTACACGTTATATTTGTGCCCCGTTTCTCTGCATGCAGTATGCAGCTCAGAGCAACACTGTGAGACAGACTGATCCACTTCATTATGTGAATAGAGCTGGCCCTTGTCTTCACTGGGTGGAACAATGTTGCATGGCAGGGCATCTTGTGTTGAATAACAGCTAGCAGGGACAGTGGGGCGATACACTCTTGCACTGCACTGATCAGTTTCATATGACCTTGCAGGAACGTATTGGGTAATCTGATTATGGTGTTGCCTGCCATACGTAAAACTTTAAAATAAGTAGGGAACGGAGGGAGGGGGGATAAAGAGAGAGAGGGAGCGAGAAAGAAATTAATTGCTGATTGGAATGAAAAGGGATGTTTTAAAGCATGTATTAATCAATATTTTTAAGACTATGGATCATGGAAGTTATATCACCCGGCACTGCAGCTCCCCTCAGCCAACGTAAAAGCTCTAAAAACCCACTGTACATTACCTGCTCTGCACCAAACGGCAGACAGACAAGCATTTAGCTGCTAAAGAGCCAGATATTTCCATCAGGAGCTAGTGAGGACCAAAAACCGAGATAAGAGGAGAATATTGGACTTACATTTACCAGGTGGCCAGAAACACGACTCCAAATGAATGCTAATGCTGTCATGTAGCTTTTAGATGTTTCTGCTGCCTCCAATCTATTATTGCAAGTTTTAATGGTGTTTGGGATGACTGTCCTCGTCAAAAAGGTAATAAGTATAAGAGAAAATGCAACACAAATGCTAACCTAAAGAGAAACTAACAGAGAAAGATTACATAGGTATTGTGTAAACACACATGAAACAACCACATACACACCTTTAGTAAGTGTATATAAAAAGGTATTCTGTTCCACAGATTAGTGCTAGGAACAAAAGATTATTTTTTACTTTAAAATTACAATTTTCATCTGCATAATCACACTCATTAATAAGCACTGAGCTTTAATAAGAAAGCACAGATTAAAGAGCCCGGATCATAATTAGTTTATTAGTTCTACAAACCATGAAGGGCCGGGTTTCACACTGACCTACTTAGCCTTTTTGGCTGGACCCTGTGATGTTCGTTTATCTGCGTTAACACCTGAACTGTAGTCAATTATCAAGCAACATCTAGTAAACAGCTAAGATGCGGCAAAATCGACAGAAAGATCTTTGTTAAGATTAAAAGGTTTAAGCCTTCACTGTGAATGAATTTGGTTGGCCAAAAGTGAGTGTAGGAGATACACAGTCTCTTAAAGACAGCTTATGGCTTATGATATCACGCACGTTACATCTGATGGACTCAGGATATTTGGTGAGGCCCATGCTCAGGAAATAAAAAAAATTGGTCACAATGTCACTTTTAACAAAAGGAGGTGTGGTCTAATGCCAATGACAATGTGGATTGTGTGTGTGTGTGTGTGTGTGTGTGTGTGTGTGTGTGTGTGTGTGTACATACATGTTAATGGAGGCATCTGTGAATGCCTAGGTGAGGACACACAAGGACATTGTCATTTCAGCGGGAATTGATCCAAATCATATCCACATGAGTAAAGCTGGGCTATCCATTCTCCTATCCACCAGTTAGCTTAGTTAAATATTTTGCACAAATAAGCTAAGCATTGGTGGCTGTATTGGTTGAGCTAGTGCTGGACTGTGATGTAACAACTCAAATACTCCTTAAAGATGATGCATAGTTCTTGAATTAGGGATACAATTGTCTACACTGAAAAAAGGTCCAACCATTATCCATGGTCTATTAGTAAATTATATTATCAATGGAAGGCCATCGGTTTACTGATGCAAATTAAATCAATGATTGTGTTACACTGACTGAAAGGGATGATTAACCATGTTACAGTGGTAGATAATGCAATAATGCTAAAGTATCCTTCGAAGCATCAGACCAACAGCAGCAGCATCAACTTTAAAAGTGCAGCTTGGAGTGATTTCAGAAAAAGTGTATAAACTAAATACCAACAAGGAAATCTCTTCAACGGTCCACTAAACAAAAACTAAAATCACAGAATGGCATGAGCCGTTATGCTAAATACACACTGGTAAGACAGGTGAGGCTAGCGATTGTAAAGTGAAAACAAAGTCACACTGACAAACTCTGAACTGCGCTTGTGACATTATAATGGAATTGCAAATATTCTGTATGTTGTAAGTATTTAAAAGGTCCCATGGCATGAACATTTCACTTGATGAGGTTTTTTAACATTAATATGCATTCCCCCAGCCTGCCTATGGTCCCACAGTGGCTAGAAATGGCGATAGGTGTAAACCGAGCCCTGGGTATCCTGCTCTGCCTTTGAGAAAATGAAAGCTCAGATGGGCCGATCTGGAATCTTGCTCCTTATGAGGTCATAAGGAGCAAGGTTACCTCCCCTTTCTCTACTTTGCTCGCCCAGAGAATTTGGCCCACCCATGAGAGAGAGACATCATGGCTTGAAAACAAGCAAAGTGGCAGTTGGTCAAGGCCACACCCCCACCCTCCACCTTGCCCCCCCTCCCCCTCTCTCCTCCTCAATAGCTACAGACACAGAAATGGCACATACTAAGGAAAGCTCATTGTGGGACTGGCTCTAGTGGCTGTAATTCTGCACCAAGACTGAATTTCGGGAAAGAGACTTCAGATATAGTATTAGGGGACCACTGAGGTCTATATGAAAGCATCCAAAGAGCACCATGTCATGGGACCTTTAAAAGCATTTACTCTGCATTGTATGCATACAATACAGTGGTACAGATTATTGAAAGAGAAAAAAAGAGTTCTGCAAATAAGGAAACCCTTAATCCTTTTCTCTGTAACCCTTGTGTCCGCTGGGTCCCAGATCCTTTGTCAATTTCCTGTGAACTGGAGAGGATGTGGGTTTAGGGGAGGGATAGCAGATCCCTCAAAGTCCAAATTGGCAAGGCTTCAGTTAACACTGACTGCACTCACGAGAACCCTGGTCAGGTCGAACCCCGTGTCAACTTTGAGCCTTTGATCTGGGACACTAATCTCTGCCTTCCTCGGTGGCGCTGAGAGAGTTAAAATGGATCATCAGCGGGGGTATTCTCAGGCCCTGCTTGCCCCTTATACTACTCTGCTAGGTAGTTTTTAATTTGTGGTCACACGTCTGAGCCAAGACGAGAACACAGCAGACAAAACTAACAGGAGACACATTTTGGAAAGCAATGTTTATTTATTAGTCTAGATTGTGTATTAGATAACAGCCGGAGTGACAAAGTAAAAGTCACTTTGCGGAAAATGTATGTCAGTTACAGTGCTGCAGAGTAATTGCTGGAGCATTTTAACAAAAACCTCAGACAGTCAGTCTGACACAGACACACACTTGCATCTCTCTTAAGACATCTCTTTCTTGCTCTGTTCTTTAAAATCCAGCAACAGCAATGCCAGATGAAGGGCATATTCTGACACTACACTTCATGCTACTAAGATGATAAAAGCACTTGTGTCAACATTCACATCAAGGCAGGGAGTTTGAACATGAATGAGTGTGTTCAAATCATGAGCGCTAATAGCTCACCTGTTGTTGTGGAGTTGCTGGAGGAGTTCCACTTGGAGTTGCTGGACTGCCTGCTGAGGTTCAGATCCAGACGGGTGACAGTCCGTTTGTTGCCATTCTTGTCGATGTCCTCAGTGTAGATTTTGGGCTCATCTGTGTTACTGGAGCTGTCTGGTTCATGGTCTACATCCTTATCGGAGAGCAGGACAATGCGGTGGTTGAGGTGTGGGCTTGCTTGCTTGGAGGATAGAGGGGAGAGGACCGGGGACATGCTCTGGAGACTGTTGGATGCAGGGAAAGATGTGTTGAAGACCCCAGCGAGAGAAGGTGAAGAGGGGCTCTTTGTGTGGGATTTGGCCTGGGGGTAAGGTTCGGTGGTGTGGCATAGGTGCAACCGTAGCCCCTCAGAAAGCTTGTTACCCGTCTTTTCTCTGTTGACTTCCAGCAGGTGCTCTCGGTTTGGTCCTCTCCACTTTCCAAACCCCTGCTGGCAGCGGTTAGTCCCTGGATGTAGCACGGCTGGCCCTGCCCCGTCTGAGCATGTATGGTTGATATGTTGCACTCTCCCTTCCACATCTTGCACTTTGGCCACCACCCTGACCCCTGTATTAGTCTGGTTGGTTTTACCATACAGCTGCTGAGCGGACTTGACTGTTGATGCATTCTCAGATACTGTCTCACCCAAGGAATCAGACCTCTTAAATGGCCGAAGGTTGCTCCCACTTTCCCGTCTGGTCAGACCCTCCATCAGGCTGCAGAATGACGACTCATAACCCAGCTCACCGTCATACTCTGAGAAGTCATTGCAGAAATCAACATAAGGGTCAAATGGCCGGTTATCCTCCATGAAGTCCCAACCCTCATGACCGATCTGAAAGGGTTCCTCCATGGGCAGGATGGGATTACTGACTGCACTGACATAAGAGCCGGTGACTGGGCTGTCGGTGACATGGCCGAAGGCTAGGTTTCCACCTGGAATCTGCTGCATTACTGATGCTGAAGATATGGGCGCACTGTTGAGAGCAGGAAGCTGAAGAGATGAAGTTCCACTGGTAACTTTCTTTTTCATTTTACTGTGCAGCAAATCCTCAGCGCTGTCAAGCTTCTTGCCTCCCAACTTCTTCAGCTTTTTGCTCTTGGATGCAGCTGCCCTCTTGTGCTCTGGAGATACAGAGAGAGAATAGTTGTTGCTGCTGAGACCCTGACCTCCAAGGTGAATTTCCTGACCCTCCATGTAATCCTGGACTTTCCCATCCTGGTTACCCATCCTGACTTTGATGGCGCAATCCCTACACAGCGATAAGAGATCAGCCAGCAACTGGTGGTGCTCCGCCGCCAGCCAGCAGAGCTCTGCAACTGCCTCCTTCGTTGCCTGCTGGGAGATGAGGAGTTCGTCTGAGGAGCAGGAAGACTGGCCTCTTTGTTCGGACACTGTGAGATCCTCATTTCCCCGGTCATGGTCATTACCGACCCTTTCTGAATGAGGGGCGCGGCTCTTGTACTTAAAGCTCGGGGCCCGCCTCTTGGGGAAATACAGGCTGATGTTGCTTAGCTCATGGATGGGTGTATATAGGATCAGCACGGTGTGTGTGCCTTCCATGATGGGTGCCCTGTTAATCACTCAAGCTGAGTAAGTGGTCAGCCCCCAGACAGAGTGACTGGGCTCGGAGTGCAGAGGAGGATCTCTGGCTATTCATCACCTGGCCTGTCCAGATACTGTCAGAGAGAAAGTAGCACACAGCTATAAATCTAAACAGATGTCCAAAACATGTTAGTCCTACTAGTGACTTTAAAAGTAATCCACAGGAGTTCAAGCTTTATTTTACATTTTCAAAACATAGAATATGCTGCTAGGGCTCTACAGAGTATTTGGATGCTAATGCAGAGCTATAGTTTTGAAGCATTTCCCACTAATAGGCCCTCCATATTCACTGCCAAACCCATTTGTTAATTAAAACTAAACAAAATCCAACACTGCATAGATTGAACAAGACAGTGATTCTATACACTCACCTTCCTAACAAATCTTATCTTCATCTTCCCGGCATTGTTGTATGAGTACATACAACATTTTTAAACCGCATTTTATCAACATTTCACAAGCTGCTGCCGCATAAAACCTGAGTGTCAAACAAGGTGACGACACATGCAGAGCCCAATGCTATGGCTGCCGTTTGAGATGTTTACAAGCAGAAAAGCTAGCACACATTTCATATGTGCTGCAATGGATTCCCTCAACATTTGGCAACATCTCTGAACTGTTTACATCATAACATAATCCCGTGGGTTACTGTCACCTTGCAACAAGCCCGAGTGCAGTTGTCAGTGTTAAAATGGCAGCATAATTACACTATCCTACGAGATTACTGCTGCCCTCTACAACTAGAATCGAGAAATATTCAGTAACATTTATCATAAATCAAAAATGTAATTGCATACAACTCCGCATTAGCCTCGTATCAGCTTCACGTCAATATGTATTTAGAAGCTGAAAGTACTTTACAGTTCGTTGCACCTGCAGCAGGTAAAAGCACAACAGCACTTCGTATAATATAAACAATACTTACCCAATTTTGTGGCATGGTTAAAAAAAAATCGTCTCTGTACTGCAGCCAGCCAGTGCTCACACCGCTGCTTCACAGGGTAAGTCTGTCGTGATTGACAGGAGTTTAGTCCAATAGATAAACTCAGCGCCGGCTCGCCGATATTTGATTGGTTCCTGAGTGTTTATCACATCCCACATTTTGAGTCAATGCAGCTGCAGTTTGCAGGTAGGCCATGTGATGGGATTAAGTCTGTGCATCGTTCAAAGGAGGGGCGAATTCTTTGGCTACAATTATTTTAATTTAACAGTCGTAGCCATTTCCAATATTTCCAAGGATTAACATTAACATTGTGTCGTACACGCGGAGAGATAAGTAAATGGGAAAGTGCCTGCTATTTGTAGGCCCGATGTAGTGCAATTTCCTACGAAACGGAGACACCTAGTGACCAACATGTGCATCACTGTTATACCACCCCGCTGCTTCAATTCATAACTGAAATTAGGCTCTTAGGCTAAAGGGCCATGAAATAGCAACTTAAATGTTACACATGTAAATATCTATAACATGATAGTTAAATTGCTAAATGATAATGGAATAATTAGTGTCTTGGACTATGTATTTATCATAAACTGTCTTTATTTTAAGTTATTGTGACTGCTAGTGTGCAAGGAGAAATTCAATGAAATATTGTTCCAATTTTTTTTTTTTTTTATAGAAATCCTGCTCCCTGAAATACAGTATATATATATATACTGAATAGATATATGACTGAAAACATGACTTACGGAGGCGGAGAGATATAATTTAAGAAAATCCGGTTCCTACCTGTCATTGTTTTGCGGGGGACAGGTGTAAGGGTAACAGACTCATGTAGTATGTGCAACAGTTGAGTGGAGAGCATGGTGGAAAGTCCACCGAATTGGGTGAACACCGTCTTTTCGTATTGGCGTTGATTCAAGAAGATTATTGAAAGATAAATCGCAGGCGCTTATTTCCCACAGGCCAGAAGGGCTGGAGAACGCTACCAACAAAGAAAGTAGGATTACAATTTCAGAAATTGACTGAAATACCTAAGGTGAGTATTACAAAGGGCACTGAAATATGAATGTTCATGAATGATGAATGATCATTAGCCTGGTTAGAAGGCTGTTAATTGGGCAATAAAGACAGCAATTAAGGGAGGAAGATAATTTGTAATCGTAAAAGGAGGAAGAACAAACGATTTAAGTGTGGTATGAGTAGAGGGTAGAAGGTATAATGATCAAGTGCTTCTGGAAAGAGGTTAAATGAAGGAAGGAAACAATCAGGAGGAGAGTGTTATGTCACAGCTTTGACACTAGAGGGCGGCATCGCATTATGATAAGGGAGTATGTGTGTTTATTTAATTTAGTTGTAGAGATGAGTAGGCTTCATTATGGCTCAGGGTCAACTTTGATTCAACAGTGAGTAACCAAAGACCAGTGATTACTGTTGTCGCTGTATTCAGTCCACAGAAAAAAAGTTATGTTCTCTTGCATTCATTTTTTATTGAGTTTAATCTCATTGGATGTTAAATAATTGAATGGTTATTCATCCAATCATAATGTTTTAAATAGTTTAACACGTTTAATTAAATGTCAGTTTTGCAAGATGGGCTGTGCAGCTTCTAGACTCTATTCGTGAAATGAAGAGATACCAAGCGAAACTCTGCTATAAAAAAAAAATTAATAATATTGGTTTCTTTATAGCAATGCCGTGTACAGATTCTGTTTTCGGGTTAAATAAATGCAATTTATTTTAGATTTGTGTTGATATTGGAGGATGTGTGCCGGCCCAACGACTGCTTTTAATTATAACACATTCTCTGTGTAGGAATATGTTGGGACTAATGCTAAGCTAAATGCATACAATAACTACACATTGTATAGTAGGCCTATAGATGCTTTGTTCCCACATAGAAGAGGAATGTCCACACTGTGGGGTGCTGACCATGGTGCTGATCCGGACCAGCAATGCAAATAGCAGCTCCATGCATTTCCTGCATAGGCTACTGTGAAATTACGCTGTCGATTTCCTTATCACACATTGACATGTTTTCTGTGACTCTGTAGCTAGGAGATAGGTCGGGGAAAACAAAAAACATACGTCATACCAATTTAGATAGTGATTTTTTTTTTTAAATGCATTTAATGCTATTTTGTTTGAAAATTCGCGCTTTCACGGTTGTATTAATACGGTTTGCCGGTGACGTCGAAGATAAAGACCACGCTTGTGCTCCGCTACACGACTTGGCTTGTCCCTGTTACCCCGCCACACCGCCCGCAGTTGCTCCAGCCCACCGATGCTGACACACACACTCCTCCTCCGGGCGGTGAGCGGGGCTTGAGCACAGGGGCTTGAGTGACACATGCTGCGCTAGTCTCCCCGCTGTATGGCCGTGGATTAGCTATATGCTAATATCGATAGGAGAGAGGAGCCAGCGAAGGCTTCCCGAGTCTGAACAGGCTCCTTTGCAGCCATGGCTGAAGGTGGAGAAGGAGAGGATGAGATTCAGTTCCTCAGAACTGTAAGTAACGTTACATTTCCTACCCCTTGCAATTGAAGCGCTGCTCTGGTGACTGTGGAAATACGTGTAGCTCTTTTTCACGGTACCTTGTGTGTGGGATTTATTACTGATGATTGCCTGTCACTTGGCTTTCCTCCCAGATGTCATTGCATCCTGTAGCCTTTGATAACTCTCTGCCTTCTTGCAGATGTTAGAGGCGGTGATAGTGCTCTATTGTTTTTGCGCATCGCTCACTGACAGCTATTGTCTTTTCTGCAGTCTCTGTCTCAAGAAGTTGACAGCACTATGTCCCATGTAAAACTTACATATGCGCCTTGCTGCACCGTTGTAGTCATAATTGTTTACAATTCGACAGGTTGACGGTACAAACACAGTGATTTAACTTAGTCTTTAAATAACTCGCATAATTAAAAGGTTTGCTCTTGTAGCATCTCTTAAATCTCTTTGAGGGGGGAAAAAGGAGTTGTGAACCAGTGTACATGCTCCATTATAATATATTCAAACGTGGTAGCCTGCCCTGGCAGTGTAGGCTGCCTGCCCAGACAGTCACCCCAGGGTTCCTGTGCAGCAGCAAAGGTCTATGCAAATGAACTAAGAACAACATTTTGTATAAAATACAGTATTGCTACACCACAGGTTACTAATGCTGTCTTACTTTTTGGTCATAAATAGTCTGTATTTATATGCTTATAAGAAAAGGCTATAATTTAGTATTAAACATGCTGCAGACTATTCACTCTTCTTGGCTCTAGTACTACATTAGAGTGAAAATATTTGACATTTATTAAAAATGCATTTGCTGAAAATGAGTGGCAGTACTGAGAAGAACACGTTCCACTGTTGTTAAAAAGATAGATGATGACCTGATGTGGCCATCTATGGTAAAATATAGAGAGGCATATCATGTCTGAAAATACACACGTGTCTAGGACAGATGAAGGAGCCGAGCACTGGAGACCCAGAGACAGTATAGGAGGTGTTTGGTTGCACATATCACTGGCACTGCTGCTTGTGGTTTCCCTTTTATTAAGCTACTCACAGATGTGTAACCTGCTGTACTTTGAGGTAAACGGAGAAGGGATGTTCTGGATAGTTATGTAAATTACAGTAACATGGTCATTTTTTTTTTTGAAGTTTTAAAACCCATTTTACAAGGCAATTTCTTCTGTAACCTCCTAGTTATCAGCTATATTTTACCTAGCAAATAACAGTGTCAACAGAGAACTAAGCAGATACAATGCAGCTTCATAACAATACCTTTAGGTATCAGATAAACAAACATACAGTAAGTGATGGACTCTTGACTCAGGCAGTGTTTTGGCATTGGAAGGCTTACCTACCCCAAGGGATGGTAGTGATCTTTAAAATGTCCCTTTTTTCTTTCAGAAAAAGCTGATACCTCCTCCATATTTTTCCCGCAGTCCCCCAACCTTTTAACCACAGCACACAGAGGTCACCACATCAGCATGCCTGCCACTCCAAAAAAGGAGCTGACATTTCAGCACCACTTTTCTGGGCAAAACTTAAATGCCAAACCAATCCACAATCAGGGTTTTTGGAGAACGAGTTTCATGAGAGTTGTGGATTTAATCGTTTTTGCTCGCTTGGCTGTTTTGGTCCCATTTGTTCGATTCACAGGGAGCAATTTCCCCCCAGATGTAACTCAGGGAGAATTGAGATGACATTGACTAAAGGAAACTGCTGTTGCTTTAAAAAGGACTTAGCAGCAGCTTGTTGCATCCCTCCACACAGGGAAGCAGCTGACAGGCTGGATGTTGTTGTGATGGGGGCGCATTGAGCGAGCTTGGTGTTCATGAGTGTAAAAGCGTGCGTTTGTGTGTGTGTGTCGAATGCAAATGCAGAGCTGTAGCTGTGTGGTGCAGTCAGGCTGCACCAGACGTGCCACAGCAGAGCACTGTGCAGAAATTATTCATCAGTCTCAGCAAGGCACAGCTCAACTACTCAGTGTAGAGGAATATAACACACACACACACACACACACACACACACACACACACACACACACACACACACACACACACACACACACACACACACACACACACACGTACAGTACATGCATATATATATAAATAATATGCATACATTTATCTACAGTACATGACTAAAGTCTGTCCTGCAGAAACAGATGCTCAATTGGATGCACATATGCCTATTCAATAACAGCCATACACACTGGCTCTAAACTTGATTTAACTTGCTTTTGACTTAGCTTTTTATTTATTTTTTACATCGGTGGCACTGAGTGGCGAAAAGTCTGTGAGGATATGTAGAGGCTGTATATTTCTTGCCGGCATCCAAATGTTGCTTGTTATTGGAGTCAAGGAGCTTGATAAAGCAGTTCACAAACTGCCTTTTCTCCAACAGCACAAAGTAATTTCCCTGGAGTGGTAGCAGAATTACCCCTGCCGGACTGCTGCCTATAAACTCAGTGGGAGGAAAGGAAGGGAAGAGATGTGAAGAGCGAGGGTATCACAGCAATGGGTAATTTGATGTTACAGGAAGAGGAACGGTGCTGATTGTGAGCAAGGAGAATCAGAGAAAAGCTTTCCCCAAACTTCTGTTTAATGTCAGAGGGGGCAAGGGGGTCGCACCAACACTTTAATAAGGCTGCATATTCTGCAGGAACTTTATTCGCCCTGTTTGGAAATTGGATGTCCTCAGATGCACAAGCTCTAGCAGCACTGGCTTCATTATAAGCAGTGAATAAAATATCAGCTTATAGTTACATAGCTCAGGCTGCTCATTATGTAAGAGTAGTTTTCTAAATGAATTGCTTGCCTACTGTGCGTTGTCATTAGAGCAGAGAGTAGAGAAAGAGGAGGGAATCATACCAAACTTTTTTTTTTCTTGTTTCACTCTGCTTTTTTTTCCTGACAGAAGGCCAGTTATTAGTAAAAACATGTTACAGCATGTGGTGCACACAGGCACACGCACACAGCTTCTCTGTTGCGAGGATCCCTGCTAGGCGAATATCAGATTCTGGTGATCTATTAGCAGTTGGAGTGGGAGTAGTGACTTTGAAAAGGCCAGACTAGGGCTGTGACTAATGCACTGTGGCAGCGCTTGGCTTGTTTATGTGAAGGCACCGGTCTCTCTTTGCATGATCCACGAGATGACTGTCAATGCGGCAACACAGAAGTAATGCAACGAGCCAAACCGGCAGACCAAAACATTAACCACATCAGAGGTAAAAACATAAGTACAGTAAAGCAGTAAAGTGTTAGATTTGGATATGCTATGTGCCCCTGATATCAGTGCCAGAGCTTGCTGCCTCCACCCACATATGTCTCTGAACACCCTGCTGAGTATCTCTTTCTTGTTCTTTTGTTACTGTTGCTCTTCTCTCCCTTTTGACATTTCACAGTTTGACTTTTTCTTGCTTTTCACTTTTATATCTTGTCTCCCTGTGGCTCTTATTCTTTTCACATCCATTGTGATCTATTGTGGCTTTACATGTTATTGACATGTGCTACTATGTGTATCTATATGCTGTGCTGTATGTTTACTGGAGGATGTTCCCTCCAGTTTGAAATGGTGTTGCGAGAGATCCTGTTAGGGTGGAGGCTGCATCTAACAGCTCCACGATGGCCCAGAGGCAACCAAAGGTGCCCTTAATCTGCAGTGTGCACTCCTATAAAACTGTACAGAACCATCTTTAGTTAGGCCAAGGCACAAGTGTTCCAGGTCACTGCTGACTTTTCGTCACAAGCCTACTTTGTTTTTACTACAGCTAAGTTGATACTTGTTTGTGCATAATTTTGGCGCTACAAGTATGCCTGACTTGCTTCATATTTGGCTCCTCCTGTTACTTGCCCTGTGTATAATTATTAGAGATCACCGTGAAATTATTCCCACTGATGGGAATTCAGTTCAGCACATCATCGCATTCTACTTGACACTAAAGAGGGGAGCTTTAATGTTATTATGAGGTCTGCTGTCATTTCATGGTTGAATAAAAAAAAAAGTAATAGCTCAGTTTCATTAGCAACCCAAAAGGCTTTTTGAGCATAATGGTGCAGATTTATGCGCAGAGATTCACTCTGTGAAGATTTCATAAAACCATGAAAAATTCTTCTTGTCCTGCAAAGGGGAATATTGTCTGGTCGAGTGTTTTTGCCATATGTTTTTACCAGCTGTTACCGAATCACGTGAGAATGCTTGACTTTCCTTATTTCTATGTAATTTATTTATTTCTGCGCAAGTATGAAATCAAATGGTTCTATTTCTTTATTATTTATTTTAGTTTTCATAACAGTGTTGCACCTTAAATAGCCTTAAACTCTTGTGACAGGGTTTTCATGAAAGTGTTATGAGAAATTATACACTGATTTTAAAATCAAAAGTGACCATGCTTATGTAATGACAATACAGGTTCAAAGTACGTACGTACGTGTCCTAACAATTTCTCATGTCGAACATACTATTAATTCCATTGAACAGTAAAGAAGACTAAACCCAAGGCAAAAACAAAAAAACTAACGACTTCCCCTCTGATTACCTGTTGAACTGTTTTCAGTTTTATCATAGTGGTTCTCTTGTCCTGGATGAGTTGCATCTAAAACTACCCAGACTTAGGGCTGTCAAACGATTTTTTTTTTTAATTGCTGAATTTCTATAGTTAATCGCGATTAATCGCATGTTTTATCACATTATTAAAATTCTATTATTTTGCATTTCAGAACTGTTTTTAAGTCCATATTAACAATGGAAAGCAATTTTTACCAGTGTATATTGATTGGGAATCAAATAAATGCAAAGAAAGTGACTTTATGAACTTGATTTTAAGATTTGTATTTGTTTATTATTTATTTATTTACTGTAAACAAAAGAAAAATATGTGAATCTAGTCACAGTGATGTTTCTGTTGCCTGCAACGGAGGTATATCAGGCATATCAGTGGCACCGGAATGAGGCCCCAAAATCTGCGTTGCTATTCCTGCAGCAGCAGGATGTGTTACGAGGAAGTATGGCAAAGGGTCAAAATAGTAGCCGCGAAGCCGAGTGAAAATAAATTAATAAATGGCGGCATGCGATTTCAAAAAATGTAACGCTTTATGTTCGGCCCTTAATCACTTCGCGATTAATGCGTTAATGCTGACAGCCCTACCCAGAATGCAACGTTATATCATGGCTTGGTGTTGATCAAATACATACTCTTTTTCTGCACTGCACATACTTCCATATCCTTACTGCATTATTGATTTCTTTCATATCTCCCATTAACATCATCTGAGACTCATTCAAAAACTCAACTTGCAGAAAAGTAAGTTTGTGTAAGGTTTAGTGTGGAAGTGTTGTTCAGCAGGAGGCTGTTTCTCTGTGTTGCATGATGAAGATGGACGGATAAGATAGGCCTGTGATGTAGAGGGAATTAAGCCAGCAGGCCTGCCCAGAGACAACCCAGTGTAAAGCTGATGTAATGAGCTATTGATCGTGCCACCAAATGAAGAAATTTCCTCAATAATATCAGTGGCATGGAGTAAGCAGGCCTGATTGATCTTGTGTTTCAGAGCATGAATATTTAATAACACGGTATAGGAAGCAGCCTCCCAAAGAAGACCCTGTTCTTTTCTCTTTGGTTAACACCTCCAACATGTGTGCCATTTATGTTTGCAACTATAGAATCAGAGGGGTGGCAGGCCTTGATATGACAGTATTGACTAATATGGACTCAAAGTCCATTAGCTGATACTAAATTGTCATTGAATACATATATTTAGTTCTTTGACCTAAGACAATTTCCCTCTAGCAAATTATGAATAGTAATTCAGAGGTGTCATGCATAAAACAATTTTTAATACTTAACACTCCATAAAACTCGCCACATTTTGGATATGGAATGGATTTTTCATGTAGCCAGCATCAAAATTATTAAATTATTAAAAGATATTAAACACCAACCATTAAAATATTACACCTCTACTGTGCAAAGCTTCGGTGATGATTAGTGCCACCTTTGGGAAGGACTTGAATGAGTTTATCCTTCATGCTATAGTTAAACAAACTTCCACGTCCCCATCAAAACTCATTAACGTTTATTAATTACATGTTAGCATTGGCAAAAAGAAACTCTTTCTGAAAAGTTGGACTTATAAACCTATTTTAAATGTGTTGTATTTTTCTTATTACATTAAAATAAATAACACCCAATTGTTATTCACGCCATGGACAAAATAGCTTTTGTACCCAGACCAACCCCTCTCTGGCACATTTCACTTTATTCAAAGGCAAAATGATTTTTCTCCCTTATCTTTACTAATAGCGCTGATATTCCTAGCACTTTTGGTTCTCTGTAACGTCTTTTTTTTTTTTTTATGCTTTGGCCACCTCCTGCTATCCACGGTTGGCTGCTTTGGACCAACAACAATGCAGTGTAATTAATCCTGCGAGCTCCACTGGCAGCATACCGAAAACATGGAAACATAACATTGTTGCACACCACTTTCATACAGGGCTGCTCATCTTGTTGGCAAGGCAGGATACATTAGCAAGTTGTTTTGGTCTGTGTATTGTCATATTACCCAAATTAATGTTCGAAACATAATTTATGTTGAGCACAATCTACTTATAGGGCGATGTGTTAGCCAGTTAGCTTTATGTATCCTGCAGTACATTCACACTGCCGCTGTGTAGTTTAAAGCTTTGGTCCTGTTCTCCATTTCCTTTTACCTCTTGCCATCTTGTTTAAATGTAATCCAAACCATATGTGCTCTTCCAACATAGGCTCTGCCACCACCAGCCATTGTTAACCTGTTGTTATGCTGCCTCCTCCATAGCTAGCAGGGCTATCTCTGCTTCTCTTTGCCATTGCTTCTTGGCAGTTAGTGTTGGCTCACACATACAAGGCTGTATTTCCGAATATGCTGCACTCCAAAAGGCTGTGGCTATCCATTAGTCACTGGTAGATCAAAATATGTGCCCTCCACACATTTTTTTAACTTGTGTGCTTTCTCACCTTTTTTCTTTTGCTACGCTCAGAGCATTTGAATGCACGTTCATTCATAAAAACTAGCACTGTTTTATGTGCTAGGTTGTTGGCTGTTGTTTTAGTTGTATTTTTAAAATACTAACTGGTTTTAATGGAGTGATGTCACATCCTTTAATCAAATTACCTGCCCTGACCTTACAGGATTAATTGATATGTAGCTAGTTAGCTTAGGTTAACAGAAAGACTGGAAGCAAGGGGATCTACTGTAGCCTCTGTCAAACTGTAAAAAAACATGTTAATAGATGAGATTTAGGTGGATTTTGTTTAACCTTTACACAGAGCCATGCTAACGGTTTCTCCTTTCTTCCAGTCTTTGTGCTAAGCTATCAGCCTGCTGCCTTTGTAGCTTTTTGAACAGACAGACAGGACCCTGGTATGGATCTTCTCATCTAACTCTCCGCGAGAAAGCGTATTTCCTAAAATGTCTGACAATTCTATATGTTGAAATAGGAATGTGATAGGTTATGGCAGAAGTAGAATAGGACGTAAATGTGGATGCTACATGTAAGCTTATAGTGGTTCTTCTTAATCAAGAAAAGAAGAAATACAGTTGGCTTGTTTCTGTGAGTCTCCCTGGTGTTGTCAAGCTTTCTCAGTTTTATCTCTGTTTTCTCAATCATTTGATGATGAGGCGCAGTGGGTTATGCTGCACCGCATCAATTATATCCTCTTTCAAGGTGTCACTGTTTGCTGCTATTTTACCCAAAACAAAAACAAAGAATAACCTCCTCAATTGTAATTAGCTGCAAGCATGGCACCAAATCCATCCAGGGAGAAAAGGTTTGGCTCATTTACCACTTTCTGCCAGATTAAACCGATTCAAATCTGAATCTGAAGCCATGACCAAACGTATGGGTTCCTGTGAAGATGTATTCTAGTTACTTATGTGGATAGACTCATGTAGTAGAGCGGTGATGGAATTCAAATTAACACAATTACATAGTTATAAGAAACATTTTTTAACTAAACCAAGAGGAAGTGTCGTATATATTAGTTCACTTTCTGAGAACATACATCTCTTAAGTGATAGTAAATGCTGTGCAACTGAAACATTTTAGGATTTCCCTGTTACCACTGAAACAATGTCAGTGTTTCAAACATTTTACCATGGATAAAAATCATTAAAACGCTCACTACTTGGCTGTGCTTGTGAATCATTCTCCTCCTACATAAAGCAGCTCTGGCATAGATCTTTCGTAATTATGTCCAATGTTCTGTCTGCCCACTGTGCCCCTAATAGGCCGTTTAGAGGAGTGTTTACTGCTGCAATCTGCTGCTGTTGAGGCTCACTTTGTAGGAGAAAGTTGAGTGTCTTTCTGAGTTTACTGAGTTTTTAAGCAAACCTTGATAGTCTTCTGAAAATGTAATCCTGGATCGTTATGCTGTGGGCAAGGTACTCCCAGTGCCACCAGAGCATGTTAGTAAAGCATTTTATTGACTCGACTAAAAGTGTGTAATTGAGTAATTTGCAGGATTTTCACACATAGGTGCATCCGGCGCTACAACAATTGCTGTGTTGAGAAAATCCAGTGATGTTCTCCCTCTAGGCGGGTGCCAGAGTCTCTGCCTTTTCATCTGATATTGACAACGGTGGCGTTTTCCCACCTCATAAAAGATTTATACCTCTTTAACAACCTCTGTGTTGCACCACGCCAGCACAGACGAGCAGATATCACCCTCTTTATTGGGTCTTGTTGCTGCAGAGTCAACGATGTGTGTTATAAAGAAATGCACTATCCAGCCCTGCCAGCAAGCAGGGTTTAAGATTCATGGGGGTTGCATGAACACCGATACACACGTGAATGCCAGCACATACTTAACCCACATTACCCTCGTCAGTTCCCAACATATTTTGAGAGTATTTTCTGCTAACATGGAACATGGCAGGTACTGCAGCTTAGGTCTGTGTCTAGCCCTGCAGGTGAGGGAATGCATAGAGATAGTGGAGCATTTATGTTGCTCAGGGTGATGTGTCCCTAAATTTAAACGATTTCAGCATTCTCTCTTTCTATCTGCCTTCTGTTTTCCTATGTGATCCGTTTTTTTCTGAGTCTCAGCTGTGCATCAGCTTTGACACCGGAACTCTTCACCTGGGCATCGTCACCGCTCCCCAAACAAATAGAGTTTGACACAGCGGTGTCTCAGCTGTAGTTCAATCTCAGCTCTCCTTTGTGCAAGCATGTGGATGAGTGCTCTTAAGAATTTCAGTCAGGTCAGGCCTTAAAGGACAATGGATATTTTTATCCCGGAAAGTTCACACAGCGATCACTGTTAGCGCATACTTTATATAGGGAACAAGTGTAATACTGTTACACTGTCCAGGTCTCATCCGAACAGGGTAAAAAACATATAATCTCGTTTGAATATAAAGATTTGTCTTTCTTGGCAACAGCTAATTGTTGAGGGCAATGTTCCCTTTAGAGCTTTGGAATTGTAGGATATATAGGGTGACTACATCACATCTGCATTACCCAGCATGGCCTAAATGTGAACATGCTTGCACTTGATGAGTCTGTTTAAATTAATAGTTTAACCTTATAAGAAATGTGCTTATTTGCTTTTTTGGCAAGAGTTAGATGAGAAGATCAGAACTACTCTGTATGTTTTAATATGAAGTTGGAGCTAGCAGACAGTTAGCCTACATGCATTGTAACACAAAGACTTATGTATTAACATTTTATATCTCATTTGCTGAGACTCCAGGAACTCACGGGCCAGACTAAGGAATAGATCCAGCACATAACCCCCTGTATATTTATAAATTATTTTTCTATTTTCACGGTTTGGGTTTTTGTATGGATTAAAAAAACAATATGTAATGGTTTAATCAATGGGGGTAAGCCTCTCTTCAGAACTCAAACCTCCTATGGCGCCATTTTGATGCTACCAAACGCCCACCCGCTGTTAGCATTCCATTGACTGCCATTCATTTTGACGTCACTTTGACAGCGAATAACTTTACATCTGAAGCGTTTAAAGACTCTATTTGTCCATTGTTTATTTCTAAAGAAACACGACAATGTATAAAAGGCTCCATTACCTTGTACCTCACGTTATGGCTCCGTAGCAGACGTTTTTGTAAAAATAGGCTAACGATTGTGTCATAACCACACAACTTACTGTCGCATAGTAGAGGAATTACTGTATAGTACAGGAGAAGCTCGCAGGCAGTTTCGACTTACATGAGCTGTTTAGGTTTAATTACTAATGTTAACTAGCATTTTAGTTAGCAATAATTAGCCTGTCCCCATGTTATCTCCTTACATATATCTACGCTCTCCGTCTCTGCAAGATTGGGAATGATTGAGATTTCTCTTAGCACAGCTACCAGAAGACTTACAACTTTCAGACAGGTTGCTCACGTCACATTTACGTCGTCTCTCTCAGTTGGAGGCTGCGCAGTAACGCTCAGTGCTCACCAGAAAAGTGCTTCTAATAGCCTTCACTGGTGTCCGTCCAGAGCAACGGGATCTGTTGGTCCATTATTATATACTGTCTATGGACATGATCCCCAGTCTCCTGGGGGAAACTAAGTCCTGTGTTTTACCCATCCTTCAACCCGACCAACCGCCCTACAAGGATTTTCGCCCTTTTGACGCTAAGGCGTCAATTCACAAGCAGTTGCAAGGTAATGTAAGTCAATGGAGGCCAAACACGCTAAAAAGCGAGTATGCGTCTTGATAACACGCCAATAATGGCGTACGAATTGGCGTGTCATACATACGCCACTTCATGAGATCAGTCTGCAAATGCACATGTTAGTGCTGCTCTCCCTTTGGACCTCCAAAAAGGATCTTTCTCTAAAAAAATACAACACATTGCTTGTCAGAAAGTAGAAGCAGCCAATTTTCACTTCGCTGTGTTCTGCCACAGAAAGTCTTAATTCCCTCGGTAACTGAGACTACTTTGTAGAGAGGAAGCAGAGGGAGTGAGAAGTTTGTTCCTAAGCCCCAGCTATAGCGCTGTCACATATTGCCCCTGAGCATACCCAATGCCATCATGGAGTCAAGTGAGGTAAAGTACAATACTAGCCCAATCTCCTTCCATAGTCATTGCATCGTCTCATGTCAAAGCACTTAAAACATCACAGAGATGTTCCATTGCCATGTTTTTACTTAGTGTCTGTTCAATAGTATAGACAGTGTAGACAGTGGAAGCCTAAAGCAAGGAAGTGATATAAAAATGCTTACTTAGCCTTTCACATTAAAGTCACCGCCGGGGAGCAGAAGAAATGCTGCAAGGTGCAATGAAACACTTTACAGCTTCCCTTCTGCTCCTATGGCACTGAAGCATGCAGACAGGCTAAATGCCTCTAGTCCTGGGAGGGGTTTGATCTGCCTGCAGGGCTCACCTAGTAACATTTTTTTTTCCTAAATCTTCTCCTCATATGACCTGTAGCAGCCCTCAGTTTTAATGGACTAATACTTTAACTTTTACGTAATGTCTGCGCTCTAATATACTGTTATATTAGAGCTAACAGCGACTACACACATTCTGTGCCATTTAAGATGTAGCCATTTTTCACCCTGAGCTATTTGGCTCACAGTGATCGCCATATCCGTCCAATCTCCGAGATGGATTGCCTCTGTCCATATGGTTGCTGCTGTTCACAGCTGTATAGAGTGAGTGTATGGTGATTGTGTAATTAGATTGCCTACAGTGATTAGACAGTCCAGGTCTGAAATGCAATATGCGCCAGATGACACACACACACACACACACACACACACACACACACACACCTCTGAGAGGATCAGATATGGATGGGACTATTGAACCACCATAGATTAGATTATTTTGCAGTGTCTTGGTGGTATTATCTTGTGTATTCATTCTTAGAAAGTCGAATTTGCATCAATAGACCTTTCAGCCAATTACCTACCGCAAACAAAGCTGAAATAGAGAGAGAAAATAGCAGTTTAGCTATTTTTCAGAGAGCAAAAATCTTACTGTAGATAATGGTGTAGAGAAATTAGATTGGTACAGAAACTGTCGTTGATGTGGACCTGTAACGTCCATTGAGACATTGCAAATTATATTTTATATTTTCTTTACTTGACTTACTTAACTCGATATTTTCATATTTTAAGTTAAGATCTACAGGTAGGGCACACTGTGTACAAATGGGAAATGTGTTGAATGATTCTCAAACCTCGTTCTGTATCCATGCCAGTGCAGCCCACAATGCAGCTGCATGTATTTTGTGCCAGGGACTGACACTGTTCAATAACGAGCTATAAAATTGTCATCTTCAGCACCCCAAGCAAAGCCTTTAAAGGAGACTGAAATTTTTGTGGATGTCGAGATGAATTCATAATGTCACTATGGCCTGTGGATTTTAATAATGTGTGTTTGTGTGAGTTCCTTGTGCTCTCTGTAGCTCTGTTTGCCTTTTCATTCTTTCTGTCTGTCTGTCTGTCTCTCTCTCTCTCTCTCTCTCTCTCTCTCATGCTGTCTGTGCTCTGGGGGCAGCATGTTCAGCAGTGTGCCTCAAGATGAGCATTGGTGCTCCCATTTACACAGCAACACTGAGTCATGAGAACAAAGCTTCACTCCTCGACTAACTTTTGTTCTCTTGCTCTTTCCATTTCTGCTGGTGTCGCACCACAGTGAGCATTAAGCTGCAAGTCTATGAATACTTCAACAGTAAGCCATGTGTAATCTCCACCAGAATATTCTAGTACAAACATTTCTTGTCAGTGCTTCTTCTGATACTGGAGGACCAATAAGATGGTCAAATAATTTGTCATACAAATAGTTTTCAAGTGTTGGTGCTAAGAAAGTGACTTGATTTGATCCTCATTAACAACTACAGTATGAGGGACCAGCTATTTATAAATTCATTAGTAAGTTTGTGCGTAATGTCCTTCTTACTTTAAGTTCTTAGTAACTTTTTTAGTGGTTTTCTAAGGTTGTACCATTTAAAATGTAAGAAATGTCTCAGCAAGTGAAGACCTAAGTAATGTGTAAATTAGCTGCTAAGAAACATCTGTAGCACCATCCAATCAAAAGCTATCAACTTAACAGGAAGTCACTTTAGCACCACAAGCAGTAGCATAACTGCCAAAAATAAATTCAGAGGGCCATATTATATATTAAATGTAATTGCCAATCCTTTATGAATGTAGGCATTACTGTGCACTACATAGGAGTACAGTCCAACATAATCTACCATCCGACATTATAGGATCATTATACTATAGAGAAACATGGCAAAAAAAAAATAAGGTATGCACCTCACACTGTATATAATTACTCTTACAAACAGTTTTATTCTGACTACTGGAGCTGATAACAACATTAAGCCACCTTGATTTAAAGTGACAAATACAGTTTTTAAAAAAAAGTGACAAATACAGTTTGACCTGGTCCTAAATCCTTTTGGATTCTGATAATTCAGAGGTAGTTGTACTGTAACGTTACATCATATTTAACATCTACACCTAACATGACCAGGAGGCATGAACAGGTTAGGCCAATAATTCCCCTGTGTTTTAATGGTGTCATTATAGACTGCAGTCCTTTCCTCTCCTATTACTGCTGTGAATAGCCTTCTAATAGGCCTGGGAAACACCTGGTCTGTTTCTGTTCCTACTCTGTCTGTGTGTGGGTATGAGAGGAGAAAGACAAGGCAGGAGTGAAAGCTTGTAGGGGGTGCAACCGCTGCCCAGCTGTATTTTGTTCTGCGGTGCCCAACCAGCTGTATCAATCTGTCCAGAACAAAGTCACGGTGTGTGAGCCAGCCTGTGTACAGTGTTGACTGGCAGCAGGCCCCTGGTGAGGATGGAGACTTATTAGCCAGTACACTGTATAACAGAGTCACACGGGGACAGAGGCAAGTGGAGGCAAGTGCTGTGTTCTGCTGTGTGTATGTGTGGTGCATTGGCTTTGCTTGCAGGAGATTTTCCATTGCCAATCTACTTTCCTTTATTTTTTCCTCCTCCTCTCGCCTGTGCCGCCATACCCTTCAACCTTCTCCCGGGGGCCGCTCGGTGCCACCCTCGGATCAGTTTGCTGATGAATATTTGGCACAGGATCAAGCTGAAGATCAAATCTGACCTCAAAGAGCAAGGCAGGGAGCAGTCTGGATTTTATCACCACAAGCCTTTACTTTAATGGGGCATACTTAGCAATGGCAATTTCTTCTTAACGGAAGGTGTAATTGTCTTGTCTTTATGAACTTATTTATATTTACAAACCCTTTCTCACCAGTTTTTTTTTTGTGTAAGACTCTGGCATGCCAACAGACGATTGGTAGTTTCAGTTGACGCAATTTTTGCAATTCAGCTTTATGTGCAAGCTTTATTTACCACATATTCAGGAGGTGACAGAACATGTTGTTGACATGGGTGCTGCATAGCTTGTGGCTCTTTCGGGTGTCAAGGCATCTGAGAGGCCGAAATCTGTTTTTATAATGGATTTAAACAGGAGACACATTAATAATGTCACTGCTTGTCATGTTGTTCCTGTCTTATGGGAGTTGTAACATTGTAACCCCCAAAGTCCTTATTATGAAGTGTTTATTTTCTCTGCAGCATTGATGCTTTAAATTTGAAGGAAAATATCTCCCATGAAAGAAGATGAGCAATGGTGATGTCATGGGTGCTGGGTGTAACATAGTGCAAGCAGTGGTAATACAAGCCTTATCGGAGGCATTGGAGCAACACATGAAATACCGGAGCAATTCAGTTGCCGTTACACCCAGACTCAAAGTGCTCAAAAACGGGAAGAATCTTATTTTCTTCTCTTACTCCAGCTTGTGTGTGTGTAAGATATTTTGTGACTTCAGCTTTACAGTAGTTATTGTAGCCCCTCCAGGTTGTACTAGGTTGTATTGAGAATACATTGCCAAAGCCCTGACTGCAGCTCTGCGCAGTGCACAATAAGTTGGTTGAGCTGATGGCATGCACTGCATTACCTGCTGAAATGCTGTAGACATCTCTTAGGCTTAGATACTCCAGACTTCTCCTGAGAGTGTTTCTGCTTCTACTTATTCCAGTACTTGAGATGAAGTCTTCAACAGAATAAGTTACACTCCACTAACCCTGGACTTGTCATCCTTGTTGTCTGAAGGGCTGGAATCCAAAATGCATATGTAAATAAAAAACCAAACTGGGGAGAAAAGAGAGGCAGAAAAAAAGAGATGCTCTTTAAATAATTGCACACTTCTAAGGGGCCTAATGCCAGGATTATTTTTTTCATGAGCCATAACAACCCATTACATTCCTCTAAACTCTGTAATCACTCTTTACTATCATCAATAATGATAATTTATTTAGAAGCCGTACTGTCCGTTCATAAGTCCATGCCAGCAGCACTACAAGGTCAGGCCTGTTAGGGCAGCACGGGCAGGTTTACACCCACAACACTTTTGTGTTTTACAGGAGTCTTTCATCTCTGCCCAAATTCATTGGTTGATTGACTTACTGCAGCGTTGTTGAGGAGACCTTTGGTATGACTACCTGTCGCTATGCAGAAATCTCCATCAACGTCATTATTCCCATGTGCAGTGAACCAAGAGAGTGTGATTGGTTGAAACCAGGAAAACAAGCTGAGTTGTCATCACGGCCCACTCATTGATATGCTCCAGTGCTACTCGCACAATTCTCAGAGGAGTTTTACGCTATTGTTGTTGTTGGTGCATACACAACACACAGATTTACACAGAACAAAGGAATAAGAGTGAGAGAGTACTGTATGAGAGTGGGAGTATTATAATAGAGTGAAATTCAATCTCAATGTGCCCTTGGAGACTCTGCTCACTTCTCACAGTTTAAGGACAGCTGAATGAATGATTGTTTTCTTGAATCTGAAAAGCGCTGAAGCCCTGACATCACATTTGAGATGGCCGTTGTTCCACTAGCTTCTGCGCTTCAATGCAATCTCATTGAGAGTATTTTTATTTTTTTGCCACGCTAGCTGTGTAGATGACTTGTTATCACTTTGGTGATCCCCTGAATTGTCCTTTTATTATTACAAAAGTCATGGTGATGATGTGAATTAGGTTTCCTTCCCTCTGACAGAACCCGGAAGTTCCAGTATCTCTTTGGCTGTGTATACAGCTCTGATTACTATGATTCTGCTTGACCTTTCTCATTGTTGCTATAGAGATCTTTGCATACAGTCAGCCAAAAGGAGTAGAAACCCCTAAAGTCTGATTTTGTAAACTGACCCATCTCCAAATTGAGGAGAGCATCTTCTTTCCTTCCAGTCTGACTGCCATCACTTTGAGCTTCACTTTATGAATGGTTGATAGCAGTGAGTGCCCCCTCCTCCTCTGTAGCAGCCTGATATAAGAGGGGTTGGTGACGGAAGGAGGGAGAGACCGAGAGAAAGAGAGACAATGTCAGATACGGAATTGTACTTCAGTGTGGGGGTGAGACGGGGGGAAAAGGGCCAATTGTGGGCCAGAGAAACGAGAGTTAGCCTCTTGTGTGTGTGTGTGTGTGTGTGTGTGTGTGTGTGTGTGTGTGTGTGTGTGTGTGTGTGTGTGTGTGTGTGTGTGTGTGTGTGTCTTGGCACTCAGACAGGCAGGAATGCGATGCGTGGATCGATACCCTTCTTATATTGCCCAAATCAACCCTATGCTCGCTCCCTCAACAGGGAGAACGATTGCATGTTTCAACCCAGCCAAGTGTTGATTAACTGTAGAGGGCTATTCATTTCAATCTGCATCTGAGTTGAATAACATTTTCACATTGAGCCAAGCCTGGCAGCATTATCCGAAGTCTTTCCCCATAACAGTCCCATGAATGGCACAATCAATTCCAGCAGGTCAGTATTATCTCAATTATATCTGCTTCCTACTGTACGTACAGTATGTATGGACCCCGTATATTATGAGACTGATGGCGAGATTGCCTAAAAATAGGATTATGACATTGCAGGCTGTTTTTTGATAATGATAATCATGAAGATATGATTAAATACTGAAAATACTTTATTATTAATTGTATTATTTATTCACTTTCCAGTCCATTTTTTTGGAGTTGGGTCAAAATCTGTTTCCCCATCAATGTTAAGTTTCCCCTTATTTGAGCCCAACCTTATCTCTAATGCTGGGTTCATGTCTTATGGAATGAATGACTCATGATGTAAATACATCAGCAAGTTACTAATCACTAGTCATTAATATTATAAGACAAACTTCTTTATCATATTCAGAATAATTGTGGTATTATCATGAATGACACCCTTTTCTTCGCTCACAATGTTCTTTGCATTATAATCTCTCCCTGGATCAACTTGAGAAAAAATATAGTGTCATGTGTGCATTTTGAGGGCCCTGAGGTTTGTCATATTGATTTTTATGCACACAAATGTTAAAAACAAACAGACACATAGATACTGGTCATATTTCTCTCTCTCTCTCTCTCTCTCTAATGCATCATGCTACACTATAACGGAGTGCTTTACTGTTACTACTACTACTACTGCTGCAATCTGCTCTCAGCACAATCCCCCTTACATTAAATAATGCAGCTGGCCATTGTGCAGAAGCTGCTCCCCGCTTCCCCATCCCATAGCAGCCCATATCAGCAGATTTCCGTTTGCTCTGCTATTATGAAGAGTAACTATGTCCAACTCAGCGTTCACAGGGCCAGCACTTTAAACGTAATCAAGCCATTTACACAACAGCAGCATCAGATCTTTGTTTTCAGCTGTTCTTCCAAAAGAATGCATATTGGGGGAAGTTAGTTTAGTTAGTTTCTTGTGACACTGTATTTAGCTTTGCTGTGCTCACATTTCTTAGATACATATACAAATATACGTATACAAATATAGACATTCATTCTCAAATATATGCACACATAATTTCATAAGTTCATATGCAGCATCAAAGCCACGCAATGCCTCTTTTATATAAAAAATGAATTAATTCAGTTGGACATTATTTTCTTTTTAAACATGTAAGGCTACAATCAATTGCCTCATTTGTACCACATAAACAGAGTAAACGGCCTAAAGGAGATTGGACTCAAAGGGATCAATTATGGATGGTCTCTGTTTGATCATCACATTTAGACGGGAAATCCCTCCAATTAGCCGGGCGGAGACCGAGAAAAAAAGGATAACTTGTGAGAAGGTGGGGAAATATACAGTATATTTGTATTATAATTAGCTCTTTGTGGTGCATTTCACTATTTGGTTTAAAAGTTTAAGCAAAGTATGGTATACTACCTGAAAATTACATGTGAGTTTGTTGATCCTCGTGTAAAAGTTCAAAAAAAGAAACTCAATGTCAGACTTATTAAAAAAGCACTGCTTGTTTTAAAATAGTTCATTCCAAAGATTTCTAGATTTAAAAAAATTTAAATTTTAAATTATACAAGTTATTGTTTTTGGTTGTACAGATTCTTTGTCTTATTTTGAAAGTATCTCATTAAACAAACACAAAAAGCAAGAGTGACACCGCTATAAGGACCACACAGGGGTTCCAGTATGAAGATTATATTTTGAGAGTTGTGTTATTGCGTCCAACAGTCTCCGGTTGTTTCTCCACTGCTGTGGAGGGAAATGACCAGAGACAAAACGCTTAGAAGGCCTTAGTAGCACAAGAGTCTCCCCTGAAATTGTGTGTGCATGTGTGTTGGTGAAGTGGGGTTCTCTCGGGACATGATGCACACACACGCAGCGTCTGCGTGCACAGACACACTGACTAAAGTCTGTTTTCTCTTGACAGGATGATGAAGTGGTGCTCCAGTGCGTGGCCTGCATCCAGAAGGAGAATCGCAAGTTCTGCCTGGCTGCTGAGGGACTGGGCAATCGGCTGTGTTACCTGGAGCCCACATCTGAGGCAAAGGTAGGCACACTGTTGCATGGTTTGATTCCTTCTCATCTGAAAAATATTCAGTGGAACAAAGAGATACATGTTATTGTGTGTTGGATGTCTCTGCTGAGCTCCTTGATCAAAAAATATCTACTTCATTTGATAGAGTTTGTTTTCCCTGCAGTTATATAATCCATTTTATATTTTCACACACACGTGCGCATACAGGATGTAATCAACAAATGTTGAGGCATGAGGCAGTTATTTGAACCGGATGAAAGGAATGCGTTGACGCAGGGTGAGAGTTCCATGGAAACCAAACATCCATTTAGTTAATCCTTGTTTAGGTCCAGCAAAGATTCAGTGAAGCCAAGCGGAGACGCACAGAAAGCCAGCTCAGCACGCCATCAAGTCACAGTCTTCTTGATGAGCTTTTCTTCCGAGGGTTAAGGGACGACATGGCATCTCAGTGGGGCCGCCGTCACATGATAATTCCCAGAAATGACGCACTTGGACGTGTTTGATGGATTGTTTCATAAACACTGCTGTCATTTGCTCTAATTGCCTATAGCTTTATTGCAGCTGAGCAGTAGCTGTAGATGCTGATGCATTCGATGGTTTGTGCGACTAAGTGCAGTTGAGTTCGATTTAATCGTTTGCCTTTGTAATCAGCCGGTTGCCACCTTATTGCGTTTTTGTGCAACAAATGAACAAACAAATGAAAATTATGAAGCGCATCCTGAACCTTTTTTTTTTTTTTTTCAACGTGACAGTGATCAAGCTAGTAGGCAGAAATATCTGAATGATACTTGGCTGTTGGAGAGAACCGTACCAATCCCAAGACAATTTCACCTTTCTCCGGCCCTTGTTGCTCTGCTGCTTATCTGGCATTATTGTTTTCCCATAGCAAAGCCTGTTGACAGCAGGCCTAATGGGCTTTTTCCGCATTGATAGTCTTTTAATCATAATCCATTAGTATTGTCTGAGATTAATTTCGCTCAAGCTATGACACCAGGCATATACAGTGTGTAAATGTGTCAGAGACACACAGATGCTTTTCAGGGAAAGGAGGCTAAAATAAGAAGGAATAAAAGACCCATGTACTTGTGGCATTTAGTATCTTCTCTCCTTTCAACAACCCCCTCCTGCCCTCCAACAGCTCTCACAAAGAGGATGTGTGTGTATGTTGTTGAGGGTATTGTACGCAGAGAGAGGTGAGGCTTTCACCCCTTATTGGATGGTAATTACACCTGACAGGTGTGATGGATGTTCTCTCTATCTGGCATTTTGTCTTCATGGCCTGCGTTTTTTTTTATGAAAAGGCATCACCCCACCTTTTGGATCAGCGACGAAGAGGTGAGAAAACCTAGGTGGCAATTTAGAAGCGGAATCGGATGCCTCCTTTCCTTGGTGAACTAGTCTAGTAATTGGGCACAGAACCAGCACTGCAGGATGAGGTTGATTTAGACTTTGCACAGTTTAAATGGCAACATCAATCAGCCTGTAAGAAGCTGGTTGATTGTGATATACGACCAGCAGCTCTCGCCCGTCAGTGACTCAATATTACGACCACTGGAGGGTAGATGCCCACATACCATAATGGCAGTGAAGCTGTGTCTTTGTTGTGTGTACAGTGTGTGAATCAAGCCAGACTTCATCATATACGCCAACTGACTGATTATTTGCAAATCCTCTGTTTTAGCTCCTTGCTTCAATTAACAGTTTTAGCAGCTCCTCCAATTAAGCTGAAAAGGAATGACAGAGTATGAGATTACCTCCTCATGGCAATCAGCTTTGCCCTTTCTGACTCTCTCTGTGGAGACAGACGCCATCTATCCCTGCCCACCATCTAGCTGCGCTCTTTCCCTCATTACACTATTGGTCATAAACCAAATGTCCCGGCATGTCCAAGCTGCTGTAAATCTGTCTCCCGGCTCTTCCTGGTAAGAGGACATCCTGACAGGGCTGGACAGTCATCACCACCTCCAGCTCTTCTAGACCTTCATTTAACTGCCTTGCTCTCTCCAGATAGTCTCCTCCCCACCAACTGTTACAGTCCTGCGCCTGGAGAGAGCAAAGGTCAGCTGTTAGTCACCCAGAGAGATAAGGGCAGGGCTAGATTGCTTTCCCCCCAGACCCTTTATTATGATATCTCTACAGTGACAGTGCTAGAGGGAAGGCTGGTCAGTGTTGAGACATCCCCAACCCAAACAGCATGCTGAAAATGTGTTATATTGCATTACACTGACATATTATCAACAGTTTTTCCTAACTATTTATGCACTTAGCAGGTACGGAGAAACATTAGCTCTCTTTGGAGTCATGTTTCTGGCCACCTGATGAATGCAAATCCAATATTCATTCATTTTAGCTCTGCTTTGGTCTCCACTAACTCATGAGGGAAATACCTAGCATTTTAGCCACTAAATGCTCCTCGCTAAATGTGTCTGTCTGCAGTTTGGTGCTGTGTAGGTACTGTAGAGTATGTTTTTAGAGCCTGTCAATGAGCTAAAAGTTGCTGTCAAGCAGTAGATGCCTGAGGCTCAGGGAAAATGCAGAGTCAGGTGATAACTCTCTGTGGGTTGATCACTTTGAGCGATCCCTTTCACATATAGGCATGTCAGCCATTGTTAATATTGATTCTAGCTGCTTTAACTGACTGATGAGAGTGGTATTAAGTATCTTCTCATCAATGGATGTATTGCCCCAAATGTCAAACTGTTACGTTAAGTGCATTTATGGGAGTTTTGAGTCTTCTGGACGACAATAGCATAAATTAGTTAGCATGAAAATAAATTCCTACCATCTTTTAAAATAAAACAAATTATTCAAGTTGATATCTAAATTAAGCGATTGTGGAGCGTGTCAGCCAATGAAACAATCTGGAAGCACTATTGTTGGACTTCAACACACTGGCATAAATTAAATCAGCTCTGTTTTCACTGAATCATTTGCACAGTCTCGCCTGGAGCATCTATACTTCAACATGACTTAGTTTTTAATAATCAGATTGCCATGTTTGTGCACAGTAGTGGTCCTTTGCATCTTGACTGTAAATCTATTGTTACTTTACCCTGAAACTGGGTTGTGTGAAGTTTGCAAATGAGGTTAGATTTACATGAACCAGTTTGGGAGGAGTTTAGCTACTCAATAAGGAGGCCAGGGCAGGTGTTGATCTAATTTATCGTGTAGCCATTCCCCACAATATCTCCATCCCTGCTTCCCTCATTCTGTCAGCAATTTTCCCCTATCCTCTCTTGTCCCAGTTTGGGACGCAATTTGGACGATCTTCTTCGTAGTGCTCTGTCCATGACCTGGCTTATCTGAGCACAGACTGACCTGAGAGCACTTAATCTTTTTTAAAGTACCTTTTTAATGAATATCGCCCACTTGATTAAGAGGAACTTGGTTCAAGTGCGGCTTTCGGTGTTTTCTGAGGCAGCTGCTTTCGTCATAGTAGCCTTGACGTTTTTGGTTCACACTTTAGTTGAGAATGTGCTGTACAGTATACTACTGAACTGTATGGTGCTTCTTTTGCCCTGTAGTCTTTGCACAGCAAGACCATATATTCACCAGATATTTTCCAAAAACTGAGCTAAAAGGAGAATGAATATTGGACTTCCATCCGTCAGGTGGACACAAACACGACTCAAAATTAATGCTAATGTACTGTATCTCCTGGATGTGTAAAAAAGTAACCATTAGCTAAAGATAAAACAAATTAATAAAATGTATTTCAACTTAAAAGCTGTTGTGTTTCCAGCATGTTTTCACTACCCCTCATGAGATAACAGTTTCAAAGGTTTCATCACCAAGAAATAAGTAAACTGCACACTTCTTGGACCTAAATGCCTTTTTCTTTCATCTAAATGGTAGAGGGGTAGAGATGGTGTAAAAGTCATTTGTAAGTCCAACTTTTTGGGAGACTGCCTGTTGACACTGGTTGTGTTTCTGTTTAGTGATAATATTAGAGTTTTTGGTACAGGTGACAACACCTGACATAAGGAATGAACCCTGGCTTCTGAGGTACAAATGTCTTCTGTAGCTCCTTTTAGCCTGAGAAGACAATTGCATTTTTAGAGCCTGTAATATCTGTCTCCTTCAGCTTGAAACTATTACTTTGAACTAACTACTACAATGAGAACACAAGAGTGAATATTGTATGTAAAGTAGATGAAAGTGGCCTTAAAAACTGGTACTCATTTGTAACATGAGACCCACTTGTCTGTTGTTGCAGTATGTTCCTCCAGACCTGTGCATCTGTACCTTTGTGCTGGAACAGTCTCTGTCAGTACGGGCCCTACAGGAGATGCTGGCTAAGAGCGGACAGAACAGTGAAGGGGTGAGTGATGGTGAACACACACACACACACACACACACACACACACACACACACACACACACACACACACACACACACACACACACACACACACACACACACACACACACACACACACACACACATGCTAATACACATACACAGATAGAAAGCACTCTGACAATCCATACTTCAACTCCTCATAATCCATCAAGTCATGTACTGTATGTCACACTCTGTTTAGACGTTCAAATGAGGAGGTTGTAAAACAGTGTATTGTAATGAATGAAGTCAGCTAAGTTGAATACTCTTAACTTGTTCAGTCACTATAAAGAGATTAATGGGCAGAATAGACCCATTACAGTGGCCAGGGGACCTCAACTGCGGAGAGGTCCGAGCCCCTATGAATATAAATAAGGATGAAGGGGATGCCCTGGCATTACTGCAGCTTTTCCTCAAGTGCTACGTGCACTTTTAGCCCATTTGATTAACACCAAGGCTTGAAGGAAAACAGCATACTTTAGCTCATACATATCTTCCTTTTTAAAATAAGCATTCTACAAGCAAAGAGAGCCAGCAGATTTGGATTTTTTTCAATCAATACTATGTCGCTGAATTTGTAATTAACAATTCATCATTGTAATTTCTGCACCTGATGTTGTTTTAGTCGTCTTCTTGCAAGTGTGTTTGCTTCTCTTTGTCATTGCTGTGACAGATGTGTAATTCTCCCTTTTCTGTGTATAATCTCCATCTTCCGCATGATAGACACGCGGCCCGGAGCGATGGGTATGTTCACCACTCATACCATTCCCCTCTCATCCCCAATGCATGACGCAGTAGATTAGTCGCAAAGTTGCAAAACGCCTACTATAACCCATCATCACTGAACATTTGTCTTTACATCAGAAATCATTAGAAATGGTTTATAGTTTATGCTAACACCAGAGCCCGTGCTTTGAAATAACTGATGATCAAATGGATTTTTTTTGTACACTGGGTGAGAAGATTGTGTCTGAGCTCCTGCCGAGCTGACAGAGACAAATAGAGGTTAGTATAGACTTCCAAATAAGGTTCCTCGCAAACATCAACTCACACACAACTCCCTTTCCATTGCTGGAGAACTAGAGCGGCACCGATGTTGGATTAGCGTCAGATTAGCATTAGTCTTGCCCTCAGGGGCATTCAGATGGATGTTCATTGCAGTTCATTTGTTTTATATAAACCCCACCACATAGGATAAGCTCTCATTTGTCACAGTATATTTTTGACTCACTCTTGGCTGTGTGATATGAGATGCTATGAGAGGATGCAAACAGCTGAGACTAAGATTTCTGTGACAGCAAATGATCACGAGTGATTTAGTAAAAAAGCTCTCCACTGACTTTGAGTCCGCTTTTGCCACATGAATCCTCAGTTGTTAAAGTGCTCATATTATGCTGTTTGGCTTTATCCTTTTCCTTTATAGTGTTCTATATCTTTTTTTGTGTGCATGTTATAGGTTTACAAAGTGAAAAAGCCCAACGTCCACCCCAAAGGGACTTACCATCTCCAACAGAAAACACTGTTCACAAACTGCTCCAAACAGCTCTGTTGTAGTCCAGTCTTTACTTCTGTGATGAACATGCGTCACTTTGTACCACACGTTATAATGTTCGCCTAGGTGCTAGCGTGCCACGCCCTCAAACTCTGCTTCTGATTAGCTAGCAATGCTTACCTAGGTTCTGCACATGTGCGACTCCCAACGAAGATGGAACAGAAGTGAGATGCCTCACTCTGTAGCTAAAAGAGAGAGCTCAACACACAGGGTGAAAAGAGGAGCTGCAGCAATGTGCAGTACAACAAAAATATGGTGTTTTTTGAAAATTAAACCATGTAAACCTATTCTGGTACAACAATTATGAACCTGAAAATGAGCATAATATGAGCACTTTAAGACTCATATTCATTTACTTGACTTCTGTGATAAAAAGATATTTGAGGACTGGAGCTTTTTGGCCACAGTGGACTGTCTGTGTAGCAGAAGGATGGAAGTCAAGACCATTGGTTCCACTGCCGCTGTGGGGAGTTTAAGAGCTAGCTGTCAGGGAATTATGAGCCACAGCAGAGAAAAGGGGTGCTCAAAATATTAAACTCTAAATTAAAGCTCGAATGGACATGTTTAACTGCGAGTCCAGCCTCATCCCTCATGCATCAGCACCCTTCTTTAGGCTTTAACATAACACTTAAAGTCCAACTGTATTTTTTTGTTTGCCATAGCACATATACAGTACCTGGGGTCTCATTTATAAACGTGGCGTACGCACAAAACAGGGCTGAAAATGTGCATACGCCACTTCCCACGCAAAGGTTGTGATTTATAAAAAAAGAAACTTGACGGCAGAATGTGCGGTCCTCCACGCAAACTCTGACCCATGCGTATGCACATTTTGGAGACAATGGGAATTGGCAACGCAGATGGTGAGGTGGTGAACTGATGTCAGACTGCATATAGTACATGTGGGAATAATAATAATGTAATTAAATTTTTTAAGTATTGATGCCTCACGCACATTTTTTCACTCCATATGATCCACATTACCATGAAGATTAAATCCAGCAGTGTTATTTGCGCGTGTACACAGTGATAATTACGAATTTTGATTTAAGATTTGAGTTGGAATTTACAAGATGTTTAAACATCTTGTAAATTCCAACTCAAAATCTTTAATCAAAATTCGTTCTTAACATTTAATCGCCGTTGTCTCACTGTCACATTGTCTGCTACGGAGTGCAGGAGGAGGATAGCATCAAACACCCTAGTATTAGATAATGGCAGAACACAGTGTAGCCTAAATAACTAAATATCTGTCTTTAATACTGTGCATATATCATCAAATGTCAAAGTCCGGAAATACAGCCATTAAGCTCTCACGCAATCATTACACTTAATGTCCACGTTATCGGTCCAAACTTTAATACTGTTTATAACAAAACCTGCATGAAGAAAAGTGTGTTCTCGGGGTGAGGGATACCACTAGTTGATGTTGTGATGTGCGGTGACCCCGTGCGTAATGCTGCACGATGGCACTGCTAGCCCTGCAGGAGGACTACGGCAATGGAAGAATCAGGAGAGAAAGAGACTTCAGGAACCATGACGATGACTGGCTAATATACCAATTTAGATTCCCTAAAGCTGAGCTCTTGGATCTATGTACTGAATTGGGTCCAGTAGAGAGGGCAACGCGCCTGCCAGTCATCATGATTCGGCGTAACGAAAAACAACTGCCAGGTTCATTAACATACTGCTTTGTATTGACTGTTTATGGTAAAAAATGGATGTGTACAGGACGGGATAAGAGGCTGATTCACGTACGCACAATTGTGGGTAATCTGTGATTTATAAAACATTGCTCACAGGTGTGCGTATGCACGGTTTCATAAATCAGAATTTCTTTTGGCGTACGCACACTTTTAGTAAGGATCCTACGCGCAGTTTTATAAAGGAGACCCCTGGTCTGTAAATCATGTCCTGTGTTCTCCTTTAAGGAAAAAAATCAGAAGTCAAAAGGAAGACATTTTTATTCAGTATTTTTCGGTTTCATGATGGTGCCTATCTTTGCAGTACTTTGTCGGATTACTGTTAGTCCTCTGTCTACAAGGACTTTTTTGTATATACAGCCAATCAAATTGCTTTTATTTTTAAACATATTTGCATAAAGTATTAGCTTCACCTTTCTATCATGGGCAGATGGTCAGACTTACAGACTGACATTATTCTGCTACATAACACAAGAGCCACAGACAAAAACCTGCTTAGCTTTCCTGCTAAAGTCTCCTCCTTATCTAATTTACAAACATGAACACACTTGTCTGCACCTTAGCTTGTTGATCAAGCGACTACACATATTCATATTCAACGGGAAAAAGTGCATTTGTGAAATCAGTTTCCTGGCCCGATAGCTAATTAGCTGCTAAGCTGCAGCACATTAAACAGGATGTAATCTTAACTTCAAGTGTCACTTTGGTCCATGTAATGCTTGTGTGGTCCTTACTATTTAATACCAATGCTAACAACGTGTTAGCTACTGCACAAGTCTCGTTTTGATAATAAAGAACTATTAACAATAAATGAAACCAACTGCACTCACAACTGCAAAAATGGAAGAATAGATGTGATTTCAGATGGACTTTAATATTGTTGCGTTTCATACTTTCTTATAGGCTACTTGGAAGATTAACTCATCTCAACAATATTTTCCTTTACCTTTCTCTCGTTTTGTGCCTTTGTAGTAAAGACCCCAGCGAGTTGGAGATGTCTTTGACCATTTTTATTGTGTTACTTCACTGTTTTCTCTCTACTCACATTTATCTTTTCTCGATACTGCCTTCCTATTCATCATTCTTCGCCTGAGCTGAAATGTCATTGGAGGAAGCGCCATTAAAGGGGAAATGGAGGTTGAATATGTCTCGGCTGAGGCTCTGAAATCAATATGCCTTTGAACAGATGGGCTTATCAATAGACAGTGGCTAGAGAAAATCGGTACTTCAGGCTGTTTTAGCCGGAAGGCCCTGAGACACAGGGGACTGAAGAGGACCTGCAAAGACAACACACTTACAAATGGTGTAAAAACCAACCCCCTTTTAGATCAGTATTTATCAGCCACTACTCTGTGTGTCATTGCTCATCCAAAAAGCGCTGACCTGTTTGATTTGGTCAAAAGGGCAAATGAGGAGATCAGTCAGTCAAGCTGCCCTGACGGCATCTGGTGTGGTAGTGTTTCTTTTCCTCTGCCATCACTGCCACCTCTTTTTCTTCTAGCTTGGTGTTCGTTTGTGGCTGTAGTCACGCCTCCTTTATTGAGAGAAACCACAACACTGCCGCCACATGCACACACACATGTCGTTTGCTGCACGGCTCACACACCAGGAGGCTGCATCCTGCTAAATGTCATGCCTTGAAATTGATCTGGATGTCACTTTTGGTCAACAGCTGGACAGGAGATCCAGTACTTGTTTCTTCTCTCATACCTCTTTGATCCAAAAGTCTTCTTCTTTATGGCTCAATGAGATGAGGTAAATACAGTCTGACTCTTTTCAGTTGCTCAATGTGGATAGAATTTTTGCTGCAATGTGTCTCTACATGCAGAAGATTATTTTTCTTATGAGCCACAATTTCCCTCAGTGTACAATCTATCTGTATAACGCAGTCCCCAGCCGCGAGGTACGGAAGTGAGCAGAAGGCTTGGGTTTATTGGTTGTGGTGTTGATTGCAGCTGGATGTGCCTCGCTGCATTAAGCTCAGTACCTCAGCCAGCATATAGCAGTAGCCAGGAGCACAAAAGAAGCCTGAAAGCCAGTGCTGCAGTCTGCACGACCCAACCGCATCAAATCACAGGCCAGCTATTGTCCCATGTAGCCAATTGAGGGGGGATATAGGGAGAAAAAAAGAGAGAGAGAGAATGAAACAGGAGAGAGAGGCTGTGCATGGTAGGATGCTTTCATGAAACACTGCCATGCATTGTGTGTCTCTCAGATAATTAAAACTGAAAAAAATCTACTGAGCTTTGGTAGATTTTAAGTCTTGATTACATGTCATTAGTGTCCTGCAGTGGTTGTAGTTTCAGTTTAATGTGGCATAAACTTGGCTGTTTGGCATTGTTTCAGAAATGATTTCTGGATCCTGTGCCAATGGCAATACTTTGTAAAATGCCAAAGAATGGGAGTCAACTTGTTTTTCTAAATCCCTCTTAAAAGAATTGACAGTTTGACAATCGTGTGCTCTCGGCACTTTAATAATGTGTACCAAAGACTAAAATAAGGCAGAGGCGGGCAGAGAGAGGCTCAGGAGAACAATAGTTCTTTCTGAATAATGACACTCTTTTTTACCTTAATGCTTCCTAGAGGCTCATAAGGAAGGTGAGTAACACAGGAGTTGCTTGAAGAAAGACAACAAAAACTCTTCTTTATCCCCTTTGAATCTCTACCAGTAGAGATACCATTTGTTCCCCCTCCTGCATCTTAACCCAACCCCATAAGCGGTGGATTGTCATTCCCTGCTAATGTTGACATTGCACCGGAGACTGACAGTAGTTGTGCATCCTTCCCACATTCCCATTGTCGGAGTGCTGGAAAGATGACCCCGTATCGCTCATGGATACAGGAGCCAGAAACACCATCTCCTGTGGCAAGTCAGATTGCATGTCTGCACTGACGAGATGGGGTGGCAAAACCCTCCCCAAGAGATATGTGCCCCCCTCCCCCCAACTTGAGGTCATCATCGCTGGCAAGAAGGTCCTCAACATTCAGTGCCAGAGGTCGGGTCTAGATTGAAGCAGTTGGAGGGAGACCACTGGGGCTGTTCAGCTTGAGCTGACATGTAACTGTGTGTGTGTGTGTGTGTGTGTGTGTGTGTGTGTGTGTGTGTGTGTGTGTGTGTGTGTGTGTGTGTGTGTGCGTGTGCGTGTGCGTGCGCGCATGAATGATCTCTGTAGGCAGCGCAGAGTGGCGGACACAAGACTCTTCTGTATGGACACGCCATCCTCCTGCGGCATTCCTTCAGCTCTATGGTAAGAGATCGCACACAATCAATGTCGCCATCATCAAAATCAATTGGCAAGGTCTTCTGCAGAGGAGTGTGTGTGTGTGTGTGACAGCTCTGTCCTGTGTGGTTTGATGTGTCCGTTGACCACAGTATCTGGCCTGTTTGAAGACATCAAGATCACAGACAGATAAGCTGTCCTTCGATGTCGGTCTGCAGGAGGATTCAACAGGTAAAAGAAAAGCTCTGTACAGTTTGCTTTTATCCACCTCTTTTTCCTCTTTCATTCTTGCTGGCTCGGTCTCTCCCTGTCTTTTTTCCTTTTTTACCTCTGTTTGGTTCTTTCACTCTGTCTGTATGTCTCTCTCTCTCTCTGCTGTCTGCAAGCTCCCCTCACTTTATCCCTCCCTCTCTGTTCACAAGCGTCTGTTTTCTCAGTTAATATTCCCTGTGGAGCGCTGTAGACATACAGTGTGGTTATTTTTTCAGTGCTGATTACATCTCTGTTGCACATTTGCATTATTATTTATTTCAAACCATGCACCAGATGAGCAGTCACCTTAAAAAGAGTGTGTGTACATATATATACATACATACATACATACATACATACATATATAGAGATATATAGAGATATACATACATACATATATACATACATACATACATACATACATACATACATACATACATACATACATATATAGAGATATATAGATATATAGAGATATATACATACACACATATATATATTTTAGGGGTGGGGTAAAAATCGATGCAGCATAGTATTGCAATATTTTCCGTGGCAATACTGTATTGATACACGTATGCCAAGTGTTGATCTTTTGTTATATAAATTGCACATGAGAATTTAACCTTTCGGTACTAGAATAATAAGATCAATTGCTTTTTAAGTCCATCAGATGGAAAATTGAAGCGAGATGAACAAACCAGATGTTGACAAAGTTTTGCTTTGGGGACATAATTTGAAGTTGGAAAAAAGGTATTATAATGCAATATATCACAGAACATCGCAATATGTTTAAAATCGCAATAATATCGTATCGTGACATAAGTTTCGTGATAATATTGTGGGGCCTCTTGTGATTCCTACCTCTAATATATATTATACATACATAGATACATACATACATACATACATACGTACATATATGTGTCTATGCGTGTGTATCATTGTAGGTGAGGCCTGTTGGTGGACGATCCACCCTGCCTCCAAACAGAGATCTGAAGGAGAGAAAGTGCGGATCGGTGATGACCTCATCCTCGTCAGTGTGTCCTCAGAGCGATACCTTGTAAGTTTATTGTTTGCTGTTTGATCCTTAAGCTGTGTGTGTGTGTGTGTGTGTGTGTGTGTGTGTGTGTGTGTGTGTGTGTGTGTGTGTGTGTGTGTGTGTGTGTGTGTGTGTGTGTGTGTGTGTGTGGGGAGCGTGGAGTGCGTCGGCGCATCAACTCTTCTTCCCTAATGTGGCAACATTTCAGATTATCCCAATCCTGTTACCACACGCTCTCCTTCAGGAGGCTGTAACGTTAAAAAAGCAACACCCTTTTTCCTTTTGGATGACTGCAAGGCTGCTAACATTTTCATTAAGTAAAATTTGATCTGAACTGGAAATGTCTGGTTTGGTGGATTAGGATTTCTTCAGACTGCTGCCATTGCCATTTAAAATTAGTTTTCATCCTCCCCACATCCCACCGCCATCAATAATGATTATGTTCCTATTGCAATGCTGAACTGACCTTTTCAGCATTAGGCTTCTTCTTTGACTTTTATGCCTTCCTGCCCTCTAAGCTCAGCATCATAGCACTGTGCGATGTTAACCCTGGGAAACATGTCCCCCGTGATCCATGAAGTTGGTGACAGCAGCCAGCCTGTGTTTACCCCCCCCCATGGCGGCAGGGGCACAGCCAGATGACCACTATCGCCTTACAGTCACCAATGTCAATCTGGTAGTCTGTCCCTGCTGTCACCCACACAGTGGTATGTGGGGACAGCACCCAAGGGCTGCGGAGGCACTCTGGAGAGGGAGGATGATCAGCACACAGCTGCCACAAAAGTTGTTTTTTGGACACAAAAGAACTGTGGAAAACACACACACAGCATTACAGCCCCCCAGATGGTATAAATCCCCAAACACTAAAGGCATCTGTCCGTCATGTGTATGGTTCCCTCAACACTAAGTTATAAACTGGAGTTTTCTTCTGGATCAGTGATTACAGATACTGTCAAACTTAAGCTGAACTCTGTCTGACAACATTATATATATATATATATATATATATATATATATATATATATATATATATATATATATCAGAAAGCCAGTGTCTAGCGTCCTATAGAACCCACACTTGTTTGCAGTCGGGTTGTACTTTAGAGATTTATTTACAAAATGTATAAATGTTTAATATAATCTCTTACAGGTTCAATGTATTAAATTATTGTATTCTGTGAAACAACATCTTTCTCCTCTTTTCCTGCAGCACTTATCCATCTCCAATGGCAACATTCAGGTGGATGCTTCCTTCATGCAAACGCTGTGGAACGTCCATCCCATCTGCTCCGGTAGCAACATAGAAGAAGGTAGAGGCTACACACAAAGTCCCAGCTTCCATTATTTCTTCACAATTCTTTCCACACATTTCTCCATGATTCTATAGTATTTTTTAACTATATATATATATATATTAATAAAAGGAGGGGGTGTAGGCTGTCAAATGAATGTTAATTCGTAAATATATCTCAAGATAGGATAATGCAAGTTTCCACTAATTGGTCAAGGATAGGCCCCTAAACATTCAAAAGACTTTTCAGTGTTTCAGAACTAAATGTAGCTTTTTCATTTGTTAAAAAACATCTTGTTAAACTGTTTTAAACTGTCATCTTGAATTTGCTTGGATTTCTTTATTGAGAAATTAGGAAAACGTCTTCTGAAGTCAACATCAGCATTAACAGATTGCATCGATGAGATGACAAGCATTCGCAGTGGAGGCAAAACCAGCAAAAAAAACCCAGAAATAAAATGTCTAGAGTCTCCTTATCTAAATCTAATGTCCTTCCTCCTCCAATAGGCTACCTGTTGGGTGGTCATGTGATGCGGCTGTTCCATGGACATGACGAGGTCGTGGCCATCCCAGGATCAGACCAGAGTGAAGAGCAGCAGAGGTGCGAAAAACAGCAAGCGTTGAACAAACTAGATTGCGCTGCAGCATTAGGGGTCACCCTTTAGTGATGGCAGAGCAGTTATGTAGCACAAGAGAAGCTAACTGACCTGTGAGTTACCCATGGTTCCTCAGCTCCCTCCTACCATGCTTCATAAAGAATGCCTCTGACCAGCGTGGCACTTGTCTCTCGGGGAGCCAAAATGGCTGCCGTGTTATTTTTATCGAAAGTATAGCTGCCTGGTGCCTACACAGATAACGTAGGCCGCAGAAAAATGGCACACTGAGCTCGAAGTGGGTCACGACAGCGGGCAAGGCCCATTCACACTCAGCCAGGTGCCAAGATTTGTGTGTTCCTCCAGGGCAAAAACACACATACATGGTGTCTATTTTTAGAACAGAGCATGGCAAAGACGGAGGCGGGATTAGATTTTATTTTCCCGCTTTGGCTTTTCTCCTACTGTTGTCCTTGAAATTCAACAGAAGGAGAGAGCTGTTTAGAGGTCTTACGTTTTTCTGGGGCAGATCAAACACACTCCAAGCTGTCAGCGAGGTGATGAGAGATTTATTTTATCTTTGGACCCAGTCACCCAAATGATAGACAGTGTAGCTGTGGGTTATCAGGGCGCACATGTCTCTGTTTGAAGGATGTGATGCTTTAGTCAGCAGAGTAAATACAGCCAGTGTGTGTGTTTATGTGTAGAAACACATCCTCCCAGTGAATATCAGCGTAACAAGTGAGAGTAAAGAGGTGGTGTTCTTTCGAAGCAGGATGAATGACCTTGACAGTATCAGTGGCGGCTAGACATTTAAAGTGTTCACAGAAAGACAACCCACTCATGCTTCTCTGGCATCCCCAGGATAGTCAACTATGAGACGGGTAAAGCCGGTGCCAAGGCCAGGTCCTTGTGGAGGCTGGAGCCGCTCCGCATCAGGTGGGTTGTGTTTCACATGATCGGTTATCTATTTCTTTCCTTCCTGTTTCTCACTATCTATTTTTATTCTTCTTCTTTTTTTTTTTTATCATTTTCCACCATTCTCCTATTTCTCCATCCCACCTGTTTCTTTGTATCTGCTGTTTTCTCTTTCTATTTTTTTTCTCTCCACACCCATTTGTCCTTTCCTCCCTCTCCCTATCTATGATTTAATGCTGCACTGTGGCCTCTCTGTCTCTTTATTCCTCTATCTCCCTCCCTCTTTCTCTTTCCTTCTGTTGCTTTCCCTTTCTCTGACTCTTTGATCCTGGCTATTTCACAGCCTCACAGGGGATGCAGCCTTTCCTTTTTTCATTTCAAATCTTGTGTCAAATATGATATTTGTCACATTTACAATGTTTTTGACCGTGGTTTGTTTTTAATTTCTTGAAAAGAAACAAAGTGCATAATTAGAGAAATGTTCATCTATCTGCTTATTATTCTACCCCGTGGCATGCTAGATAATTAACAGCTGGCAGTAATGTTTATCAATTATGATCAAGTAATTAGCAGATATTAGGCTTCCAGGGCTTATTTAATGCACCTTTGTCTCCTTGTATGAATGCATGTGTGCTTCATTTTAATGTGTGGGTGTGATCTTGACAGCTGGAGTGGGAGCCACATCCGCTGGGGCCAACCCTTCCGACTGCGCCACCTGACCACCGGTCACTACTTGGCCCTGACTGAGGATAGGGGGTTGGTGCTGCAGGACCGGGAGAGGTCAGACACCATCGCCACCGCCTTCTGCTTCAGAGCCTCTAAGGTTAGGACATACGTACGCACACAGATACAAGGGCACAAAATGTCTTCACTTGACTCTACCGCTGTTCCTCAAGGTGACTCGTGTCACATGTGATCAACCACACACCGCATCATTACACACAAAGGATCACCTTGAAACCTTTACAAATGAACCGCCCACTCCTCTTGAACTGGAAAATCACCATTTTTCCAAGGACAATGAAAATTACAAGAATCATTGGAGCAGTGAAAGCTACACCATCGAGGTTAATTTAGCTGCTCTTGCCGACTCTGACTGAACCGTCCATTTAGCCTTACTCTGTGTAATGGAGTTTCTAGATATGGCCAGTGATTGTCAGCAAATTAGTGACCCCTCCAATGTGGATTCAAAGCATGTATTATAGAATGTAAGTAAAGTCATTTATCACTTAAGTCCTCATGTCGATTAGGGGTCGCAGTTATATCTGATCCTAGCAAAGCAAATACAAACATCCCACTGTGATAGATGGAGCCATAAACAGCAGATGTAGTTGACATTTGGTTGGTGGTTGATTAAGAACAGATCTGCATGCAGTGTGTCTGAGTGTGCATGTTTTTGTATTGTGCCAGCACACTCCACACTGACAACTTTGACATTTTCTCCTCCCCTGTGCAGGAGAAGCTGGAGCAGAGCCCCAAGCGGGACATCGAGGGCATGGGGGTGGCAGAGATTAAATACGGGGACTCGCTCTGCTTCATCATGCACATGGCCACGGGACTCTGGCTCTCCTACCAGGCACCTGATGTCAAATCCGCCCGTCTGGGTCCCCTCAAGAGACGAGTGAGCGGAGACAAACACAAGCACACACTGTTCCGTCTTCAGATGCAAAGCACATCTAAAAACAAAACAACATTAATAAATAAATGAGATTCCTCGGAGCGAATAATTAGTTTGAGGGTAATGAGTTGATTGAGTAAAGATTATTGTCTATTAGTTCGTATCTCTGCCTCGGCTAAATATAAACCTTGTCCGTTGGCTATTGTGGCAGAAGTGATAGAGGTGTGTGTGCGCGATAATATGCATGACAATGTGTCCTCCATGTAAACACAGCCAAATAGCCTGTAGTGTCAGCACCTGTGTTCCAGACATTGTGGCTCAGTGCTGGCTCCCGATGGTTGGTCACTTTCTCTCCATTAAATGACATCCTATTCCTTTTTTGGTCCTTTTTTCCCCCCTCTTTCCCAATATCATCTCATGGCAGTGTCTCACACTCTTTCTCTTCCTGTCTGCCCTGTCAAGGCGTGCCTACATTCTGAAGGTCACATGGATGACGGGTTGACCTTGCAGCGCTGTCAACACGAGGAGTCCCGCGCTGCACGAATCATCCGCAACACCACACTACTTTTCAACCGATTCATCAGGTATGCCAAACATGGCAGTAACACTGCTGTTCCTCACTAATGCACACAGTGACGTGATCACACAAATTGCCCAATTAAACCAAATTGCAGTCCACATTTGTCTTGAGCCATTTTCTTAGGCTAATTTGCAAAATGTCCTGTCATTGGTACAAGTTGCGTAATCGTTACACAGATAATGATGATGGAGCATAATTAATAGAGATGATAAAACAAAGAGTCCCCCAACTGCATAACATCACACACAGATGAATCCTAAAAAACAGACATCTCAAAGCCCCACAGACTCACACAGTCCACACAAAAAGTGTTGTAACTTCCCTCCAGATTGTGAACGCGCCCAGTGGGGAGTTAAGCTGTGGGCCTGTGAGTTTTGACTGAGTGGGGTGCCAAAGTCCCAGACAGCTCACTCAGTGGTCCAGTCATGCGTTTCCAAATGGCAAACATTGCAGCGGCGTCACGGCTGTGCACTGCCAGCTATGAAAAAGGGAGTCGTGGAGCACGTAAGTGGATGCTTCCAGCGCCCTTATTTGTTATCAGACGGCCCGCTGTCCCTGGGTTGGGCTTGTGGGGCACTCATGGCGGGAACATGTGAGAGTCAGTCAGCCTTCCCCCGCGGCTGTGACACACACATCTCCGCTCACCCCTCCCACGAGTACGACAGGAGCTATTTTTAGCGGGCCAGCGGAAATCAGCATTTCAGCATGGATGAACCTGTGGGCTAATCATTGTGTTAGTCATCACAGCCTCCCCGCAAGTCTGCTCAGCCTCCCAATTAGAGTGTCTTTACCAGGCATTACTGCATTTGTGATGAATGGGGGTATTTTGAAAACTATGCATGATCACAAACGTAAGTAGGGACTGCTTTTCTGTCTGAATATGGGGTTATTTGGGATGTGTTGACGTTTCTGTGCCCTCTCTCTCTCTCTCTCTCTCTCTCTCTCTCTCTCTCTCTCTCTCTCTCCCTCTCTCCCTCCAAGAGACCTGGATTGTCTGGGTGTTAAGAATAGGGTACTGGTCTCGCTACCTGTTGAGGAGGTGCTCCAAACCCTCAATGACCTCATCACATATTTCCAGCTCCCTGATGCTGAGCTGGAGCATGAAGAGAGGCAGATCAAGCTGCGCTCGCTCAAGAACCGGCAGAACCTTTTCAAACAGGAAGTAAGTTTCACCGTAAAGGAAGGCGCAGCAAAAATAACACAGTGAGCTGTTCTGCAGTGCAGCAAAATATGAAAAGCCCCCTGGACTAAAGAGTTTGACTTGTGATTGAGGCAATTTCAGTAAGTGACTGCACATATGGTTGAGCCGAGAGCAGCAGCAAACTTGCAAAAGACAAAGTATGTGACGGGCTAAAGCAATTGATTCTTTCAAGTGTGTTTCAATGCCATCTTGTATTTGGAGGCATTGCATTTGAAGGTGTCAGCAGTTCTGGTGTTATAAGTTTTCCCGAGGCTGGCACGAATGCACTGAAGCTTTCTGCTAAGCCTCTAGGACCTAAATTGCGATCATCAATTACGAAATGTCAGCTGCCTTACTGAGGGTGCCTATGATGTCAACTATCCACACTCCCCTTAACCTATTACAGGCTACAACAATGTTTCACCATATCCTCAAGCCAACATACATGAATGTGAATTAGCTAACTGAAATAAATGTGCATTTCTGGTGGTTTCAGTATTTGCAAATTATGCATATTTCAGCATTTCATCTTATTTACCCATCTTTCTATGATAATATACCAAAGCGGCACATCTCTGTCCCACCCCTAATATATTACATTTAGAAGGTTAATTTTTCACTGCAGACAGCTGACTCATGATTTTCCCTGGCATTATAAATCATCAGCAATTTCCATTTTGTCTTTTTACGGTGCCCATTTAGCATATCTGATCACTATAGATATTTCGCTGTGGTATAAATCACCATGACACAACCACCAAATTGGACAAGAGAGAGCCATAGGGCTGCGTTCAGGATGGTCGACTAATTGAATGCTGCAGAAAAAGAGCTCACCAAATTAAGTTGTCCTACTAATGAGAGCTTGTTATTTGAACAATATGTATTTTAATTGGGGATGTCATATATAATACATGCATTTCATATTTGTTATTTTCGTGTGGTTCTAATCATGTTCACATATTTGATCACTGTGCATTTCGTAGGGCATGCTGACTCTGGTGTCCAACTGTATCGATCGTCTGAACCTCTACAACAGTGCTGCCCACTTCGGTGAGTGTGCGGGGTCAGAGGCCGGAGCAGCCTGGAAAGACATTCTAAACCTGCTGTATGAGCTGCTGGGTAAGAAGCCCTTTTAAAACACACACACACAACCACACGCGTACGTACGTACAAACAAACACACACACTATAATCAATCACAGAGATGAGACTCGTTGTTTGAACGTAAAGTAGCTGCAGTGGTGATGAAGAAGTGGACTGACCTGGTATTTAACCAGCCATTTACAGACGCCTCACAGTAGAAGGTTGTATTCTGAGGTTTCCAGAATTCAACTTAACATTATACAGACATGCACACACACACCATCAATTTCCCATCTCCAACACTCACACACATAATCACATTTTTGGGGGAAAAAAAGACTTGCCCCCTGCATACAAAAGAGATACCCAGTTCATGTGATGTGCCTCCAGAGCATCAACACAACAAGATCAATCATCACACACACACACACACACACACACACACACACACACACACACACACACACACACACACACACACACACACACACACACACACACACACACACACACACACACTCACACTCTTGCACTGATTGACAGCTTTTTTTAGCCATTGAATGTCAGTTCTCGTCACTATGCTGCTTTCAGTTTCATTTACTTGTTCTTGTGCTTTTTGTGTTCCCATAGCACTATTTCATCAGCCATGCCTTTCCAAAATCACTTTAACCTGCTAGCATATGCTCTGTCAGATGTAGACGTATCTCACTAAAATGATCTGGCAGGGGGAAATAAATATTTTTTGCTCTCCCTCTCTGTCTAAAAAAACTGCTGTATCTGATGAATACAATGTTTGGCTGAAAAAAATTTTCGTCACCAGTTGTGACATAAAGGATGTACTTGTGAGCAGGCATGATTTTCTTCCTGTCACATTCCTAAGAAGAGAATGTGGATGTAAAATGTATCTTTTGTCCTGCCACACCGAAACCCCTCTGCCCTCCAAGTGTGTCCTTCACACTCTTATTTACACTGATTTCACCTCCTGGCTTAGATTAGTGTTCCAGCCACGTCTTCTTTCTCCCCCCCACCCCCCACCTTCCATCCTTCACACACCTGCTTCTGCGCAGCGCTAAGTGGATTTAGGATGCCTCCCTCCTTTCTTCTCTGTCTGTCTGCATTGGGTGACCCTGTCTTTTTTTTATTTTTTTTATTTTTTTTTTGCTAAGACATAATGTGGGTGTGTTTGTCCACTTGTGTCTTTTCTCTCCTTGTGTCATTCCCTCCCTCTATTTTAGGCAGCTTCTAAATTAATATGTATAAGGTTGTCAAAGCTAAACCTTCCATATCTTTGGGCATGCATTTAAAGTGTCCACCTTTGGGCAAAATTGTTTTTGCTGTTGCACTGAAGAGGATCGATCAAACAATTTTACCCAAAAAGCCTTTTTTCTTTCCTATAAAATGTGACTCATGCACACTTTGCTTGTACCCTGCAGCTGCGTTAATAAGAGGGAACAGAAACAACTGCACCCAGTTCTCCAACAACTTGGACTGGCTGGTTAGCAAGCTGGAGAGACTGGAGTCTTCTTCAGGTGTGCTCATTATCATCCTCACACATACTGAGCCTCTGGTGAAACGGCATTGTGACATAACTTGCATTTTCTCCGTCAGAGAGACATCACAAAGCTATCCAGTTCCTTCAGTGGCAATGCAGCACTCCTCGACCGGGACATGAGTCTTAAAAGATGTAAAAAGATGACACTGCTTGCTTAGAAATGATATAGTTTCCTGTTCTTTTTTTTAAATGTATGATAAAGATTGGTGTTGACTGTTAATCCATGTGGCCGGGATATCTCTTTGATAAGTGTCCTCTGGTGTGTCTTTCTCTTCTGTGCCTGTTAACTAATTGATGAATTTGCGGCTGTGCAGGCATCCTGGAAGTTCTGCACTGCATTCTAATCGAGAGCCCCGAGGCCCTCAACATTATCCAGAGAGGACACATCAAGTCCATCATATCGCTGCTCTACAAGCACGGACGCAACCACAAGGTGAACAGCAAGTAGTGCTACTACAGTCAAATGTTAATTTGGGGTACAATCTCCACTGTGATATAAGATAATGACATATCTGGGCTGTATTTTTGCATACAATGTGGTCGATGCACAAGGAGAATGTTGAATGAAGCCAAGTGGAAAATAAAGGTCTTGGTGAAAGGAAATTACACATGCAAATTTGAATAAGGTAAAAAAATAAAACAAAGAATAGTTTGACATTTTGGGAAATATGCTTATTTGCTTTCTTGCTAAATAAGATAAGAAGATCTATACCATGCGAACATCTGTAAGGTAAATATGTAGCCAATTATTTTAGCTTAGCATAAAGACTGGAAAGAGGGCAACACAGCTAGCCTGGCTCTATCCAAATGTAACAAAAGCTGTCTACCAGCACCTACATTTTGGCCGAAACCAGTGGCTTCCTCTCTGCTGGTTGCCTGGCAACAGCTCCTGACCACAAAATAGGCCGGCACATAATCCCCTGTTAAATTGCAAATTGATGTTTATACACTTCCTTTTTTGTATGGATTAAACAAATGAGATATAATGTGTTAGTGAGCTTTAGAGATGCTAGTAGGTGGATTTTGTTAACCTAATTTGGACAAAGCCAGGCTAGCTGTTTCCGTTAAGCTAAGAAGCTAAGCTAACCGGCTGCTGGCTCCAGTTTTAATTTTTCCTGAAGACATAAGCGTGGTATCAATCTTCTGATCTAACTGTCTGCAAAAAAGCAAATAAGTGTTTTTCAAAATGTTGAACTTTCAACATATACTGAAATATTTCCAGTAACTCAAATGTTGTCATAAACCTTTAGTCAAGCAAGAAAGCACACAACAACCACCTAAAGTGCCTGTCTATCTTGCATCCACCCATCTCCAGTTCTTTCCTCATTAGGCTCACCAAAATGCTTCACTGGATGCATATTTATTTCCATAACCGTTCCCTTTGGGCCTCTTTGTCACCTCTTCTTGTCTTCTGCTACTAATTCATTGTGCTTACCTTCCACTAGCATACAAACTTCCATCTTCGACAGAAGGTTCCCGGGGGTTTGGTTGCATTGTGTCCTCATCATGAATCAATCAGTTTAACAGTGAAAGTAGATCAGGAGCAGGCAGTCAGCTGGCCTGGGTCATAAATCAGCCTGAGTGTATAATTTAGCCCTAGAAGCAGGAGAAAAGAGCCAGTGATAAAGGTGGCTTGTCGCCCTTGGCTGAGCTTCCTGGCCCATTTAATTCTACAGCTTTGCTAAGATAACATCAACGGAATATTATTGGACATGTTTTTGCCCCCAATAAGCATCTTTGAGTAATTAAGCAGTGGTTGCATGAAAACTGTCTGTCCCTAGAGCAGCAACCTGGACAGTGATTAGGAACAAAGATAATAAGTAATTTCTGGAAAGGTATGGATTCATAACCAGGGTTTAATAGGGACAGTGAGGTCAATGTGATCCGTTATTGGGGAACTGTTGTGCTCTTCCTCTTGATAATGTTGCTTATTTTCCTCTCTGCTGCCTCACTTTCTTTTTTAGATTCTGGATGTGCTCTGCTCGCTGTGTGTGTGTAACGGCGTAGCTGTGCGAACCAATCAGAACCTAATCTGTGATCACTTGCTGCCCAAGAGAGATCTCCTGCTGCAAACCCAGCTGGTCAATGATGTCCAGAGGTTGGAAAGCCTACCACTCACCATGTCTCCTTTCAACATCATTCTTTTTTCATTAATTTACATTTCAATTGCATTTGCAAATTAAATGGTTAGAAATAAGGAACTAAAGTCTTGTTCGTTACCAAGTGATTGAAGTCCTAGTCTGTGATTGGTGTACAGGATTGGGTTGCACCAGCTTTTTGTTAATCCATTGCTGTGTGTGTAAAGTACTTTAAATTTCTCTGTAACTGCCACCTACTTTCAAACTATTAACTGAATTGGATTGCACCATTAAACTCAAGGAATATCTTAATCAGTAAAGACTTCCAATCCCAAAAAAAATAAAAATAAAAATAATGTGGCATGTGGCCGTGAAAAAACTTAGGTATTTCACGTATTAGGGATCAGTCTGTGAGAGCTGTGTGGAGGCAATCCCAGCCTGCTGTTTTTTTTCAGTAGTAAACACTTTCATTACAATTAGGTTTTAAGTTTGATCTTACGAACAGCTGATGCAGCCGGCTCCAGAGCCCCAACCATCCCACTGTGGGTGTGACGTACATTCAGCCCTACAATGTGTGGACCTTGAGTGTATAAGGTACACATCTAACACTAGATGTCGTCTATGTCGACCATAGACTTAAGAACATGGTTTTTAAATTGGACTGTGGACCATGTACGCTCAACCATGTTGTGATAGTTTGGACACGAAAGCTCGCTGAGATTGTACTTGGCCTTAAAATTTCATTTTAACTTGTATTATCCTTCCACATTTTATCTTTGTACAATGAAAAGAACTCTAAGATTTAATCTCACAAATCTCTCTGGATCATTGTCTTGACACTAGTCAATTGATGACTTTGCTCTGCCTTGCTTCAAGTTATCAACACTTTCAAAGAACTTTTTAAAACAAATACATTAGAAGCAAATTGAATTATCTTGTCCTTAGGGCAGACTTTTTCATTAGTTTTCAGAAAAAATAGCATATTACAAATGAATATGAGAATATCTAAGAATGTGTCACTGCCTCTGAGGGATAACTAATGATTTCATGTTTCACTTCATTGCCAGTATGAGACCGAATATCTTCCTGGGGGTGAGCGAGGGCTCAGCTCAGTATAAGAAGTGGTACTACGAGCTGATGATTGACCAGGTGGACCACTTTGTGACCAGTGAGCCCACCCACCTGAGAGTGGGCTGGGCCAATGCTAAAGGCTACGCTCCCTACCCTGGAGGAGGAGAGGGATGGGGAGGCAATGGAGTCGGAGATGACCTCTACTCGTATGGTTTTGATGGACTCCACCTCTGGTCAGGTCAGTGGGAGGAATACAATTGAGTATGTAACTCAGATGATATCATAATAAGCTAATGTATTAGTGGTAACCCTGGGCTACAGCCAGGGTGTGTCTAGACAGGATCAGTGCCCTGCAGGGATGATCTCCTTGCCCAGAGTGTGTGTAACTGTGTGTACAAATGTGCGTGTTTAATCCTATGTGTGTGTGTGAGAGAGACGTGATCTGTGCCAGCATCACTCACTGGGTCGTCTTTCACATAGTGTGTGTGTGTGTGTGTGTGTGTGTGTGTGTGTGTGTGTGTGTGTGTGTGTGTGTGTACGTTTGTGTGTGTGTGTACACGTGTGTGTGTGTGTGTACGTGTGTGTGTGTTGCCTGAACAGGTCGTATCCCGCGGGCAGTTGCGTCTATTAACCAGCACATCCTGACCTCAGAGGATGTGGTGAGCTGTTGTCTGGACCTGGGAGCTCCCAGCATCTCTTTCAGGATCAACGGACAGCCCGTTCAAGGCATGTTCGAAAATTTCAACACTGATGGGCTCTTCTTCCCTGTCGTCAGCTTCTCTGCAGGGGTCAAGTGAGTGTTTATTTGTTTCTCCTGTGCGCTGTCTAAGACAAATTGACTCCCTGAAATTCCTTGATGATAAATGAGCTACACAGAAGTACAGGCAGATGAGTCACAAACAAGCCAAAATAAATAGATATATGCAACACTGTCAACAAACACTACCCTGTATGAATCCATTCAATCCACCCAATCATTCTGGTCCAAATGTATTAATCCTCAGTATTGAGATTGGACACAGGTAAAATAGGCCGGCTTCATATTCTGTTCTGTTGCCATGGTGACCACAGATGGTGTGATTGACAAGACTTTAAAATGGAATTTCAAGCTCCAGCACTTTTCCCATGATTCCATGATTGACTCTGACTTTGTAGAGCAAAGCAGCATTTTGCTTTAACAGCTTTCATTCTTCGAAGTGCAGAGACTCTTGACACCAAGAGACTGGTCTGATTTGATTTGTTCATGTATGCTATTTGAAATCCTTATTGCGTGATGAAAATATATTCTCAAAAAGAAATACAATACCCGGCAGTGGAAGGGGAATCAGGGTGGACTCAACTATGTTCCACAAAGTGTTGAAGCAACGTGTCCTGAGTTGGCTGTTTAGACTTTAGTTTAGTCAACAAGTCTACGGTCATGCTAGCAGCTCTGTGAGGATGTACTTTGGAACAGTGGTGCTTTGAGCTAAATGCTAATGTCAGCATGCTGACATGCTTACAATGACGATGCTGATGTTTAGCTGATATGTTTCATTTCATCTTAGTTTAGTGTGTTAGCATGCTAACATTTGCAATTTAGCATTAACACAAAGTATTATTACAATTCATCCTGAGGGGTTTCTGAAAGTCTGTAGCTAATTTTATGTCCATCAATCCAGCAATTGTTGAGACATTTCAATTAGAGTAAATGTTCAGCATTTCATACACAAAGTGCCAGCTTATAGCCACTTTTGTGTGGGTAATGACACCTCAGAGCTTGTACTTCAAACTGACCCAATGAACGGGGTGAACATCTCTTTAAACGTGCCAGAAAATGACAGCCACACATCTTCACTGCTCAATAATTGAGAGCTGCAGTCAGAATGGGCTTGGTTGCGTCACCACTACTACTTGAGTAGCTATTTTGGGCGGCCTCAGGAGAGCCTCTTTACAGTGATGACCTGTGACGTTTTTTCTGTCTCAGAGCTAAACTTGTCTCTGTTAGAGCAGAGGCGGGAAGTGATTGAAATGGATTTAGAGGAGAAACAGCGTTACATTTAGCTGCATTTACTTTTCACTGGCTGCTTATTTCATAAATATCTGTCTGATTATCACTTATGATTAGATATATAAATTATATTAGATATATACCCCCCCCCCCACCACAAATAAAAAAAATGTTCTCCTACAATTTTGCAGATTAATGATTTAATAAAATGTTATGTCATCAGGGTGCGTTTCCTGTTGGGTGGCCGACATGGCGACTTTAAGTTCCTGCCTCCGTCAAGTTACGTTCCATGTTACGAAGCTCTGCTGCCGAAAGAGAAGATGAAGGTGGAGCCGGTGAAAGAGTACAAGAGGGATGCGAATGGAGTCCGAGATCTGCTTGGCACCACACAGTTCATGTCACAGGCCTCCTTCATCCCCACACCTGTTGAAACTAGCCAGGTAAACTAACAGGAGAAGAATAGACAAACATGTAAATAATCCTGTCACTGTTTAACTTTTTTCATTTATGTTCATATTTTGCCTGTTTCCTTAGATTGTTATGCCGCCTCATTTAGAAAAGGTTCGAGACAAGCTTGCTGAGAACATCCACGAACTGTGGGGCATGAATAAAATTGAGCTGGGTTGGTCGTATGGCAAGGTGAGAAATATATGCTGATTCCTTTCCTTTATAGTATAATACTCTTAGAACAAAATCATCACTCTGGATCGAAAGATAAAAAAAAAAAGCATAACCCATACATTTTGCCATGTTTGTGGAGAAATAAACATCACAATTACACATTTTCTAAACAAATCTAAGTTAAAAACAGCTTTAAATGCATTAGTTGTTGGTATCAGAATTGAATCATCAAAAGCCTGTACGTCATCTTGCTTTCTCTTTTATAATTTGCGGTTCACACCAAAAAGAGGGTAAGTGGAAAGAAAACTCTCATTTTCCATGTCCGATGCTTTACATACCATTCATTTAGATGCATACTTCCAGTTTGTTTGTAGTTAGCATAGTCATTGTGTCCGTGTTTTAGTAGAAGTCATGACTTACAAAGTGTTGTTTCACCAAAGGGCAGAACAGGGTGTTCACAGCAACAATAAACCATGAGGAAACCGGGTATTTTAATCATCATTTTTAATCTTCATTTAATTTTTAAGAATTAAAAGAAGAAGTTTAATTGATTCTTTAGACATAATGCCTTCCAAATGTAAACCCAAAGGTCGCTTTTATGATGCAGTTATAGTTTTACATTTTGGGAAAATTATGTTTCTGTTTTTGCTGAGAGTTGTATGTTAAGATCAATACCACGCTCTTTGTTTATCTTAGCTTAGCATAAAGACTTGACGTCGGGGAAAACAGCTAGCTAACAGCTAACAAGCAGACTCCAGACTATGGATTAAACAAATGAGATAAAATGTGTTAAAGGCCACATGTTAACACCCACACAGTTGTTTATAGTTAATGTGGCAGATTGGATCTTTTCCAGGACTGTGTGGGTATGGATAGACTGAGTGATTGACATCTTCCTGAGTCCACGATTAGTGTTGTTGCACCTGTTAGGGCGGGACAAAGGACACCTTTGTCATCCTTTATTGGTAGAAAGAATTTGTGACCTAATAAGTTCCCATCAAAGCTCCGGCCCACCTTCAACCTGAAAAGAGCCTAATCAGCCAGAATAACTGAAAACACCTGTATGGACGTCCTTTTGTACCCCGTTTACACGTACATGGTTATTTTGAAAAACTGAGACATTTCCCTTCGTTTGTGCCCTTCGTTTACATGCAAACGGAGAATTCGCTTCTGAAAACGATTCTTTCTAAAAACTCCGGCCAGAGTGGAGATTTTGGAAAACTTCGTTTGCATGTAAACTGAGAAAAACGGAGGTTTAGGCAGCCAACGTAACAGTATTTAACAGGAGCTCTACCTTCTGGTCAGTCCATACGAATGATGATCCTGGCGCCATCTTCAAAAAAAGATAAAGAAAAAGAGGAAGAGGAAGTGATTCGTTGCTGTTATTGCTATTTTCGAGATTCTGATTGGCTAACGTGGGCTTGAGCTTCTCGTTACACTGCCACCTATAGGTTTGCATGCTCTTGACGGCATATATACACGGGTTCGTGTAAACGAACACTTTTTTGAAAACTGACAGGTGTGCACGATGTTATTTTTGAAAACGGAAAGGGTGAAATGTCTGTTTATGAAAATAGCCAGCCACGTGTAAACGTAGTCTTGGATAGGAGGCTAGCTGTTTCCCCCTGCTTCTAGTTTTTATGCTAAGCTAACCGTCTTCTGGTTCTCTTGACAAGAAAATGAATGTGTATTTCCCATAATATCCAAATATTTATATCCTATAAGTATTAGTAAACACAGAAGTAGAACACCTACTGTATATTTTAAATATAAGTTGAAAAACAGTCAAAATGATTATTTTGCATTATTAAACCAAATTCTATAATTATTTATGTCATTTATACCGGCAAAAACATTAACATTTTGTCATTTTTGTGTTGATTGATGACTTTCTTGGTTTATTGTACATTAGCTAAAGGATAACACCAAAGTGACCTGTTTTGCCCTTTAAAGGAACAGATGACAACACAAACAACAATATGGAACACAGCTCTTATGTCTATAATACAAACGTATAACGGAATCCTCCAGATATTACTAATACCGCCAGCTTCATCCTTTTTCGGCACCTCAACAGAATCTTTAATTTAATATTAGCATTTTATTGTCAAGACGTTTTTGTTTTGTTTTTAAGCTCAGGAGGTCAGATGCACAAGTGTGTCAAATAGTGAGATATGGCACATAGGATTAGATGTACAGAGATTTTGGATGTGGCTCTGCTGCAGGTCATTCTGTGCTCTGTAGTTGTCATTCATTGTGATTCATTACAGCAGCATTAACAGTAGATGTCCTACAGCAAAGCGAATAAGCAAAGTGTTCGTTTCTTCGCCCCGGTTGCATAAACATTTTTTTTTAATTATATTTATATTTATTATAGATTTTTATTTATTGTTTGTTCCACAAATGTAATTCTGTAAAATGAAGAACTGCCAGAGAAGAGATTTCTCACAGAGTTCTTGTACTATTTACAAAAGAGCTGGCTGGTGTTCATTGAACCCACACACAGCTGCATATCTGTACGCAGCCCTGCATGTTTTCTTGGTAAACATCCGCCATTGCCATGCCGCCTCCTCTAAGCAGCATTGCCGAAGGGATTATTTGGCATACAGTGCAGCCTCGAGAGAGGCATTACACCATCTTGGTATTCCAGTCGTACACCTTTCTATCGCCCCCAAGAAAACATGCTCCCTTATTCCTCTCTATTTCATAACATGTTCATTACAGTAGACTGTCTTATCACTGTAAGCAGTAGCACCCTTATTTAAACCACATTCTCCTCTCCTTGTTGGTTCACAATGACTTACAAGGCTTTGCATTTCATATGCATATATTTAGTAAACTTTTCCACATGATATACAGACAAATGGAGTAACTGTGGACAAAAGTTCCAGACAACAAAAAGGAAGTTGAAATAGGATTTCTGTGACTGTTCTTTTTTCTAATAGATAAGGGATGATAATAAGCGGCAGCACCCGTGCCTGGTGGATTTCTCCAAGCTGCCAGATACTGAAAAGAACTACAATCTGCAGATGTCAACAGAAACTCTGAAGTATGTTGAGCATTATGGATTTATTTTCTTTGTGGTACTTTTGTTTTTGAGGAGAAGAAGAAAGAGAGTGTTGGATGGAGTCAAAAAGAGAAATAGACAGATTATTTACAAACAAACAAAATACAAGATTAGATTTTTTATTTTTTTTTGTTTAAAACTTAGGTAAGACTTATAAAACTAACTTTCTGTCATTTGCTGAAACTGACCCTGTGTTCCAGTAGAACTACATGAAGCAGGTAATTTAAAAAAAGATTTGGCTCCTCTGGCACCACCTACAGCCTGTAGTGCGCGACAGCTCCCTGTTCAGATGCACCAATCAGGGCCAAGGGGGGGGGGTCTCTAACTGTGTGTCAATCACTGCTCATGCACACTCATTCATTCTCCCTTGTGGGGGGAGGGGCTTAGGAGACCGTTTTGGGCTTTAGCAGAAAGGGGGGAGGGACTGAGAAGTTGTTGATGTTCAAATCTTTTGGCTAAGTCCTGGATCTTCCCAATCCTACCTACAGCACCTTTTAATTAGGAGCATCACATTCATGACATCACCTACAGTCTAAACCAAGGAGTACAAACTCATAAGGATTAAAATAAAGTCTCTGTAAGACAACAATAAATGCACATATGCCTGTGGTCAGATATGACCCTCACTTAAGGGTTAGGAAATTTCCATGTCCAGTGTCGCTCAACCATACAAGTCTTGCTGGTCTTTTTCCACTCATCAGGTGCTTTGCATAAAAGCTCTTTAGATGATACAGGAGAATGTTAAGGTTTGCTGTGATTAATTTTGATCTGGGGCTCAGGCAGAAACATCTGGGTGAGACTGATGGGTTGCTGAGTAACACCAAACTCATTTTTACTGTCACTTTGTCCTCACAAGGTGTGAAGAAAATGTGTCAAAAGCACTTCACACCCAGTGCATTCCTCTGGGAAATTCTTTGGCCTTTTTCTCCTGACAGATTAAGACACGCACAATTTAACTCCATTTGAACACTCCCAACCCCTCAGTCGCTACTGTTGGATCTACGTGAACTGTCAAATCAGAAGAAATGTCCAGGTGTGGATTAAACACAATCTGCATTCGTTCAACTCACTTTCTGCTGTTTTTTTTCTCACAGGACTCTGCTGGCATTGGGCTGTCGTGTAGTTCAGGTCAATCCAAATGCTGAGGGCTCCCTCAAAAAGATAAAACTCCCTAAGAAGTAAGCGTGCATGCCTATATGTACTCTACAAAGTCCATCAAAACATACACACATTTCTTTTTTATGTAGCTCAGTTCAGACTGTTTGTTAGAAAGCTGTCTCTAGTTACTGACCGTGATTGTGCCAATAATTAGTCAATGAAAAAATAAGAGACTTGCAGAAAAAGGTGGTTTATATTTTAACCATCAATTGATACATAATGCCTTTTGGTCTTTCTACAGTAAGAGCTAAAGAGCTAAGATTAAAAATGGTGAATCAAAAGGTGTGTAAACCCAGGAAAAAAATTATATATAGTGTTAATATACTGTATGTGCTCCTGGTGGATTTACCTTTATTACTTCCATAACCTTTTTCATTCTCTTTCTTTTTTTTTCCTGTAGCTACATGATGTCCAATGGTTATAAGCCAACTCCTCTGGACCTGTCTGACATAAAACTGACTCCAGGTCAGGAGCTGCTGGTGGACAAACTGGCAGAGAATGCACACAATGTGTGGGCCAAGGACCGCATCAAACAGGGATGGACCTATGGTATTCAGCAGGTACGCAGCATGTATTCATGCACACTTTGCTGGGACCAAAACAAAATCTCACCTTAAAAAGCCCCCCGAGATGCTTGTTGAGGCAGCTTTCTCCTCTGTGTCCAGCTTTGCTGCTGTATTTTATTTTTTTAATTTTTTTTTATATGCTCAGTTTCTCCTTCATGGTTCATTAATCCACCTCCCATACAGTCTCTACTTACCAGCGCATATGTCAGACGGTTTGTTTAGTCTGACATTTCCTAGCTGTATGTTATTATTCAACACACAGCAAGATGTTCTGTAGTAAAGGGCAACAAGACACAGAAGATATTGTCCAGAACACACTCAATACAGCACATCTCTTCTCATCTGTTGAACAAAAAAGTGCTGAAAGTGAATACACCGACTGCTAGCTTTTGTTAAACAGGCTTTTGTGTGTTTTGGTACCGTTGCCATGAAATTGGATGTAACACAGTCCTCTGGAATCAGTCATTTTCCACTGCAATTTTCTCCCATGATGTGATGTAGAAAGTGTCATCTCCGTGGAAACTATATACTTCAATGCAATATGAAATTAATCTTGTTTCTGTGGTCATAGGGTGGATGGTTTTAGTCTGTTTGCTTTTCATTTAAAAGCATTAATCTACAGCATATATTGAGAAATAATTTGATATGTCATGCAAGTGTAATCATTATTCCCACATTAAGTGAATGAAGGCTAATTTATTTTGCTAATAGTGTGGAAAAAGAGGCTTACTGTATGAAAACTGGCACCTGAACGCAAGTAAGAGGAGTGAAGAGTTCTGAAATCACCTATTGATTCAGAGTAATCAGCAAATGTCTAATGTAGAAGACTCATAATGTTATTGTAAACTGGCCATTTTTCCATTTTTCCATTTTTTTTTTGTCCCTGCTCTGCCACCTACATAACACCTACATGTCAGTTTGGTCATATTTTCTGTGCAGTTTGTAGATTAAGGGCCGTAATAGTTGATAACATGAGACTGGGTAACTGACCAGCGTTTTGGAAAAATGCCACAAGGTTTTCAATTAAGCCCTTTAGTGATATCAGGGAAAACTGTTATGCCAGACCAAACAAACAGCCTGTGATCTGAATAACCAGCATAGGATTTCAAATGAAGCTCCACAAATCTGCTAAAGTAGCATTGATACGATACTTCCTTGGTTGTTCGTCAAACCCCAGTGGGAGAACTGCTATTGGAAATGACACAGAAAAGATAGAGGAAGTGATGGGCAGCAGTAGCGCAATGGCAATAAATGGACAATTAACTTCTCAATTACCGGGTTTGACAGCACAGTTATAAAGTGTAAATGTAACAGTGTTGTGTTTGAGCTCGCCTACAGTACGATTGATGACATAACCAGGGATAGTTGGGGATGTTTTTCCTGCATAAAATCTTTTCTGACTAGCTCTCCTCTATGCAGGATCTGAAGAGTAAGCGTAACCCTCGCCTGGTTCCCTATGTTCTGCTGGATGAGCGCACCAAGAAGTCAAACAGGGACAGCCTGCGGGAGGCCATCCGCACTCTGATTGGCTATGGATACAACATTGAGCCCTCGGACCAGGAAGGCGGTGAGTCTGACTCATGGACTTATGCCCATCTAAATGCACAGATGTTCAGTCCAGTAAAAGGATTCTGTCTCCCACTCCCTTTCAGTCGACAGTGAAAGAGAATGGTGTGTGTGAGTGTGAAATGATTGCTTTTAACCTCACCCAATGTTAGACTGTTACAATCAATGTTTCCATTACTGATTTCCTTATTTGTTGGAGGGGATTCTGCTGGTTTTGAAGCAACAATTTACAACCTGTGGCTATCCCTTCCACCCTGTAGGGCAAGTGGTTGAGCGGCTCAGCATCGACAGGGTCCGCTTCTTCAGAGTGGAGAGGACGTACGCCGTGAAGACCGGGAAGTGGTACTTTGAATTCGAGGCTGTGACGGGAGGAGATATGAGAGTGGGCTGGGCCAGACCTGGATGTAAGCCAGATGTGGAGCTTGGCACGGATGAGCTCGCTTTCGTCTTTGATGGATACAGGGTAAGCTGTCAACCAAACCTAAATGAATCGCCTAATAATCATTAGCATTGTATGAAGGGCCCTGTAAGTGCCAAAAACTCCAGCCCGGGCCCTGGCCCGTGATGTTTAAGCCCTAGCCCGGCACCAGCCCGACAAAGTGTGCAATTTTTAAGCTTGAGCCAATACGAACGCCATCTCTCCGACATAGGATTGCTCTCGCATTTCAGAGGTGTATATAGGCACAATAAAAAGGAGACAAGTTTAAGCTATAGTGCGTAGTTTCTGTCTCCCCCATGAGGAATTCTAAGTAATGATAACTAAACTGTCGGCGCGTCCACATGATACAAGCCTTTCGTGATCGCGCACCGCCCCCACCCCTCCCCACACAGTTGCTGGTAGCCAATTAAAAAAAAACATGATGGACTCTTTAGAAGAGGTAATTATCTTCACTTGATTTTCTGTGCACAAAAGTCGCCAGATGACACAATCTTCTGAACACAGCCATACTGAGAAATACAGAGAGTTGTGTGGAGCTGTCTTAATTTGCATTGTAGCAACTCATTTGGCAATGGCTTGAATGTAATGGACGTTCATTAATATCAAAAAGTTATGCACTGAAGCTTTAAATGAGCCTGAATCTGACCCAAGCTCGTTCTGACGGGCTTGCAGACCTCTAGTTGGGTGGTGTGATTCTTGTTGATTACTCCACAAAAAAAAGATCTTATCAAGTCATAAGGATTCAATCCTGAAGTCTATTTTTTTTTTTTTCAAACCCAGCGGGTTTGTAATATTGTTGAATCAAGTGTATTTTTCTTTATACTATTGTACCGACTTTGCCTTTTTTCTTTTGAAGTTCTTAATAAAACAGATCAAAGTAAAAATGATCTTCCTGCGTTACAAAAAAATAACTCCTTTCAGGAAAAATAAAATACGTTCTGTCATTGAGAATAAAAGACTTGAGATGGGCATTTCTTGTAATATATATCCTATTATCTGCTCCTGTGTGTTTTATTTTACGTTTGTACATTGTGCTGTATATAGGGTCACTGTCTAAACATGGGCAGCCGTTTGTTCGGGCGGTGCTGGCATGCTGGGGACGTCGTGGGCTGTATGATCAACATGGAGGACAAGTCCATGATCTTCACCCTTAATGGAGAGATCCTCATCACCACCAAGGGCTCTGAACTCTGCTTCACTGACTTTGAAACTGAGGATGGTGAGAAAGTTTACATGTGGATAAGGATGTGTGTGGTAACAGAGCCAGTCATAGGTGATGTTACGGCCAGGGAGTGTCAGATGGATAAGGTAATGGTAGAACAAGTTGTTGTTCACTCATCTTTTAAAAAAATACCCTTCACATGCAGAGCATTTACCTAGCATGACCATGCTGGAGACATAAGTGAAAAATAAGGGGCTCCCTGTAACGAAATCACCCTTATTTAATGTGACACCTGTAAATTGCCTTTTTGCAAAAGCTGGATTGATTTTCCCTCCCCTCCTGCTGTGTGTGTGTGTTCTTAGAGGCTATTTATTCTCTCCTCTTCCCTCTCCCTCCCTCACTTCCTCTGGCTGTCCTTCAGGGTTCATCCCAGTGTGTAGTCTCGGTCTGGCTCAGGTGGGGCGTATGAATCTTGGGAAAGATGCCAGCACCTTCAAGTACTACACCATGTGCGGCCTTCAGGAGGGATTTGAACCCTTTGCTGTCAACATGAACCGAGAGGTCACCATGTGGTTCAGCAAGCGGCTGCCTACTTTTGTCAATGTGCCGAAGGACCACAACCACATCGCAGTAAGCGCAAAAGCAGTGACATATTCGTTGGTAAAAATAACATCAATTGGTAACTGGATGAATGCAAGGACATTCTCCCGTTTGCAGGTAACCAGGATTGACGGCACCATTGACAGCCCCCCGTGTCTTAAAGTCACCCACAAGACGTTTGGCACCCAGAACAGCAACGCAGATATGGTGTTTTGTCGTCTCAGCATGCCGGTAGAGTTCCACTCCTTCTTCAAATCCAGTTCTGTTGTAGACATGAACGGAGTCCATGAGGAAGATACCCTTAAAGTTAAACACAGGTACTCAAAAAATCATGAATTTATGCCATATTGCAAGCAACTCATTCCAAAGCATTATACCTACCATGTTTATCTGCTTGCTCCACTTTTAGATTATTGACAATCATGACATCAAGTGGACCATTCAAGTTCAGTGTCACAGTATGCAAATATTTGAAGTAATAGTGATGCCGTAAAAGATGTTGGGTTTTATCCATCTTGTATTAACCCAACATCTTATAGTGGCTGTGAACATCACGAGCTAATCAGCGCTGAAGATTAAAGTATCCATCACCTGGTTTGTACTTTATAATCCCCTGTTGAATATGGTTTCCGATAGATATCCATTGAGATCTGTGAGGCACAGTGATGAAAGCAGACGAGTGGACTACAGCAGCATCACTACGGTATTGAATCATTTTATTTTAGTACCATTTGGTTGCAACACCTCCAGCATTTGCTAACTCTTGCATGTGTCATTACAGTACTACCACTCGGTAAGGGTCTTCGCAGGTCAGGACCCTGCCGGTGTGTGGGTTGGATGGGTTACCCCCGATTACCATTACTATAGCAACAACTTCAGTCTCAGTAAAAACCGATCGGTCACTGTAACCCTGGGTGACGAGCGAGGACGAGTCCATGAGAGGTAAGACCCTTTTTTTTTTTTTTAGGGAAACCCACTTCCTTTTGCAGTGGTTTCAAGTTCTTTTCTTTAAAGTTTAATTTTCTTTACTTTAAACTGCTAACTTTTTCATTAAAATGTACTGTATGTCAAGATAAGATGAGTGACTGACTGATATTTGCACTTAATAGTGTGAAAAGGAGTAACTGCTACATCGTGTGGGGTGGTGATGTGACCAGCGCCGCTCACACCTCCAGTCGCAGCAACGTGGACCTGGAGATTGGCTGTCTGATAGACCTGGCCACCGGCCTGGTGACATTCACTGTCAGTGGCAAGGAGATAACCACATCCTACCAGGTACTGAATACATACATACCCTAGACAGGCTCCAGTATGTCCCAAACTCTGCCGCCAGGGTCCTTACCCACACCAAGAGGTGGCAGCACATCACCCCAATACCCCACCCCGAAACCTGCGATCCTCAGACGCTGGCCTGCTCTCCATTCCCCACACCAGACTCTGTACCTTTGGAGACAGAGCCTTTAGTGTGGCAGCCCCATCCCTCTGGAACACCCTCCCTGCAGATATTCGAAATGCTACATCCCTGGACATTTTAAAAAAAACTCCTGAAACAGCATTCTGTAAAGTGTCCTTGGGTTGTCGTGAAAGGCGCTATATAAATAAAAGTTATTATTAATAATATTATTATTATATGTTGTGCAAAAGTTCTTTTAAAAAAAGTAGATGCAGTGTATAATGATGTGAAAAAAGGGAAAATTGGACGTGCAGCAGAAAACTTTTAAAGATTTTGAATTTATTTTTACTTTTGTAAAGACTTGCAGAATATATAAAGTTAATTTTAAGCATCCTTGTGATTTTGCCTCTTGTTTGTTTATGTGTCAATCCCCCAGTAAGTCGCACTCACTACAACTGTCCGTCCACTCTTCTTTCTGTCAGTCGGCAGTTTATTCTGTTGACCTTGAGGTTAACTCGTCATCTGTCTTTGCATATTTTCCCAACAGAGCTGTGACGTCTGTATTGTTACATTTCAGATTTAGAATTGGCCTGTACAGATGTACTCTGAGAACTAAATCTTAAAGAACCTTTGGAAGGGTATAATCTTCTTATGTTCTCCCACCGTCACTGAAAGTGAAGGTGATGCTTTACTCGGCGCTGAGTCATCCTGCCAGCCGACACTCTCAAACGATCATGCATACACATACTAAGCAGTGGAGTTCTTATGATGCATAATTGAGCTGCTTTCTGACAGTCATTCTCTGCTGCTTCTCAAGCTTTTGATGTGTACTTCCTGTTTGGCCCTGCTTTTAACTTGCTGCTCTTTTCTCTGCTCCAGGTGGAACCAAACACCAAGCTTTTCCCTGCTGTGTTTGTGCGACCCACTAGCCCTAACCTCTTCCAGTTCGAGCTGTCGAAAATCAAGGTGGAGTCCCTAATTGTTCCAGGAAATGCAATTTTTACTGCTCACAGTATGCTCCTTTATTTTAACCTTTCCTGCAGTACCTTATGTTACCTCACAGAGATTCAGCCCCCACACAGGATTATGCAGCTACACATCCTACTACTACTGTAGGTCCACTAGGCTAATATTTTAGCTTGCTTATGTCTGCACCACAGATACTGAGAGCATCAACAACAGGATGAGTACTACTGATTGTGTGACTAAGCAAGAAAGCTACACAATAAACGTGACACATAACTCACAGACAGATTGTGACCGTCTACTTCTTTAGATAAATAATGGTGTCATTAGTTCACACTGTTCAAAATTACTGTTTGAGCAGGAAGTTATGTGTCTTTTTTTAAACTGCAGCAAAAAGTTAGACTGTTGAGGTCAGGGTGGCAAATGAGTGTACTAAGCCTTGTTTGAAAAAATTTGAATATTCCTTTAATCACTCCCTCCATGTTTGTTTGCTCTCTCCAGAATGCCATGCCTCTGTCATCCGCCATTTTTAAAAGTGAACATAAGAACCCGGTGCCCCAGTGTCCACCCCGTCTATATGTCCAGACCATCAACGCTGTGCTGTGGAGCCGCATGCCCAACACCTTCCTCAAGGTGGAAACAGCCAGGGTCAACGAGAGACATGGCTGGGTGGTCCAGTGTGTGGAGCCCCTACAGATGTTGGCTGTACATATACCTGAGGAGAACAGGTGCAGTACATGGCTTAGTGTGCTTATATGATGTACTGTATATATTCAGTTGTATTTCAAAGGACATTGTGCATATCATTGAAGTATACCAAATGTGCTCCATGCATTTCTTTCCTCATAACATTTGCAAAGCCGATTTTTTTAAAAAGTATTATAGAAAACCAGCTTTGTAGTGCTTTGATTAAAGGGAACCTTTAACGACCCTTATTTTATTAACCTGTGTGGTAAATAACACCTGTCTGTAGGGCTGGGTACCGAATTCAATACTTTTTAGGCACCGTCCATATTGCCTCTTTAGTATCGAAGTTCATTCATTCAAAACCAAATTTCAATGCCTAAGGAGTAAATCTCATCAGCATCAATGAGCCGATAAGCATGCAGCACGCTTCTACCATGATCTTATAATGCTGGTGATTGGTTGTCTAACGTTACACGTCATAGAGGCATGCAGGAAAAATTCTATGTTACGCACAGAGCTCACCTAGTAGGAGCTGAGAAATAAATAAAAAGATTTGTGCTGTAATGATTTTATAAAAATTAGTATCGAAAAAGTATCTTTCAGGAACCGGTATCGAAGTCACGGTATTTTTAACGGTACCAGTATCGAAAACTTTAACGACACCCAGCCACCTGTCTGGCCTCTAAATAGACTTAATCACAACATCAGAATGTATTCCTCTCCTGCTAATCTTCTCTTACTTCTTTTTCAAAGGTGTGTCGACATCATGGAGCTGTCTGAGCAGGAAGACATGAGGAGGTTCCACTACCACACCCTGAAGCTCTACTGTGCCCTCTGTGCTCTGGGCAACACTCGTGTAGCCCACGCCCTCTGCAGCCACCTGGACCAATCACAGCTCTTATACACCATCGACAATCAGTACCTGTCAGGCATGTTACGTGAGGGCTTCTACAATGTCCTGATCAGCACCCACCTGGAGACAGCAAAAGAAGCGCGACTCATGATGAAAGATGAGTTCATCATCCCCGTCACGGCTGAGACGCGTTCCATTCGCCTCTTCTCCGATGCTTCCAAAAAGCATCTCCCACCAGGAGTGGGGCTTAGTACCTCACTCAAACCCCGCCTCAACTTTGCCCCACCCTGTTTCATCAGCACCAAACGGGAGCAACATCTCTACAGTCCCCAAATCCCACTGGGCGCATTGAAGGAGAAATCAATTTCAATGTTGACAGAGGCCGTTCAGGGTGGCGGCCACCACATCCGAGATCCTGTAGGAGGAGGGGTGGAGTACCAGTTTGTGCCAATCTTGAAACTCATCAGCACCTTGTTGACTATGGGTGTACTAGGTAGTGAGGACGTCCATAAGATCTTAATGCTCATTGACCCAAATGTTTTCAGACAGACACGGGAGGAGGGGGCTACAGGGGCCACAGATAAAGAAGGACTTACAGGGGCAGAGGAGAAGGCAGTGGAAGCTGGAGAAGAGGAGGTCGCCAAAGAGGCTAAACAGCCAATGAAAGGACTGCTGGAGAAGCGGCTGCCTGAGCCCGTCAAACGACAGGTGATAATGTGCACATGTGAACAGATCTGGCATAATCTTATATTTGTTAAACCTTCATATACACTACAGAAGGTAAATCACCAAAACCTGTAATATCAAAGAACATCTTTATCTACCGTACACTCACATACTCCATAACTGCACCACGGTAATAGACCCATTCAGAAGTCAGTCAAATATGAAATGACTCTGTCGTATTGAACAAATGATCTTTAATAAGTTGGGTAATATGATGCCATAAGGCTGTTTGTATGTATTCCTAACAGAGTTGCTCGTAACAGCTGCATCAAGATGTGCAACAGTGATGCAACTGTAGTTGTTGTCTGTCTCCTCCCCTTGTCTGTTCCCCAGATGTGTGAGCTGCTTCACTATTTCTGCGACTGCGAGCTGAAGCACCGCATCGAGGCCATCGTGTCTTTCTCTGACAGCTTTGTGTCCAAGCTGCAGTACAACCAGAAGTTCCGCTACAATGAGCTGATGCTGGCCCTCAACATGTCTGCTGCTGTTACTGCAAAGAAGACCAAAGAGTTCAGATCGCCCCCTCAAGAACAGGTGAGATGAGGCCATAGTTACTGCAGGGCTGATGGGTAAGAAGTAAAAGTCGTTGGAAACACTGATGTACAAATATGTACAAAGTAGCTCAGGGTGTATTAGTTTCAGGTCTGCTCAGGTTGGGGGTGGGCAGATTGGACTCCCACACAAGTTGTCCGTCACTGGCTGGTGCAGCAAAGCTAACTAGAGAGTGAGGAAGACGTCAATGAAACACAGTTTATTTATTATTATATTATTTTTTATTTTATTTTCTTTTCTTTTTTTCTTCTTTTTTTTCTTCTAATGGTTCAGTGCCTTGAGCGAGTCTTGTTGGGGGGAGGGGTTGAGGTTTGGAGGGGACAAGCATCAGAATTGAACAACACTTTGTTGTGCTTTTGTTGTGTTTTCAATGGCGATGTAATCAGCCTAAGGTTTCTTGTTGTTTTTTTTATGAAGATGCTTCCTCCTCAATGTATGAATGATTGTAAGAAAATAAATAATTGATCACAAAAAAAAGAAACACAGTCAGGAGTTAGTGCAGTAGAAGCTCTAATTATAATACCTGGTATAAAAATGGTGGTAACCAATTATCGATGCTAACAAATGACAAGAGTGAAACCGCATCCACACATCCACACTGCCTACCCCTGCGCTGTCATGAAAACCTTATGTGTAAAGAGATGTACATTTTTAACTGAAACAATATACTTCTGCTTCTTTAAGATGAAGTCTTCACTAAGGTTGCTATAGACTCATCACTCCACACTAGGGGGAATGTACGGTAACACCTCTCTTCACCTACTCACAGTAGAGTTGTGACATATTTACGGCGGCAATTTCACAACCGTTCTCACCTCTGTTCATGTGATTCTGACGACTCTTGCGTGTTCGCCATGTGAGCTTATTGATGCTTATGTGACCTAAAGGTGCAAATCAGCCACAGAGGGTAAATGCCAGGAAGTGTGCATCAATTAGAGCTGATGAATCTTACAGTGAAGTACACATGAATCTATAATAGTTGACCACAAGGAAAGCCTGCAGGCTGACTGCTTCAAATGATGCATGAAACTGGCTAATTCAGAGGAAGCTGTTATATAACTTCTGTAATTTTCCACATACATTGCTAATTTCTCTCCCACCCTCAGATTCCCTTTTTAGTTTTCATAATGTCAAAATTCCCTCGTTTTGGTTCCAAAGTGAATGAGAGCAGTATCCTCGCTCCAAATGTTGTAAGCACTCTTTGTGTGTGTTGAGCAAAGCCTCAAGGCAAATTCATCCTTCTTTCCTGTGGTATCATTGCTCCAGTGAGTGTGAGCGCACACAAGCACACACACACACACACACACACACACACACACACACACACACACACACACACACACACACACACACACACACACACACACACACACACACACACACACACACACACACACATACAGTATCCCTTTTGGGTCACAGCTGGAGATGGAGTTCAGCACTTCAAAGCCACTTTAATGACTTGTCATGGTGTCCTTCGGTCTGTGAGTGCCGAGGGAGAATTAGCCACTTAGGCTATTTTTTTTCTTTCCTGTGAATCCTACAATGAGCTCACATCATGTTCAGATTGCTTTTGAAACTAAAGTACCAGACATTGTTTATGCATGCGTTCAATGTTTCCATACTTTAGATCAACATGCTGCTGACCTTCAGTGTGGGCGAGGACTGTCCGTGTCCAACAGACATCCAGGAGGAACTGTATGATTTTCACAACCAGCTGCAGCTCCACTGTGGTAAGAAGCAGATCTTGCAAAAACCTTTTTATGAGCTGCTTTACTGGTTATCTTCATCATGAAACATGCATTATTGTATTTAACTTGATACAATTATCGTATATTGCTTAGATTGATTGTAGAATTTTATATACCGTAGATATTTTTACAAAGGCAGCATGAACTGGCAGTGTGGGTGGAAAATCAAAAATAGATAAAAAATTATATATAAAAGCATATAGAGCTGTGCCTTTTCTATCTATTGCTTGGGCTGCCATTGTGTCAACATCAGCTAAATTGTTCAAGTACTTGCTCTCAGAAATGCTCTCTTTTTCCCTCTCTGCATCTCTCTCTGTTTCCCGGCACAGGAGTTATAGTTCAGTGCCTCTCACATTGCTCTGACATCCTGATGTTTTGATAAATAATTGAATTGCCCAACCCTCCGTGGTACAACCAATCTAATGGCAGTCTCAGCCATGCCACATAGCGCCGACCTGACATGGCACCATCGACACAGAGAACAATGAAAAAACGACTTGAAATTGCTAAGAAATAGGAGATACTGCACACCCAATGCTACACATCATACACATGACATGTCTGCCAACCCGACAGGAGAGCAGAGATATTGCTGTTATATACTTTGCTCTCCATGTACTGTATATAGCATGTCTGTTTTTGTTTGTGCAGGAATCCCTATGGAGGAAGACGAATACGAGCAAGCGACATCGATCAAAGGTCGCCTGCTGATGCTGGTGAACAAGATCAAAGGCCAGTCCCACAAAGCGGAGGAGCCCACAGAGAAGGAGCAAGCCGCACCATGTGAGGAAGTCACTTCATCATTTTACTTCATAATAATAGCGATGCTGCAGTGTACCTGCTGCATCACTGTACCTGGGTCTGGGTGACAAAGACATTTGACACATCTGATTGGCTGGAGGAGGGCGATTTAAAGCTTTTTCATGCATGCATTGGCTCACAATAAATTCATATTCTAGAAAGCATCCAATCGTAATAATAATAAATTTAATTTTGTATAGCGCTATTTAAGGACTCAAAGTTGCCTTGTTACTTTAGCAACCTACTGAAACAGTAGCAAGATCAGTAAGCAGTTAGTCTCGCATTGCCAGACCTATCTCTACAGCGTGAATAAAGTCTGGCTACAGCACAGATACATTCTAGGTAGGGCCTGTACAATTTGGGGAAAAAAATCAAATTTAGATTTTTCCGCCAGATATTGCGATTAAGATTCAATTTGGGATTATTATTTTTTAAGTTTAGCTAAAGTTCAATATTCACTGTGTAACAGAAATCTTGTCATGGAGCATTATAACATGAGACACCATCTGCTCTATATTCTTATGCAAGGATGAGAACATAGATATGAATTGCCAGCAATAAGTGTTTTTCTTTTAATAAGCATGGAACATTGAATCTGTGACATGTAACATTATTCCAGCATTTATCAGCATTTTATATGAAATGGTAATAATAAAAATATAATAATAATAAAAAGAGGAATAAGAAATGTTATACCAAATGTTACACCAAACATTCAACTAAATATTACACATTCGATTAATCGCGGTCTTCACAATTGGCTAAATGCATTCTTTCAAATTGCGATTTTGATTTGGAAACGATTAATCTAGGATGGGAGGAAAAAGCGCTCTGGGTTGTTTGCATTTCTTTAAACCAATCGTCTTGGGCAGCGCTAAGTTCCGGATGCAGCGATGGTGTCTCTGCAAAATAGCCCCAGTAAGGAACTTGTTTTGGTGGAATATTTGCACCCCACGAAAAAAAACACCATATAAAATATTAAATTAACTGTTCACACTATACATTAACATGAGCTATTTAAATTGGCTGGATACATGGTTAAAGGTAATTAACAGTGAATTGCCAGCTGTACTTCGTCCATAGCGATCCCACCAATCAGTCCCCAAACATCCTACTTGGATAGTAAATGCCGTAAACATAAATTTTCGTCAGAACTTGCCATTTTCAGCGTGTAAGCAGGGGAAAGGAAAAGCCAGACATCCAGTGCTTTGCCAGACACTTCTGGCTTGTCAGGCTTATCCTGGTAATGTACTTCTGTTGATCCAGACTAGTAAGCAGTTAAAGCTTTGGGAAATATTTTATTTCCAAGTCCAAATGTCCAAAATTTGCAAATAAATAGTGCCTTTGATATTGAAGTTGTTCTTTTTCTATACTGCTTGTGCAAAATGTGTTACTTTCCCTTAAAAACATAAGTTCTTACACACGTTATCCATTTACTCTCCACTACATTCAGCTTGTTTATGGTCTCACTTCTTTCTTTACGAGCTCTCTGTCTGTATTCCTCGCTTAGAGGGATGTGAGAATTAAAAAAAAGGAGCTCCTGTATTGCAGCTCTAGCACCCTCAGTTTTGCCTGCCGGTGTCATATGGACTGAGTCATTTCCATTTCAATTTCTTTTCAATTTCATTATGGTAATATGGAGCTGGGTGAAGGAGAGGCTCCAGAGTGAAGCCTCCCCCGGGAAACCAGAGAGAGGAGCGATGAGAGGGAAAAAACATTGGTGATAAAACCAAATCTTTCACCTGATTAAACCGACCAGGGTGCCACAACAGTATAAATACACAACAAGTTGTATCTAATTTTCTATCTCAAGTACCACTCTGTAAGAGGCCACCAATCAAGTGTCCGATTGCAAATTATTACTTAACTGGTAGAAAATACTTTCTACTTTGTTCTGTTGGCCTACAATATAGACCGCGGTGTGTTATTTAAAACCGCTGCTCACTGTCTCCATTTATGGCAGCAATTTGGCTCTTATATGTGACCACTGTTGAGAATTAACCTTTTCTGGCAATAAAACAAGATGTGTGTATGCCTGTAATTGCGTAGATAGGAACTAACATTAAGCAGGGTATTATATTACTTCTGAAAACCCCTCTGAGAATCTGTTAGAAATCTATGGCCATCACCGTTCCATCCTTGTCTATTCTTAGAAGCGATGCTGGCAACAGGAGGTGGCCAGCAAGTTGCAGGTGGATACATTTGGGATGAAATGTTTGTTGCTGAAAGGCAATCTCTCCATTGGGATTTGGTGTGACCCTGAGGTGGAGCATATCAGACCACCACGCTGATCTCCAAGGAGCAAGGCTGGATGAAAATAGAGGAGTGTGTATTTCTCAATAAAAGAGTGCTTTGGGTGGTGGTGGTCTCTGCAGGCGGTTGTGTGCCTGCTGATTGATTAGAAGGCTGGTTTGTGGTGGCATGAGCATCACATCTACTTCTGTAACAGCTGGGAGGCATAATTCAGAATATCTGTGGGATAATTCCTAAGTTATTTTTTTCAATCATTTTGTGATTTTTTTATATATATATATATATACTGTATGTTGGGGGTAAAGCTTTTATGGTAGCCAGTTTTTTTTGTCCTTTCTGTGGCTTTTGCATAGTAACTTTAGATGTAGTGTAGTGTCTGGGTTTTTGATTCATTTTTAACAAAAGCTTTCCAAAAACAAGATGTACAACAAGAGTTTACAGCCAAACCAGCTGCTCTGTAAGGCTGTACTCAGAGCTAAATTCTAATGTCAGCACGCTAACATGCTCAATGCTAATTCTTAGCAGGTAATGTTTACTATGTTCCCATCATAGTTTAACATGTGAGCATGCTAACATCTGCTAGTTAGCACTAAACACAAAGTACAGCTGAGGCTAATGGGAACGTCATTAGTTTTGCAGGTATTTGGTCATAAACCACTGTTTGCTTAGTATACAGTATATTGCATGTTTCGTGATCTAGTTTTATTTTCTTTGTAGGCACAGAATGTGAGAAGTTAATGTGACAGTTGGTATACAGTATGTTTTGAAAATCAAATCTTATAGAAGAAGAGGGTTTGCCAGGAGGCATGAGGATGGCCAGAGTCAAGATGTCATGATATATTCTGTAGTGTTACTCCAGCCATAACTTCTCCTCCTTGCACAGTGAGACCCTGAAGATCCAAAAGGTGCCGTCGTCTATGCCATTATGAAGTAAGAGGAGAGCAGATGTCGTTTTCCTCCTCTGATGAATGGCTTATCCACCAGAAGCATTTAATGCTCAGACACGATGACTTGCTTTGATGGAATGTATGTGAGAGTATAGGTATTATGTGTGAACTCTCACACTATAAAAAAAAAAAACTGCTGGCTTCCATCAATGTAACGCTAGACTGGTCAGATTTGTTTGTTGGGGTATAGTGAGGGCAAAGTGCTAGAGGAGTGTATTCAAGAGCCAAACAGACAGCAATGGAACAAGCAAGCATGTTTGATAGTGTGATAGAATAAGAGTCAGGTGTTGTGAAGCATATTGGCTGAGAGGAAGAAATGTTGCTTCTCATTTTGGAGCAAGCTGGTGCTTCTGCCCTTTCTCCGACACCCACGCAACTCTCAGCGGCAGGATCAGTTACTGCTGCTGGCTCACCGCCCATCACACACACACACACACACACACACACACACACACACACACACACACACACACACACACACACACACACACACACACTTGCATTGATTGACAGCTTAATGTCAAATAGTCTTTGGAAAACCAACAGATCCAATCAACCTAACAGACACAGGGGTTTTAAAAACAATCACCTAATTGCAATACTTTTAAGGAAATCAATTTTGTATAAACGGCTTCATCTTTTATGGTTCTAAATTGTTTAATTGATGTTTCTCTCTCCTTTGTGTATTCATTCCCCAAGAACAGACTCACAAATATATGTGCGCACACACACACACACACACACACACACACACACACACACACACACACACACACACACACACCCTATTGATCCAGTTTTAATGACGCCTTAAAGGTAACCCACATATGAGCTGTCCAGACAGATGTCTCAGTTTAACCACAGAAGCAGAATATTGTACTGTACAGAACTATTAATACCTTGTCCACTTCCCCTCCTTTATTCATTACATAACAGGGCTTCCTTTTCGCTCCGCTGAAAATGTGCCTTTTCATGAATGAGCTTGTTTTCTTCCTGATAGAATAGAAGAAAATAACTCTGACATTCTTGAAACACAGCTGATTACCTTTCCTTGAAGCTGGGGCTTGTAGAGGTGGCTGATACACGCGTGCAGTCCTATTAGCTTTACTCGAGCCACACAAGAGACTTTGAAGGAGCTGTCAGTCTTTTTTGTTCTGTGCTCAAGGTCTTATTTGCATCACAGAGCCAGTGTGGGAATGCAGCCTTTGAATTTATTGCTCAGGCATGGCTTGTGTAGAAAAGGGAGCACCCAGTCAAGTGGATGCCTTTTTAACGTCAATTTAATGGAGCTTTGTGTTTTGCGTGTATGTTACAGTCTGTGTGTTTAAGGGAGAAATGTGCCTTAATGTGAACTCAGTTAATGGAAGGAAGGTTACAGTATTTTTTTTTTCGTAAGGCCAGTGATGGGCATTAAAGTGATGGTTCGGAGTAATTTCACCCTAGGGTCCTTTGCACCATGACCTCGAGCCAAACACCCCCCCAGAAGCTTTTTTCACCTGGGTCTAACATTGGGAGAGTTAGCGTAGAGTAGCGTTAGCCGCTGAATAGCTTAGCGCGAGGCTAATGGATCCGGAAGTGTCTCTTTAACATTACCCACTAATAATGCCCGAAATGATACCAAAGGTCTACACTAGTAAATATAGGTTATGCACTCATAAAACGATGTATTGTAAAGTTTGTAAGTACACCAAGAAGGTTATGTAAATAACACTTGCCTGCTGGCTTCTGCTCTGCGTTGTTGTTGTTGTTGCTAAGACTAAGGCGGTGCTTAGGGACATCTACAAATTACAACAAGCAAAAGGATGCAACAAAAATATTTTTAATTTAACTTATTTTTTAAAGTAAGTGCTGTAGTATAACTAGCAGGAGACAAGTAATAATTGAGGTAAGTTTGGAGACATTACCTTTTTTAATCATTAAATTAATAAATATTTTGTTGCATCTCTTTCGGTGTTGTAATTTGTAGATGTCCCTAAGCACCTCTTACTGCCCGGTAGTAACAGCAGCAGCAGCAGCAGCAGCAGCAGCAGCAGAGAGCAGAAGCCAGCAGGCAAGTGTTATTTACATAAACTTCTGGGTTATTTACAAATTTTACAATCCATCGTTTTACGAAGTGCATAACCTATTTGTACTACTGTAGACGTTTGGTATCATTTTGGGGGCATTTAGTGGGGTAATGTTAAGAGACACTTCGGATCCATTAGCCTCTGCGCTAAGCTATTCAGCTGATAACGCTACGCTACGCTAACGCTCCCAATGTTCGACCCAGGTGAAAAAAGCTTCTGGGGGGGTGTTTGGCTCGAGATCATGGTGCAAAGGACCCTAGGGTGAAATTACTCCGAACCATCACTTTAAGGATTACAGGACAATGCAGCGAGTCTCTCTTATTTTTAAGGCAAATCTCATCTTGCTGCTGAAAATAAGAAAAGCCTGAATTGTTTTAACCAATATCCCCTTCATAATTAGTAAGTCTAGTCACCCACAACTAAGTTGTCTTTATTATGTGTTTTATAAATGTATAGCAATGTAGTTTTGATGTTCTCCGAAAGCAGCGTCGCTTACGAGGATACTAAACTGTAATTAACTATGCAACATTAAAGCTGCACTAATCAATATTTTAATTTTAACAATTCATCAAATGACGTGTGTAATGTAAAAGAGTTCATTGGTATTGATGAACCCACAGATAATTATAATCCAGAACCGCAGTTCCCCTCAGCTCTACTGAGCATTTTAGCATCTTTTAGCTCATTGTTTTGGTTTTATTGTCCACTTTTGTAATGTTTTAATCACTCTCACCGCTCTCATCAGCATTGTTTTCTGTGAAAAAAAAAATTTATAAAGCAACTGTACTCCCCAAACACCAATGACAGCAAGACAAAGTGATTGGCTGGTGAACACAGTGGAGCATTTAGCAGCTAGTAGGAGGAGTTGGTGGGGACCCAAACAGAGCTAAAAGGAGAGTGAATATTGGACTTTTGCTAGGTGACCAGAAACCTGACTCTGAACAATGCTTGTTTTGTTCTGTGTCTGCTAAATGTTAAAATATTAAACCGTTTGCGAACACATTCACAACAACTACTTACCAGTATAAAGCTAATACGTGAGTCACTATTGTGTTTACAGCTTGTTTCGCTGCCCCCAAGAAAAATATGGCTGCTTAAATTATGTTAAATTTTGTAATTTTGATTCTCTGAGGAGTATGACATGTGAAGTGATTGGTCCCTTGGCAGGTGACATTTCCATAAAATAAATTATTTTAAGGATTAACTACTGTTACATAATATAATGTTAAAGGGTCATTCCACTGGTTTTACATCTTACATTTACAATTTAAGTGCAAGATTCAGTGTTTTTGGACCAATAATCACGATATCTCAACAACTTTTTGACTATTCTTTCCTTTTAAATCTAAGTCCACCAACTTAGTTAAATATCAAGTTTGTTCATAACAAATACACACATTTTCATGGAACAAGTTCCTTTTTATGAAAGGAAATTACATTACCAGTCATCTTTACCCATCTTTCTTGACAGCTAATCTGAAGGAGCTGATCTCTCAGACGATGGTCAGCTGGGCCCAGGAGTGTCACGTCCTGGACTCAGAGCTGGTTCGCAAGATGTTCAGCCTACTGAGGAGGCAGTATGACAGCATCGGGGAGCTGCTCCGGGCCATGAGGAAGACTTACACAATCAGTGCTGCCTCCATCCAGGACACCATCAACCTCCTGGCCGCCCTTGGTCAGATCAGATCTTTGCTGTCTGTCCGTATGGGGAAAGAGGAGGAGAAGCTCATGATTGATGGACTTGCGTAGGTTCCTCAGAGGAGCCCTATATATATATATATATATATATATATATATATATATATATATATATATATATATATATATATATTCTTTTTTTTTTTTTTTTTCTGGTTTTGCTATCCTTAGTTTCATGCTAGTTTGGCACACTACTAAAAATGCATTTGTGTTTTTAGTGAAAATCAAGTATCCATTTTGTCTTTTTTTTCCTCTCCAGTGACATCATGAACAACAAAGTCTTCTACCAGCATCCCAACTTAATGAGAATACTGGGCATGCATGAGACCGTTATGGAGGTCATGGTCAATGTGCTCGGAGGACACAAGTCCCAGGTTAAACAACTACTTCTATAATTCTCTCTGCTTCCACAGGCCGTTAAAGAGGCCCCAACACAGTTCACTGCAGTTCCTCGCCAAAATGAATGTTGCTCACTGATAAAACTTGTGTTTCAGTCAGGTTTGGGTGTTATCATTTGTAAGTGTGCATTAATGAAGACATGGTCGTGTGCCTGGATAGCTCACCTGTTGGCATGTGCACCCTATGTACAAAGGCTCAGTCCTTGTCGCAGCAGCTGCATGTTCAACTCCAACCTACAGCCCTTTGCTGCATGCCATTCCCCCTCTCTCTCCCCTTTCACATCTTCAGCTGTACTATATAATAAAGGCCTGAAATTCCCCAAAAAATCTTTAAAAACCAAAATGAAGACATGGTCCCAGTAGGTGGGCTTTCTCCTCAGGCTGGCCGCATCAGAGTCTGGGATGGAGGGCAGAAAGGGCAGAGTGAGGCTGGCTGGCAGTGTGTGAAGGTGTCAGGCTTTTTAGACGTTAATTAGGAGCAAAGACATGCCAGGGACTTTATAGTAACAAGCCTGGAGAAAGTCATTATAATAAACTCAGCACCCCAGAATTAAGCAATAACCTCTCCAAAACCACTTGGTATCAAATTGTACACGTGTACACACTTTGTGTATTTTGGGTACTTGTACTTTGTAATTTGAAATTTCAGTTATCTTGTTTTAAAAATCTAACCATGGACGATGTTTGACCCTACTTAGTCTGTATGTGCCATTCCACAGGAAATTGCTTTCCCCAAGATGGTGGCCAGCTGCTGTCGCTTCCTGTGCTACTTCTGTCGGATCAGTCGTCAGAACCAGAAAGCCATGTTCGACCACCTCAGCTACCTGCTGGAGAATAGCAGCGTGGGCCTCGGTGGGTACACCTCTATGGCTCTGTTAAGCCGCCACTCTTACTATTATCCATCATGCTCCTTAAGGATTAGCCAAAGGATTACTGATGATGAGCTACAACATTATTTTACTGGATGAAAACCACACGACTTGATCAGGACTGTAGGATATGCTGGAGGATGTTCTTAAAGAAGTTTGATTGTACAGGCCAAAAATACCTGTAAAACCACCTCTAGGATGCATGACAGACAAATTCTTAAAACTGCCAGCACTCTCTTTAATATAGGTGATACCTGGTAGCTGCCATTTTGCCATCACAGAACTTGTTCTGCACCTGTGAGCTCACATATATTAGCCTTGCACCTTAGACGTGTGTGTAATTGTGAGCGGAAGTGCTGAGAATCTATCAGCGAAGAGAGCGACTCATCTCTCATTCTGTTAGAAGATGGCTGTGCCACAGTCTCCGAGAGCACCCCGCTGGGGCAAGAGAGTGTCTCCCTTGGATGCACACACACATGCACCCAGTCGTGAACGCATGACACACACACTTAACAGATTGCTCATTAGGCAGGTAACAAAGAGTTATGTATAAAATTGTAAAATTCTACAAAGAATATACAAGTTACTACCACAGGATTAAAGATGTGTTTGTGTGCACAGTGCTACATAAACTGGTTCCCATAAACCTTGTGGAGGCTAACATGAGTAGGTGTCAAAAGAAAATTGTTAGAGGAAATTTTCCTTTAACACTTATTTTAACCAGCCATTGGCAGATCAGCTACCATTAATATTAAGGAAGGAGTGGCAACACTACCCCCTGCTGTTTGGACGGCACTTTGTTGATATATAATCACAGACACTAATATGAAATACAATAGAGTAAATGGTTGACCCTACAAGTGTGCTTTGTATTGTAGCTTCACCAGCAATGAGGGGCTCCACTCCTCTGGATGTGGCTGCTTCCTCGGTGATGGACAACAATGGTCTGGCTCTGGCACTGGAGGAGCCTGATCTGGACAAGGTACGGCTCAACCTTTGTGTTACTGTAGTGTGTAAAAGGAGTTTGGAATCACCAAGGATGAATAGATTAATGCTGGATAAGTATTGATCTATATGTTATGTTATGAATGTGCTGTATCTATAGGTGGTCACCTACCTAGCAGGCTGTGGTCTCCAGAGTTGTCCAATACTCCTGGCTAAAGGTTATCCAGACATCGGCTGGAACCCCATTGAGGGGGAGCGTTACCTTTCCTTCCTACGCTTTGCTGTCTTTGTCAACGGTAAGACTGCAGTGACCATCCAGTCTCTCTTTCTTTCTTTCTTTCTTTTCCTCGCTCTTTTTTATTTTTTTTTTATGTCTTTATCCAAACATGCAGAAAAAGATAGCAAAGGTCCAACTAAGTTTGAACATCATTCTGCTGCTTAAGGCAAAGTCTACCTGGAGTTTTGCCTGAGGCTTGTCGTGTGTTTGTTTATCGTGGTGTGTTTGTTTATGTTAGAGCTACAGATTGTGTATGTGCTGTATTTCCTTGCTGACATTAATTATGTATTTTCTTTTATGTATGTAATCCTATGATCTTATGTTTGTGTGCCAGGCGAGAGCGTGGAGGAGAACTCCAGCGTTGTTGTGAAGCTGCTCATCCGTCGTCCAGAGTGTTTTGGACCTGCCCTGAGGGGGGAGGGAGGGAACGGACTCCTGGCTGCCATGAAGGAAGCCATCAAGATCTCTGAAACGCCGGCTCTGGACCTGCCGGGCTCTGTGCATGGAGTCAGCTCTGACGTGTAAGCAAAACTTACCGAATGTATGTTTTTGGCGCTAAAGCGCGATGTATGCTTCTGTATTAAATCTACGCCATGGCTACGTACGTAGGTACGTGGAGACGCAGAGCTACGCCAAACCCTACGCCAAACCCTACGCCAAACCCTACGCAAACCCTACGCCAAACCCTACGCTGTAGCCTGACATGCACCTCTCGAAAAATGTAACTGCACGTCGCGGCAACGCTCGGCCGAGGCCTGGAAGCGTTGCATTTCCCCCTACTAGTTTCCTGGTTCTCCTTCTCCATAAACATCATAAAATCAAGGAGAGGGTTAACTTTTTCTGCTACAAATTTCCCACTGTCGTCAGAAAGCACAGGGGAGATACTTTGTTTCTTTCACTAATGTCTCTAGAGTCTGAACTCGCTCCAAAGCTAATCACTATCACTCTCTCTACCACACACTCCCCTCGTACACACATGCCAGCCCTGCTAGAGATCGACGCACACACCAATGCACAAGTATAAACTTCAGACCACTTACGTAGGCTACTGCGAAAGCTCTGCGTGGAGCCTCCGCACAACCATAAATCAAGCTTTAAGCACCACAAGCTCAGTTCCATCTGGATCCAATTATATTTAAGAGAAGGCAGACATCTCTACAGCTGATATCTCCAACACTGGGCAGCTCACACCAAAACAATCTAGATTGATAAATAACACTACAGGTAAGAGGAAAAAATATTTTTGATTTTCTTCCTCTGTTTCTGTTCTTCCTCAACTCTTCATTCTTTCCACTGTTAGGTCTGCTGATGGTGACGATGAGGAGGAGGTGGTACACATGGGCAATGCCATCATGTCCTTCTACTCTGCCCTCATTGACCTGTTGGGACGCTGCGCCCCAGAGATGCATGTACGTTTGATCGAAACTGTGAATTTATTTGTTGTTTTTTCTTTGACAGATTTACCCTATTTTCACTTCCTTTTCTCTTTTTCAGCTTATCAACAAGGGGAAAGGTGAAGCTCTGCGTATTCGTGCCATCCTGCGCTCTCTGGTGCCGACTGAAGACCTTGTGGGAATTATCAGCATACCTCTCAAAATGCCCATCCCCAACAAAGGTACTCTACAGGATGTTCACTCTAATAACACAGGGCAGCATACTGCACACCTTTATACTTCCACCAGAGGATGCATCCCATCCATTTGCATGCTACTACAGGATGCCACGTGTAGCTCACGTAAAGATACAATGGTTCTAGGAAAATCTGCACATTCAGTGCAAGGCAGAAGGTTATTGATTACATTTCACTGCTCATGCCTTTTTAATCAGCACAACGCTTTACTGCACACTCCCATTGCTCTGGGTAAGCCAGATAATTTCTATAGCGAGCTGTCTTGCTCTATTGATTGATCTGCATAAGCATGGCAAGACTCGCCTATTAAATTTGCTGCCTAGAACACCGCCACACAAGCTCTGTCCGCAGGCCAAGATTGAAGACAGCGAGCCGTGGCTCCAGCACCAGAAAACTCTCATCCGCATGCTGCTGCATGCTCCCTAATGAATACACATTGCTTTCCTAATCAGAAAGGACTTGTCATTATGCACTGTGGTCTGTTCTTTGGGTATTTCACTGCTCCACACCTATACAGTTTACTCTATATGTTGTGCCTTTCTTTTCCTGTGTCAATCTCTTTCAGATGGCTCGGTGACTGAGCCGGACATGTCAGCCTGCTTCTGTCCAGATCACAAGGCCCCCATGGTGCTGTTTCTGGACAGGGTGTACGGTATCGAGGACCAGAGCTTTCTGCTTCACCTGCTCGAAGTGGGCTTCCTTCCTGACCTGAGGGCTGCTACCTCTCTGGATACGGTGGGTAAAGCTGACAACAGTGCAGGAGAGAAGTAATGAATGGCCAGCCTCTGTGAGGAGCTCCTCATTAAGCATTGGTTTATTATTATTATTATTATTATTATTATTATTATTATAGGTTATTTACTCTTATTTATCAACAAAAAATGTTATGGAGTTTAAAGTATATGGCTTGGTCGGCATGGGGGTGCAGTGGTCAGCACTGTCACCTCACAGCGTAAGGGTTCTGGGTTAGAACCTTCCGTGTGGCGTTCGCATGTTCTCCCCAAGTCAGCGTGCGTTTTCTCTGGGTCTTTTCGTCTTCCTCCCACAGTCCCACAGGGTAGGTTAGGTTAATAAGGTTAAGTGTTTACTCTAAATTGCCCATAGGTGGGAATGTGATTGTGAATGGTTGTCTGTCTCTAAAGCCCATTTCACACAGCTTGTTCAAGGCAGGAATGTTGCACCGTTATTCCGCCTCTCCCTTCTGTTTAAAAGGTACTGGAATGGAATGGGCCGTTAAGCTGGCAGCGGGGGTAGTAACAGAGCTGAGTTGACGTCTATGTAAAAGGTGCAGCAGGAAGGGTGGGACTACGCGTACAAACTCGTACCACACCGAAGCTGTTGTGTTACACGTCACGCCTCTTTTGCTTCCGGAATGCCGTCATGCTATCTGAAATCGCACACTGGGGAGCATTATGTCGGCGTTGTTTGGTTCATTGTAAAAAAAAATCAAAGACGCCGTAATTTACCATAGTATTGTGGAATCTTTGTGTTAAAAAGGCTTATGTGTCAGCCCTGTGATTCACTGGTGATCTGTCCAGGGTGTACCCCGCCTCTTACCAAATGTCAGCTAGTATTGGCTCCAGCCCCCCACGACCCAGTAAAGGATAAGCAGTTACAGTAGGGTGACCATATTTTGATTTCCAAAAAAAGAGGACACTCGGCCTGGCCTCGAGACACAAATTCCGACAGGCTTCTCAGAGGTTAATGAACATGCTTTATTATGCCTCAATGGTGCAAAAATAACTTCTGTAATAAAATAAAATCTGTAACAACCTGTAACAAAATAATAGCTCTCTTTTAAAATAAATAAATAATATGGAATAATGTTCTAAATATGACCTCTTCTGTGTTAGAAAATCCAGCTTCAACAAAATATCTCTTAATAACTTTTCAATGTAATAAGATAAATAATAAAGACACTGAAACATATGTGCCAGCTTTGCACACGGTGCAGGCTCCACGCAGAGATTTCGCCGTAGCCTACGTAAGTGGCATGATGTTTATACTTGTGCACTGGCATGTGTGTGTCGAGCCGGCCAGGTGTGTGGGGAGTGGGTGATAGAGCGAGGGAGAAGTGAGAGTAAAAAGTGTCTCCCCTGTGTTTTCTTACCACAGTGGGAAATCTTGAGCAGGAAACGCTTCGGCATTTTGTGTGCAATGCTGCTCTGCTGTCTGCTCTGGTCCCTGTGTATGTGCGCGTCGCTGAGCAGCCCACAAGGCAGCCTCTCGGGAATTACGTCACACAACAAAGTACCGTAGTATTGTGTGCAAAGTGCCAGTCAATTTAAGTACACGCTTAATGGTCCCATGAAAAACCGGACATTTTCATGAATTTATTAAAAAAACTCTAAACTCTCAAATCCATAGGGTGCAGACTTTGAAATTAATCCATCATAACATAATATGTCAACAAGTTTATAAAAAAGCACAGCAGCACACAATTAAGTGAAAGTCATTTTGAGCCCCTAGCCTGCAATGAAGTCAGCTATTTTGTGAGTCCCATTGTGTATAAGATGTGTACAATGCACTAGTTGTCATGACCGAAAGAACGAGATCCAGGGTACAAGCGGCCGAAATGGGTTTCCTTAGGAGGGTGGCTGGCGTCTCCCTTAGAGATAGGGTGAGAAGCTCAGTCATCCGTGAGGAGCTCGGAGTAGAGCCGCTACTCCTTCGCGTCGAAAGGAGCCAGTTGAGGTGGTTCGGGCATCTGGTAAGGATGCCCCCTGGGCGCCTCCCTAGGGAGGTATTCCAGGCACGTCCAGCTGGGAGGAGGCCTCGGGGAAGACCCAGGACTAGGTGGAGGGATTATATCTCCAACCTGGCCTGGGAACACCTCGGGATCCCCCAGTCGGAGCTGGTTAAAGTGCCCATATTATGAAAAAATCACTTTTTCTGGGATTTGGGGTGTTCTTTTGTGTCTCTGGTGCTTCCACACACATACAAACTTTGAAAAAAATCCATCCATGCTGTTTTGAGTGAGATACAGTTTCTGAATGTGTCCTGCCTTCAGTCTCCTAGTGAGCTGTTCAAAATCAGCTCGGACTGTGACGTCACAGTCCGAAATGAGCTGGCTAACCACAACCGTTAGCTCGTTAGCATGCTAATGCTAACGCTAGCATGCTACGTCGTTCTCAATAGCAAAATCTGCTACAACACACACAAGTTCACCATAATCTACAAAAGAACTACTTACATGTGCGCCCTCATTTAGAAGTCTCCCAGCTAATCCTGCCTTGTAACTGACCAAAGTTGGAGAAACAGGCTTTCTTTTACTGTCTCTAGAGTTAGCTAGCTGACATGATCTATATCTGAGCTACTGAGCATGTGCGAGTGCAATCAAAGATAGTACAGAAGAAGAAGATGAAAAGAGGTCTCACTCTGTAGCTAAAACAGAAACCAGGTGAAAAGAGGATCTGCAGCAGTGAGAGAGAGAGAGCTGTGCAGTACAACAAAAATATGGTGTTTTTTGAAAATTAAACCATGTAAACCTATTCTGGTACAACCTTAAAATACAGTTATGAACCTGAAAATGAGCATAATATGGGCGCTTTAATGTGGCTCGGGAAAGGGAAGTTTGGGGTCCCCTGCTGGAGCTGCTCCCCCCGCGACCCGAAACCGGATAAGCGGACGAAGATGGATGGATGGATGGATGGATGGATGGATGGATGGATGGACAATGCACTAGTTTGTTTGAGTTAGGCAAGGAGATCCCTGGGTAAAGTATTTTATATGTAGCTCTGAAGGTGTCTGCCCCGTTCAACAGTTTTAATGTGGCAGAAGCTTATCCTCTGTAACATCACATCAGGCAAAACACAGTGCTGTTCACACTGACAGATACTCCTGCTAATTTAATCAATACAGCATGTGTCACTGTCTGACATCTGGGAACCTTTTAAGTGTTGCTTGTGGTTGTAATATTACCGTATTCTCTTTAGCTTAGCTTGCTAACACGTTTTGCAAGATTATTTACAAGACAACTTTATAGTGCTCATTTAAACCCTAGTCTTTGAAAATGGTGATCAAATACACTTTCATTTTAAAGCAAGACTATGTAACTTTTGTTAACTACTAGACTGTTATAGAATAACTCAGGAGCAGCTTGACTTCTGGATACGTGAAGGTTCAGGAGACTTTGATGACTTATACAAAAGCATTTATTGAACTTGATCGATCGAGGCAGACAGTACAGTTTAACCACGATGTGTTATCGTGTAGTGCCGTCCCATCTCTGAGGTCGCTCTGTGTCCCCCAGATGCATATATCTCTCCCTCAAGCTGTCAAGTTTGTTATGCCAAGATATTGATGTCGCCAAAACAAAAGATGCTGCTCACCTAGTTGAGTCTGTCTCTCTCTGGGATGCATGCTAAAGTGTGTCAGGACCCTTTACCCTGTTTCCACCAACCTCCAAAAGGAGGAACAAACATTCCCTTATCATGCAGCTGCCTAGACTCCCTCAATCTGTAGAGACGCAAACATGTATTCATTCATGAACAGGTTTGGTTATTAGAGTCTGGCCGAATCTTCTCATCCCCTGACTTAGGAATGACCTGATGTTGTCTAAGCTTTCCCTTTTTCTCATCTTACCACAACATGGTGTTTCTGGAAATTCCACCACATGAACAATTGTGAATGTTCAAACATAGTTTAAGAGTAGCACAAGAAGAGAAAAGTAGTGGCCTGACTCAGAAATGTCTATGAAATATTTATCTAAAGTTTGCTAACTTTAGCCACCATACCACTGCTGGTCATACCAGACTTAGTACGGCTGTAGCAGCAAAACCGCTAGCAACATAAAATCTTTCTTTTCTCAGAGGAAGAATGTGTTATTTTTTTCTTTTTGAAATGACATAGTCTCAAGTAATGTCCCCACTGTCACATGTTGTATGACCTGTCACCCATTCTTTCCACAGGAGGGTCTATGTACCACTGAGACAGCCCTGGCCATGAACCGCTTCATCGGCTCAGCCATGCTACCCCTCCTCACCCGCTGCGCCCCTCTCTTTGCTGGCACCGAGCACTACGCCACCCTCATCGACTCCACTCTGCACACCATCTACCGCCTTTCCAAGGGCCGTTCACTCACCAAGGCCCAGAGAGACGCAATAGAGGAGTGCCTGCTGGCTGTCTGCAAGTGAGGAACATTTGAATCTCTCTATAAGTAGAGTTAAAAGTTTTCTCTAGGTTTTGTTACTAGTGATAATACACCAAGCACTTGTTGTATCTCAGCTGGAAGGAATAGCAAAGATCAACAGTACATTTTATCTGCTTTCTAACGAAACTCTATTATGGCTCAGGGCTTGGTTTCCCTATAAATCCCTCTAAATCATCATCACAAAAGTGGTCCGAGTCCAAGGATGTTCTGGTTTAAGGCAGCTCAGGGCAGCAGCAGCACTCTTATCTCTCTCCCACTTTATTCTGCAGGCACCTTCGTCCCTCTATGCTGCAGCAGCTCTTGCACCGCCTCGTCTTTGATGTGCCCTTGCTGACCGATTACTGCAAGATGCCTCTCAGAGTGGGCAACAATTTCTTCACTTTTCTCACTCTTTTTAAATCCATTTGACATCCTATATCTTGCCATTTATCTTTTTTTGCATGTTGGATTGCTTGCATGCCTCAGTTTTAGTTGCTTCCTGTCAGCCTTTTCTTTACTGTACTTTTCTACATAATCTAACCTTTGTTTTGTCTGTGTGGTTGCTGCTTGATTGTACCTTACTACCTCTGTTTATTACATTGTCAGCTTGGTGGGGAGGTACCAACAGCTAAATACCAAACACTATATTGCAGGTGTACCTTTAAAGGTCCCATGGCATGAAAATTTCACTTGAGGTTTTTTAACATTCATATGCGTTCCCCCAGCCTGCCTATGGTCCCCCAGTGGCTAGAAATGGCGATAGGTGTAAACCGAGCCCTGGGTATCCTGCTCTGCCTTTGAGAAAATGAAAGCTCAGATGGGCTGATCTGGAATCTTCTCCTTATGAGGTCATAAGGAGCAAGGTTACCTCCCCTTTCGCTGCTTTGCCGTCCAGAGAATTTGGCCCACCCATGAGAGAGAGACATCATGGCTTTCAAACGAGCAAAGTGGCAGGTGGTCAAGGCCGCACCCCCACCCTCTCTCCTCCTCAATAGCAGAAGTGGCACATACTAAGGAAAGCTTATTGTGGGACTGGCTCTAGTGGCTGTAATTCTGCTCCAAGGCTGAATTTCGGGAAAGAGACTTCAGATACAGTATTAGGGGACCACTCAGGTCTATATAAAAGCATCCAAAGAGCACCATGTCATGGGACCTTTTAATGTACTAATATTACTCAAGTACACCTATGTCTCTCAGAGACACACACACACACACACACACACACACATGCACATTTCTAACACACCCACGGTATTAATCATCTGGTGTGGAAGAAGTGGGCACCTGCAAGTATTGGACTGTGTGATTACAGGCTTGTTGGCTCCACTGCTCCACCCAATCCGTCTGGAACACACAAGAGAAATACTGAAGATGTAATAGGTTGTGACTAGCCTGTGAACTGGTTTACACACTTGTTCTATACATTCACATGCATGTTTGGATTTCTTTGTGCTGTGTGTTGGAAAACTGATTTCCTTTTTGGCGTGTTGTTAGCTATACATGCATGGTCCAGTGCCAGTGTGTTGTGAGCATTTGCACAGGCTGCATACTTGTTGCCTGTCATTGAAAACACAGTTAAGCGTCCTGTTTACTAAATTCTGTTCATTTATAACTCTGCTTGCCTTGACCGTTGCCCTATGTGTGTCCTTTAGCTGCTCACCAACCACTATGAGCAGAACTGGAAGTACTACTGCCTCCCATCGGGCTGGGGCAGCTACGGCACAGCATCCGAGGATGAACTACTGCTCACCAAGAAAATCTTCTGGGGAGTATTTGATTCTCTGTCACAGAGGGTGAGGGGTCAATCAAGTTTTTAATTTTTATTACATTTTTTTATTTTAAGGTTTGTAATTTCATTGTGACTTCATCATTTCCTGAGCAATAGTCATTAACATGTATTTGGCAAAAGGCTAACATCAACTTCTTGTTAAAAGTGATAAACAGTTAAATACAAGTCACCTAATTCATCACAGTCTTGATTAACATGTATGTATGCGAGGGATTCATTGCCACAAATATCTTGAGGTCTGCCCATGATGCAGATGGCTGGACTCAGCACATCTCTCAACAGTTAATGCCCACTCATGAAAGGAGGCTGTGCAAAAGGCCAACCTGAAAACATCAATATCTGGACAGCCATCATTGATCCAAAGCCTCTAGCTCGCTGGTTCTTCAGCTTTTAGAATATTTCTTCATTAACATCTCTCCTCCTGCTCCTCGTCCCACTGCTCTGTTACACTTTCACTCATGTGGCTTTATAACTTTATTTAAGTTCCACCTTAATTAATTTTTAAAGCTAAGTTTTGCATTGCAGAAATATGACGCAGAGCTATTCAAGATGGCCATGCCTTGCCTCAGTGCCATAGCTGGAGCTTTGCCACCGGACTACGTGGACGCCTCCATTAGTACCACTGTGGAGAAGCCTGTTTCTGTAGATGCTCAGGGCAACTTTGACCCCAAACCCATCAGTACTGCTAAGTAAGCCGTGTTGGAATAAGACATTAATAGGAAATGTGTTATTATATCAAATCTGTGATGACATGCACAGTACATGACAGTAACAAGCATTTGCATAGAAATGTTGCCTAATTGTCACACTTTTTTTTTTTTCTAGCATTGCTCTTCCAGAGAAGCTTGAGCACTTTGCCAATAAATACGCAGAGCACTCCCATGAGAAATGGTCAGCAGAGAAGGTAAGGCCAAAGAAAAGAGCTTTCGTCTGGGGAAAAACGGGTATTAAATTGCACAGTATTTCACTTCGAACAAGTCATGAGTGTTTTAAGGACTAAAAAAATGCCTCTCCCTGAAGAAATACTGCACGCAAAATCAGCAGAAATGCAGCCATTTAAAAGTAAAAAAAACAATTCAGATCAAAATTTTATAATATTTTCCAATATCACAGCATTGTTTCCTTTGGCGAGGCCTCATTTTTGTTACTGCTGAAAGGGATCCTCTGGGCATGCTGACAATAATTGTGCCAGTGTCTGTGTGGAAGGCCCCTGCTCTCTTTTGCGCCAACAGCTTAGCCTGCATTGTTGCATCTGTCAAAAAAAGTACTAACTGCTGAGCACAGCGAGAACTGAATGTACCATGACTCTTAATGTGTTATGCATACTTAATCTCTTACCCACTCTTTCAAATAATAAATCATGTCCTTAGGTGACTGTAAAGGCAATGAAGACTGCTATCACCCTTGTACATCCCTCTGTGCTTGTGCTTCAGGTGCTGCTGGGATGGAAATATGGAGACTGTGTGGATGAGAAGGCCAAGATTCACCCTCAGCTCAGAATCTACAAAGCCCTGACAGAGAAGGTAAAGAATGTTGAATGTGAGATTTGTGAAGAAGAGTAACATTGAAGGGCTAACCTAAAGATTGAGGCTTCGGGGTTTACCGTAGTCCTTGTTCCCCATTTCTGTCTCTGTGCTTCAGGAGAAAGAGATTTACAGATGGCCAATTAGAGAGTCCATGAAGAGTATGCTGGCAATGGGCTGGAGCATCGACAGGACTAAGGATGGTGAAAGCATGTCTCAACAGAGGGAGAATGAAAAAATGCGAAAGATCTCTCAGGCTTCACAGGTACAGTGCAAAAAAACAGAGACAAACACTACATGATCAAATGTGCTTGCTTGTCCTCCGAAAACGTTTGTGAAAGGTTTAAAACGAACCAAAGCTAAGGTTTGCTGGAGACGAATGGTCAAAAAATAATTTCACAAAATTGTCTGTCTCTGGTATGAGGTGTGATGAAAAACTCATAATCAAATATTTTTAATGCCTAAAAAGAAATCTTAATCCTTTATGAGACAATATTTTGATTTCTGTATATTTTCTCTTAAACAAGCAGGTTCATAAATGCTAATCATCTAAGCTAGTGCAGATTTTGAACCGGCTTGGATTAATTATATAAAAGTGGATATTACGACAATATAAATATTTATCATGCAATTGAATTGTCGATGTTTAGTTAGCTAACTCTTTCAGCAGTTTTTCCTTACTTTAAGCTTACTATTTTATGTTTTTTAACCATTTCTTCCTGACTATTTCAACTGTTTATTTACTATATTTTAGCTAATGTTAACTATTTCAACTGTTTATTTCTTTTGGCTAACTATTTCAACTGTTTATCCATTATTTTTTTGAAAACAATTTCAACATATTTTTCCTTACTTTAAGCTAACTATTCTAACGTCTCTGCTTGCTAACTAGTTTTCACACATCTTAATTGTAGCGTGTGGCGTGCGTTGCATCTGACTGAGATTGATGACCAATTTTTAACCCTATTTGGCTGTTATTTTCCAACTTAAAGGTCCCATGGCATGAAAATTTCACTTTATGAGTTTTTTTTTAACATTAATATGAGTTCCCCCAGCCTGCCTATGGTCCCCCAGTGGCTAGAAATGGTGATAGGTGTAAACCGAGCCCTGGGTATCCTGCTCTGCCTTTGAGAAAATGAAAGCTCACCTCCCCTTTCTCTGCTTTGCTCGCCCAGAGAATTTTGCCCACCCATGAGAGAGAGGCATCATGGCTTTCAAATGAGCAAAGTGGCAGTTGGTCAAGGCCACACCCCCATCTTCCACCTTGTCCCCCCTCTCTCCTCCTCAATAGCTACGACACAGAAATGGCACATCCTAAGGAAAGCTCATTGTGGGACTGGCTCTAGTGGCTTTAATTCTGCACCAAGACTGAATTTCGGGAAAGAGACTTCAGATACAGTATTAGGAGACCACTAAGGTCTATGTAAAAGCATCCAAAGAGCACCATGTCATGAGACCTTTAACACAAACATGGATGTTTTCTTTTTACTTATCATCATTTCTGTTTTTAGTTGATTTTGGAAATCACTGGTCTTAGATTAGATAGACTTTATTGATCCCAAATCGGGAAATTTCAGTGCTATAGTAGCAAAATATCAGACACATAATACACATACATAATATACAAGACATAATAAATAGGATAGAATACAAGAACAAATATTCAAAAAATAAGGAGAAAGAATGTAGAAAGAATGTACAAACATATATACAAATTGGGAATAAAAATGTACAACTACTTAAATAGTATTTATAAAGATGTAAGTAAAACCTATGTTTGTGCAAGTTGCACACTGCAGTATTGTGATGTATATGAACGATAATTAATCACGTTGTTTTAAATCATATTTTCTGAAGCCAAAATGTTTCCAGACGACAGACACTGCGTCTTTTTGGGCACAAGTTGCTCAGTTGACTCGGACTCTGTTTGAGTTATCCTCCGTTATGCTTTCCATGCGGCTGACTGGTCCGGGCGAAGTCACGTGACTTCACTCGCGGTAGAATGTTTTTAAGGAGAAAGTAGGCCCATCAACAGGAATAGATTATCGTCATGGGAAAAATTTGTCGATAACAGCTTCAGATTTTCGATGTCGATACATTTTTGATTAATCGTCCAGCCCTATGAGTCTTATCTAACACTCAGTGATGAAGTGTAGGAATGATTTCTTGTAGCAGTCAGTGCGACATGGTCTAGGCTTACCCAGTCACATTTTCTTACATTTAGGACAGTACCATTTGTCAGCAGTTACTGTATGCAGTTGTAAACATTCAGATCAGATCGTTATTTACTGTGGACGCAAAGCTGATTCTGTTGCTGATCTCCCTGCATAATAGACTGAAGGCCTAAGGACACAAAATAATAATTTTAACATAATGCTAAATCTTGATTAATAACTAATAACACACCGTCTCACTGTAAATCTGCATCTTTTTGAACATTTCCAGGCAAATGGCTTCAATCCGAGCCCCATAGACACAAGCAACGTGGTTCTGTCAAGAGAATTGCAGGTGAGTGACCTCCCATTTGTTTTGTCATGCTTTTTTTCTTCTTTTTTACATCAAACGATCTCTCAGTCTGAATACAAGATGAAAAGGAATATTTCCTGAATGTGAATGAGTAATGTGGGCGGGACATGCTCCTCAGTGAGATGTACTGATTGTCTCTCTTGTCTTTGGTCCAAGGGGATGGTGGAGGTGCTGGCTGAAAATTACCATAACATCTGGGCCAAGAAGAAAAAGTGCGACCTTGGAAGTAGAGGTGATTTGCTGATGAACTCAATTATTACAAGGAGATACCTGCAAAACAGAGACAGTATGCCTGTGTGGGTGGATCTAAGGTGCCACTTGCTTGTTGCAGTGTTAATATGTGCCTATGAGCATATGTGTGTGTCTGCCTCACCGGTCTTGACTAAATAGGTTCCATTGAGTGGTACATCCACTTCATGTCACCTACGCCTTCACACAGACAAACAGTAGAGAGCGGTGGCTGATCAAGTCTTACTTAGTCTCACATTGCCAGACCTTTTTCCACAGTGCTTCAGAGGAGGGTCTGGTGAGTCCACACAGCATTCCGGGATGAAAGAAAAACATGCTCTGGTTTATTGGTATTTCTTTAAACCAATCACAATCGTCTTGGCCGGTGCTAAGCGCTGGACGGTGCCAACAGTGCCTCTGCAAAATGGGCTCGGGAAGGAACTTGTTTTGGTGGAACGTGTACGTTCAAAGGTTGTTTTAGTCGTGCAACAGAAAACTCAGATTGGACAGTCTAGCTAGCTGTCTGGATTTACACTGTACAGATCTGAGGAGCAATTAACCATAGTCCTCATAAATTGACCGGAGTTTAAAATTACAACACAAACAAAGCGGAAAGTAACGGACATCAGTCCGAAAAGAGTGACATCCGGTGGAATTTCCAGCGGCACCGGAGCAATCCCGGAAGTAGAACGTCGTGGATATAGACTTTGTCTTACTTAACACTGGGTTGTCTGTGGTTTCAGGTGGGGGAACACACCCTCTGTTGGTGCCCTATGACACGCTGACGGCCAAGGAGAAGGCCCGTGATCGGGAAAAGGCCCAGGACCTTTTCCGCTTCCTGCAGATCAATGGCTATAGCATCACGAGGTCAACAATTTCATAATGGCTTTTATATATTATCACGTTGATGTCTTGCAGAAACTTTACACTACTTAATAACCTTTCCATTTGATAGTTAAAAGTGTTGATTCATAGCTAATATCATATTGTGTTGCAGGGGTTTGAAGGATTTAGAGCAGGATTCCTCTTCCATGGAGAAGAGGTTCGCTTACAAGTTTCTCAAGAAGCTGCTCAAGTACGTCGACTCAGCTCAGGAGTTCATCGCTCACCTGGGTATGGTAATATTACATAGGACCTGACTACAAGAGACTTGAAGTAGTCTTGTTGCTTAATATTAAATCTGTTATTTACGCTCTCAATCCAGAGGCCATGGCTGCCAGTGGCAAAACAGACAGGTCTCCTCACGAACAAGAAATCAAGTTTTTTGCCAAAGTAAGGATGTGATATAAACACAGCTGCTGTCCATGTGATAACCCTTTTAAATTCATTTACTGTCAACTTGATGTGATCTTGTCATTATCGATGTCCTCCTTCAGGTTCTCCTTCCTCTCATCGACCAGTACTTCAAGAACCACTCGCTCTACTTCCTCTCCTCCCCTAGCAAGAACCTGAGCAGCAGCGGTTACGCCTCCAACAAGGAGAAGGAGATGGTCACCAGGTACGAAACATTCAGTTACATTCACCTACAGCAATATAGCATGGCAATAACTCTTTACCATTCTTTACTTAAAATCCTAAACTCTTAGAATCTTAACTACTAATCGTCTCTCTAATAATGTACTCATTGTAACTGTCTGATTTCCTTCCTTTGTCTATCCATCACACCTCCAGCCTGTTTTGTAAACTGGCAGCTCTTGTCAGACATAGGATTTCTCTCTTTGGTAAGCTAATTGCTACTGACTGGTCAGCAGTGTGCGTGCGTGTGCATGTGTGTTGTTGGAGATATCAGCCGTAGAAAATGCCTGCCTTCTCTCAAATATAATAGCACTAGATGGCACTCAGTGTGTGGTGCTCAATGTGCCAAAAGAATACATTTGATAAACTCAACAGCAATGTCTCTTTCCAGAAATTGTAACCCGGTTACTAAATATAATCCACAGACCTGATTGTGAGCAGTTTCATGTAGAAACTATTTTCTTTCTACCAAAATACACTCCAACCGTATCACCACGCAGAAGGAGGCGTACTCATGTCCTCCTCGGCGGAGCTGTAACTGTAGCTTACCGATTATGCTAGCTCACATTAGCTAGCTAATGCTACAGCTCAGTCGAAGAGAATGCCATTAATGTGTACATCACACGCTGTTAAAAGAATGAGCCTCTCATAATTAATTGCACGTAAGAAGAAAAAAAAAGTTTGATTTAGGGGTGATTTGCCCCTTTAAGTTGGTTCTCTAACTTATTTTTGGTTCTCATGAACTAAGGTGTCTTGGATACCAAATACTGGAGCATTTAATCTGTAAAATTGCACTTAATTATATATGAAACAAACAAGATATAACATGTTTATTTGTGATCTTAAGAAGAGCTGGTAGGTGGATTTTCTTACCTTTAGGCAGAGCCAAGCTAGCTGTTGCCCCCAGTTTCTAGTCTTTATGTTATGCTAAGCTAAGCTAACTGGCTGCTGGCTGTAGCTTTGTTTATCACAGTGGTTCCCAACCGTTTTCCCTTGGCGCCCCCCCTACTTATCACTCCCCCTCCTAAGTTGAGGTAACTCTCGAGATAGAGCCCTACTTTCTTTTTTGATACAAAGGAGTTATCAACACCCAGTTAGGTTTCTCCGCCATGTTTCATTCATAAAATAGTGATGCCATGGCCGCAGGAAAAATGAGGATACAACAAAATATATAGTTTTCATACAGACTTTTGTATACATTATATATTCTAGTGTATTATCATAATTTGTTTAACATGTGCAAATATTTTTTTTTTACCTCAACCTCAAACCAGATAAAGACTTGCGCCCCCCTCTGTGATCTTTGCCGCCCCCCTGGGGGTGCCCGGACCCCAGGTTGGGAACCACTGTTTTATCATACAGACATGAGATCAGTATCAATCTTCTCATCTAACTATTGAAAATAAAGCAAATATGCCTATATCCTCAATCCTATCAACAATAGCGACTAAAAAGACAAACCACTGAATTTGATATGTTAAGCCATCATGCCATTAACCACAGTGGAAATCCCACATCCAACTGAGGTGGTGAACTAGATATTGATCCACTAACCTTACCACATCTGACCCCTTAACCCACCTGTTTGATTGGAGGCTGTTGAGTGTTTGGTACATACACAGACATGAACTTATTGCTGCCATGAGAGGCTCAGTTCAGTTCAAGAAAGTGCCCTAAACATGGATGCCAGTGTGTATGTTCCCGTCATATTGAAGAATTTTGGGTTGTCTTGTAGGGAGCGACTCCACTACCATCGTCAGCTGTCTGCATATCCTGGCACACACCCTGGACACCAGGTGAGAATTTGGCAGAACTCGAGACTCACAGGGAACCTGGCAGCTTTGAGTTTTCTCCTTGAAATGAAAACTAACACATTTTTAATGTTAACAAAAAGCCTCAGTTGGATAATGATAGTGTTTAAACAATAATCGTTTGAGAAACCAATTACGTTATTCCAGTGTAATGCAATGACGTAGAATGTAACCTCTGTAGGACCCTCAAGAGGAGCATATTTGTCATGAGCATTTTCTTTTAAACAGTTATTACTGCAATGTCTTCTGGGAGGTACTGGTATTAACAAAGAGCGTCCTCTGGCATTTAAATAAGCAAAACAAATTTCATACGGTACATGTTGCCCAAGGCTTATAGTGTTCCTTAGAGACAATGTACTGTTTGTTAATGCAGCTCACACATAATGAGGCTAAATGGGCAATGCATTATTGTGTCTTGTTTGGGCTGATGAGCTACTGTACAGCTGATGCCCACAGACTCTGTCTTTCATTTGTCCTTCCCAGTGAGACACATCAAGGCTTAACAATGGGTAATTCATTTAGCAATGTTATGAACTGTGAAATGCTAAAAATGGACGGACTAATCATATTAATGCGTTGTGCTTTTTCATTGTCATACAGTATGTCTACAACATTGGTAAACTCCCCTTGGATTTAAATAGTCACCTTATTCATTAAATAAATCATTGATATTTCAGTGAAGGGGCTGTCAGGTTGATACTCAACGTCTCATATTTCATGACTAAAACCTTCAGCGATTGTGAGAGTGAAGTAATTGCATTTTTGACCGTGTCCGAATGTGGGCAAACAGTGTTGTCCTTTGCATACCAAGGGTGTATCCGGTGGTTTATTATAGCCCTGCCCTTGCATATTTACTCATTTTGTTGTAGTCGTTTATCACGCTCTCTTTCACTCACACAGGACGGTGATGAAGTCGGGCTCGGAGCTGGTGAGGGTGGGGCTGAGGACGTTCTTTGAGAACGCCGCAGAGGACCTGGAGAAGACGTTCGAGAACCTGAAGCTGGGGAAGTTCACTCACTCTCGCTCCCAGATGAAAGGCGTGTCGCAGAATATCAACTACACCACCGTAGCGCTGCTCCCCATTTTAACTGCTCTGTTTGAACACATCACTCAACACCACTTTGGAGTCGACCTGCTTTGTGAGTCCCGACAGTAGAGGAATGATTAAACATAATGTGCGAGAGAAAAAAAGTGGAGTCTGGTATTGATGTTAAGTTTATTGTAATACAGTGATTACCTGCTTCTTACACCCTGTCACCATGGGACATATCTGCCCCCCAACATAAATAAGGGGACTTTCAATTTTCTTTATCTTTTCCAGTGGATGACGTCCAAGTGTCCTGCTATCGAATCCTGACCAGTCTCTATGCACTGGGTACTGGGAAAAACATCTATGTAGAAAGGTATCTCAGCATTAACATTGTGTCAAGTGATTAAAACATATTAAACACAGCTTTTACCAACTCTGCTCCTCTCTGTGTCCCACAGACAGCTACCAGCTCTTGGCCAGTGTCTGGCCACCCTGGCCGGGGCCATGCCTGTGGCTTTCCTGGAGCCGATACTCAACACGTACAACCCCTGCTCAGTCTTTAATACTAAGAGTGCCAGAGAACGAGCCAGTGAGTCATATGTAATTATTCTCAAATAATTTAATAACCAGCAATGGACCAAGGTGGCAGAATAACCCGCTATTATGGATAATGAACAATAACAATTTACAACCATCTTATCATTTGAGATGTTGTCTTCAGTATGAGAAAAGGCTGATATATATTTTTCCTACATACATCATACATTGTGTACATTATGTGTATATCTGCTGAGATGTAAATCCCCTGTGATTTTAATTTTTTTAGACCTAGGCATAGCAGACTCAGTCAAGGAGATGTGTCCCGGGATGCCGCGGCTAGACGGTCTGATGAAGGACATCAATGACATGGCTGAGTCCGGAGCGCGCTACACAGAGATGCCTCACGTTATCGAGGTGGTGCTGCCCATGCTGTGTAACTATCTGTCTTATTGGTGGGAGAGGGGGCCCGAGAACCAGCCAGCCAGCGGGGTCAGCGTCTGCTGCACCACCGTCACCTCAGAAAACCTCAGCCTCATTCTCGGCAACATCCTCAAGATCCTTAACAACAACCTGGGCATCGATGAGGCCTCCTGGATGAAGAGGATTGCAGGTGGTCATGGGTTGCTTTTCTTTTTTTAACGTTTTTATTTTTCAAAGAGACAGTGTCGTTTTACTATCTCACAGAAATCCTGCATGAACCATAAGACCTGCAGAATGACCAGTCCAATGGCAGCCTCTATTGGCAATTCAGCATTGTAACCATAAATATAATGTCTTTGTATTACCATGAAGGCTATCCCTGCTCATACCCTGTTTTATTTTATTTAATTTTTTCAAAAAAATTGGGTTGCTTTCACTAGAACACCAGCAAAAGAGCTCTATATCTTTTTTTGAGTTTAGAACAGGAAATTTAGCTAATGTAAAAGCTTGAATGGTTGAATTGCTAATGTGGTTTACTTTTGTTTGGAAAAGGTAAAAAATTTGAGATTATTTATATGCAAATGTTAGCAACTACTAATAATGGGAACTTTCTGAGATACCTTAACATTTTAAAATTTAAAGTGACATTTCCTCTGCCACTGTTCAGTGTACGTGCAACCCATCATCAGCAAGGCCCGTGCAGACCTGCTGAAAAGCCACTTCCTGCCTACACTCGAGAAGCTGAAGAAGAAGACTGTGAAGGTAGTGTCTGAGGAAGAGCTGTTGAAGGCTGACAGTAAGGGAGACACCCAGGAGGCCGAGCTGCTCATCCTGGACGAGTTTGCCGTGCTCTGCAGGGACCTGTACGCCTTCTACCCCATGCTTATCCGCTATGTGGACAACAACAGGTTAGATCACTGAGGAGCGGATGATAGAGTTGTTTTTAAAGGAGTATTTAGAAGGAGATGAGGCAGATATTTAGTGTTTGCAGAAGAAATACGGAGGATGTATTAATCTCTCACCTTTACTGCAGGTCAAGGTGGCTGAAAGAACCAGATGTGGACTCCAATGAGCTGTTCAGAATGGTCGCTGAGATATTTATCCTCTGGTGCAAGTCACACGTACGTTCTCTCATCATCCCATGTATGCTTAGCTACAAAACAACAGCCAGCTTTTCTGAATTAGAACACTGATCTTTCTTCGACATTTGTCTTTCTCAAGAATTTCAAAAGAGAAGAGCAGAACTTTGTGGTCCAAAATGAAATCAACAACCTTTCCTTCTTGACCGGGGATAATAAAACCAAGATGTCTAAGGTAGGTTTTGTATTTACCACCTACCTCTCAACACTGTCAACTTTCTGTCCTTGTTCTGGCAGTGGATTAAAACCCTTTTAGTCGTGTGAAATGGTATCCTTGAACCATTGAACGTGTGTGAGAAAGATTAAAAAGATCTATAAATAAGCAGGATTAGTATGAATGAGCAAAATACATGTTAACCTTTTCTCAGCCATGTTAACACCACCACTTCTGTGTACATGTTAACATGTAAAATGCCCATGACAATCTCAGAGGAACTATGTGTAAACACATATGCACACATACACACGACTGAGAGGAATAGAGAACCTCTTTGCTAATAACATGACTATAATAAAATGGACTATGACTGATGACTGTGTGTGTGTATGGATTTATTGCATGCAAGCTTGATACAGCTGATGACAGAAACTAACATTCATACCTTTAGCCCTCTCCAGCATTACAGGGGTTAAAACATTTCATTTCTTTTCTGCCTGGTTTAGCGGTTTAAAGGCAAAGAAATGGTTTTCATTGCTGTGCACGTCCATGTGAGGACTGTGTGCCTCCATTAATTGCCCTCTCATCCTTTTCTTCTATCTGCCTTTCTCTTTCTGTCTCTCTCTATCTCAAACAGTCCTTTAAGGAGAAGGTAGAGTGATGCAGTGCATGTGCTGTTTACCTGCCAGCTTATTGGCTTATATGCTCCGGTCGCTAAGCAGAAAAGCCAATAGCTTGTGCAGCTGTGCTATATTGTCTATAGTGTAGTTATGTCACCTGATTATTTGTGGCCTCCATTCATCACCATGTGTGACATGGTAATTTTGCTCATTCCTCATTGCCTTTTGGGCGGAACACATCTCATCAGGAGTAATGAAGCTCAGCCCTTCTGTCGCAAATCATGTGATCACATGCCATTGGTGTGTTTGCCGTTGATGGATTGTGGTACCCTGTTGTGTTTGGCCAATAGTTACCTTATGCTATTAATATTATGTTGCTGTGTATGTGGGTGTGTGTTTGGGTGTGGGTGTGTGTGTAGGTGGGTGGGTGGAAATTAGTGTTTTCACTGAGCCAGCTACTTCAATTTGGAACAAAAGTGCAATTTCCCCTCACTGGTAACGTCTTGCTGTTTTAACCGCATCAGTCTGCTAGTTCTGTTTTTCCGCTGAGGTGTGAAACTTCTTTATGCTTCACTGGCCCGGATTAAGTCTGGTCACAGATTTTGCCAGGCCTGAAAAATAAATGCCTCAGTTGCATCTGGTTTTTGTTCAGATACAGTGAGAGTGCTCCCACTGTTAACTGAGCTCCAACAAAATACTGTTAAGGTATCAGTTTAAATGTTGAAAGCAAGTGCTTTAGTGCAACATTAATCCTAGCAAAATTGGGAAAATAGTATGTATTACCTTTTTAAAGGACCAGCGTATCAAGCTGCCATAATTTCTTTTATTCACCACTTTGTGTTGTTAGAGGTTAAAATCATGATTTTTTCAGTCTGGCGGACAAGACCAGGAGAGGAAACACAAGAAAAGACGTGGTGAGTTCTACTCTATCCAGACCTCGCTGATTGTGGCTGCTCTGAAGAAGATGCTGCCAATCGGCCTCAACATGTGTACCCCAGGAGACCAGGAGCTCATCTCTCTAGCCAAGACTCGTTACCTTCTGGTGAGACAACTTTTATGTGACCATGCACTGGCCACACATTTGATGTAGGTCTAATGAGATCACTGCTTCAAGTGAAGTTCTACTCTTACACTCATACAAGAACACTTCTTTGAAAGATTTGTAAGCTTTACATTTGCATCCCTATTCCTGCTTTTGTTTAAGAGAGACACAGATGAAGAAGTCAAAGATCATATTCGGCAGAATCTGCATCTTCGAGAAAAGGTGAGCATGTCGAAATTGATGACTCCGTGGTTATTAGCTTCCAAAGACTCTATGCGTTGTACTTCACATCTGTCTTTGTAACACACTCTCAGTCAGAGGACCCTGCAGTGAGGTGGCAGCTAAACCTGTACAAGGACATAGCGATGAGAAGCGAGGGGCCTCCGGACCCTGACAGGGTGGTGGACCGTATCCAGAGAATATCTGCTGCTGTCTTCAACCTGGAGCAGGTCGGGCTCAAACATTTATGCATATCCAAACATATTATGAGCTGCTAATGACACCCTGGTTGCTTTTTTCATTAAACAACTGTGAAGGTGCCGGGTCGCCAATCATATAGCTAATGTCACTTTAAATATGCTGCCAAAGAGTCAGTCCTGAACATCTGCATAGGATATGGTCACCGCCACACTCACCTGTCCATTCATCATAGCACATAATAAAAGCTCTGGTCATTCACATCCTTGTGTGTACAGTATATTGCGAGATCACAAAAAACATTGAAACTTGTCTTTTTGTTCCATTTTTGTGCACTTTGGTTGGTACAGCCACAAATAGAATCAACTGTGTGTTTTTACTTAGTTTCACGTGAGTGACAAAACATAAATTGCAGTAATCCTTGACAGAAAAATTGCACTGGGCCGCTTGACCGCTACTGACTCTTCTCGTGCGCTTCTTCTTTCACTCTTTTCACACGATGAGTTACTAAAGAAATAGTACCGCTGAGGAAAAAACCTGATGAAAGTGCCAGTTATCAGAGATGAGTTTTACTTGTAAAGAATGCCACTCCAGTGTTAATTAAACATGTAATCTTAACTTATTCTACTCCTATTAGGTGGAGCAGCCATTGAGATCCAAGAAATGTGTATGGCAGAAGTTGCTGTCCAAGCAGAGGAAGCGAGCGGTTGTCGCCTGCTTCCGCATGGCTCCACTTTATAATCTGCCACGGTATGACTGCATACATTACACCTACAGCCTCTACATCTTTGCTGGACTGTTTCTAGACTAAAACCATGTTAAACAGCCTAATGATGGTGAATCCAACATGACACTCGAACATTCAAAAGAAGCAGAGAGCTCCTTGTCCTACTAGTAGTAGATGGGAAATTGTGTAGCAAGTGTTGTAACATCACCTCTTTGTTTTTGCTGGCCAAATACCACCACACTTTCTTCGTCTCCCAACCCTAATTTCTCTCTCTTCCTGGGTTCTGACCCTGCATTAATGCACAGCCTCCCTCCCAGCATTTGTAGGACAAATGTCTGGCCCGCAGCTGTTATCAAGGAGTAGAAAAAAAGGACACTAGCAATTTCATGCCCTGCTGCTCTGTAACTCAATCACATGAATTCGGGCAGAGAGCTACAGTAGGGAGGAAAACAATTATGAGGCCCAACCTGGGGGTGGCCATCTTCAATATGTGCTGAGACGATGTTGCTCGCCTGCCTGACAGCATGACTCATTTATTCAGAGTTGTTGACAGTGAAATATGACACAGCATGCAGTAGCTAATAATTATTAGACAGTATTTACAATGCAGGCGCAATTGATTGTTTTTATTTGGGTTAATAGATTTGTGGATGGGCTGGATGTGAAGCTTCTGGATAATGTCGACGATCCCGGAGATTCACACATTCAAATGTCATCTTTTCTCTCTTGTCTCTTTATTCAGCCTTTGTTCTCTCCTCAATGTCACACTCTACTGTACCTCATCCCCTCAGGCACAAAAACAATAATTACTTCCTGAAAGCCTACCGACATATTTGGCTGGAGATAATGCATGAGAACTCAGACTATGACAGTCTGCTCTCCATGCTGACGGTAACGTAGCGCTGATCCAATGTTGCAACTGTACGACCTTACATACCTTTCGTACCCCTCGCTTTCCTCCAGGCACGGGTTATGCTACAAATGCAACTCCCATTCAAATATTCCCGCTGGCTTTTCCACTGGTCCGTATCCGTACAGTAATGCAATGAATAGTTTTACATTTTAGAAGATATTTGTATAATTGCTTTCTTGCCAAGAGTTTGATGCGAAGATTGATACCACTGTCTGAATGCTAAATATGAACCGAGAGCCAGCCCTTAAATGTCAGACTATCCATTTTAACTGTTGCTGATGTGCAGATACATGGGTGCTTAACACAATCAAAGTTCAGATCAACTCATTATTCTAAAAATTAAGTACATTAGAATGTGTCAGTATCTTAACCCTGCTATCTAACCCAGGCTAATCTCCTCTTACCCTTCCTTAGGCATCGCTCTATTAACCTCTTCCTCCTGGCCTATCAGAGAATATGGATAGAAACAGAGGAGTACTCTTTTGAGGAGAAGCTAGTGCAGGATCTTGCAGTAAGTACTTGTGTCATCCCCCAGTGCCCTCTTGTTACCCCATGTGCTGTAGGGAGCTGAGCGTCGCCCCTACAGCACCACTTTCCTTTACTTGTGTCATCATTAAAAGTGCCCCAATTCCACCACACGCACTGGGTCGCACTCGGTCATCCATATGATGTTTCTCAACCACACACAACCATTTTTGGCAAGCATGACATCACCGCTGATGTCAGAGCCAGCTGGTGTATTTTGACCATCAAGTCCCGTCCAACATCGGTAAGAGGGCATCCTCCCTCGATGCTTCGCCTTACCAATGAAATTTCTGAAAGTTGTAGTGTCTTTCTTAAATTTGAACAATCATTAAACATTACAGTTACTTCATACAAGTGCTTCTTCATCTGCACTTTGTAGCACATGATAACCTACAGCAAAATATGCAGAGATTGATTAAAAATGATTCAAGGATTTATATAATAGTTTAACAAATGCAGGTTTCTGATGTGGAATAAGAGGCTATCATGAAGGCACGCTGGAACTCGATATAACCTACTTTGCCAATGGGTGTTTTTTTTATTTAATTTTTTTTTTTGAAATAATGAAATGAAGATAACAATTTAAATTACCGGTAATACAACTTTTGAAAATCTCATCTATTTCCACACTATTTGAAATAAAAGCCAGAAGGGCACCACATAATGTGGTATGACAGATGAAGAACCTTATGATCTAGCCAACCAAGAACACATATTTGCAGCAACACTACAGAAAAAAAGTTCCAATATGTTTGCTATCGTGAAGGAATACGAAGTCTATGATAAAGTGAAAACTAGGTTCATGGAGAGTCATGCTTAACTCCATTCTTCACCTTTTTAACACTGCTGAACATCATCGTGTGTGTGTGTGTGTGTGTGTGTGAGAGTGACCTCTTGGCCCTGTTGGATCTCTCTGAGCCGCCTCTGTATGTGTGTGTGTCCATACTTGTGGTTTATTGTCTGCATGCTATCAGTGTATGCTATTACTGTCTTTTTTTCTGATACAACCTTATTCTCTTAAGGTAAGTGGTGAATAGCACAGTAATAGTAACAGTTCAATGTTACTGTAACTACTGCTCATACAAAGTATTTTGGGATCATACAGCTGATAGTGAGACTACATGCCTGAGCTCCAGTATTTACGTGCATGGGTTTGTCCAGAAAACGCAGCCTAAGATGGAGGAAGAAGAAGAGGAGGAGGTCAGAAAGCAGCCAGACCCTCTCCACCAGCTCATTCTGCATTTCAGCCACAACGCTCTGACTGAGTGCAGGTGAATACACACTCACTGTCACACACCTGGCCACCTGGCACCAACATGTTTGGCTCCATCTGTGCTACATACTAGTTTTGGCCTGCCTCTTAGCTAATAAAGAGCTGCATTAAGATAAATCATCAACATATTTCACACTGGGACTGAAACACAAGCAGTTCTTTTTAGTATTTATCAGTAGTCGTGCTGCTTACTCTACATACATTGCAGTGAGTATAAGTATAACCACTGGAACGTTATTATTATTATTATTATTATTATTATTATTATTATTATTATTAATAAAATGAGATGTGATTGTGTGCTACACAAAGTTTAACCACCAGATATTTATCTTCCTTTTTTGTTAGTTCTTTGGAAGAGGATCCCTTGTATATTGCATATGCAGATATGATGGCAAAGGTACTTTTTTCTCTAAATTGCTTTTACTAAAATGTATGCTGCTGTTAAGCAAAATGTTTCAGGTTTGACATTCTGCGTTCTCTTTTAGAGTTGTGATGAAGGTGAAGAAGAAGAAGATGTTGAAGGGAAAGAGAAAACATTTGAGGTGCTATTGATTTCTCAGGAATACTCTTCGGCATTTCACTTTCATATTCATCATTCATCATCATGTTCAGAAGTGGTGCTTACTGTTATCATTTGATACAGGAAAAGGAAATGGAGAAGCAAAAGATGCTGTACCAGCAAGCCAGACTACATGACCGAGGAGCTGCGGAGATGGTGCTTCAGATGATCAGTGCCAGCAAAGGTAGGAAGAGACGCGTTCACCTTTCTGCCTTCTTATAACTGCCACCTTTGGTATCGCCACTGTATGATATATGATTTGCGGTCATCAGGTCGGCTTGGTGCTATGGTGACTTTCACCCTCAAACTAGGCATCTCTGTCCTCAACGGGGGAAACATACTGGTGCAGCAGGTACACATCAGTCGGCATGCACGATTTGTATAGTTGACAGCATCAGCCCACTATTTATTGTGCTTCATTCTTGATGCAGAAAATGCTGGACTACCTGAAGGAAAAAAGAGATGTTGGCTTTTTCAAAAGTTTGTCTGGACTGATGATGTCTTGCAGGTAATGAAGCCATAACCAATTATCGCACACAAAACACCTGATTTACTTTTTTGTTTTATTCCTCAACTGCAATTTAAAGGGGAACATCCACAAACTACACGCAGAAATGTCAGTTTACTGGTTCACAGGAAGTACCTGTGAGAAAAGTTGTGTAAAGTATTCTGTGGCTCTGGTGGAGATAACCCTGATGATGTCATTGGGTTTATCTGAGCTTGAGCTTGGAGACTAATATTGTATAACAGAAGGCCTCATTTACAAACTGGGGCTGTTGAAAGATTTTTACCAATCAGGGAGGCATTGATGAAAACAAGATATTTAATTGGTTGAATTATGGGAAGTGTAGGATCCAGTGTTTTTGGAGATCTGAACTATATTAGGGACTAAAAGTCAGGATATTATCAACCATTTCTTTTAACCATTATAGTTTGAACTGTCTCTTATGAATCCACTAACTTAAAGGAAGTGCAGTACTAAATTTCTGGAGTACCACTTTAAAATACATGTGGCAGAAAAACAGAATATAGAAATGAAATGTATCACAATGTAATTCAGGCTTTGTATTTTATTTCTTATAGTGTCCTGGACTTAAATGCATTTGAAAGGCAAAATAAAGCTGAAGGTCTGGGGATGGTTACTGAAGAAGGATCAAGTAAGTGAGGATACAAAACGTGGTAAACTTCTCTGAGACTTCTCGCTTAATGTGGTACTGAATAAGAATCTTTAGACTAAGTCTATATCTGTGGCATAGTGGGATTTTATGATATGTATTATTGTACAGAAAAGCCCAATATAGACAGAATCTCGGTAATTAAAGTAAGCAATTTATGTACTACACTGTGTTTTTGCTGAATGCTGATCTGAGAGTATCTCTGTAACTTGACAATGAAACAGGTTGTGGAATGTCTAGATTTATTTGTGCAGCAGACGGACGTTTTTCTTCAACAACACTAAATGTTTTCAGCCACTCAGTGTTACAGATGTGGCCCAAACCGCAGTGCGAGCTGTAAGAGATCTCGCTGAAGACACCTTATTGTGGCATGATGTGTCTCATCCTGGCTCATGGCGTTACCGTCCTTTTAGTCAGGCTTGCAATTGGCTGCAAGACAAAGGACGCAGCATTAGCTTGACAAAACACCTGCTCTTATGCAAGCCCATCTTCATGTCACGTGTCTCCCGTGTGTCATGTTGTATGTCATCATAATACAGGTAAACCTGTGCTACTGTATGTCTAAGTCCTGTCTGGGCCTTGTCTGCCATGTAAAAGCACTCAGTCACAAGTACTTCCACATGAAAATCCACATTTAATCAGAGGTCTCTATTCTATCTGATGGGTTGCATACAGTATAAAGATATGTTGGTTTTTTTTTCATGCATATTCCAGCTCATTTTCACCTCATGAACTCAGGCATAAGTGATGGTAACTGTTAGTCTGTCTAACCTGTAGTCTAAACACCTGCCTTAGTGAGCAGACTGCACTTCAATACTTTGTTTAATTGTAACCGCATGTCAGTGTCGCCAATCAATGTGAGTATGTAAAGATATATCTATGGCGCAATCACTCTCTCCTGTTCCTACTTCTTCTGATTGAATATCAATGTCTTCTCCTTTGCTTATGTCTGCTTTTGTTTTGTTTGTTTGTTTGTTTTCTCCTGATCATGTTTTTTATCTCATCGGTCGCAGTCAACGTGAGTGAGCGGGGTAAATACATGGTTTAGATTCTACTCATTTTTATGCAATGCTGACATCTTGATTGCTCTCCGTTCAACTCCTTCCTCGCTCTCCTCATTCCCCTCCAATCCCTCTCTAACCCCATTCCTCCTCCTCCTCCTCCTCCTCCTCCTCCCCCTCCCTTGTCCTGAATGCAATACAACCACCTTCTTTGTACCTTGGACTGAAGGAGCGCATGCATGCTTATGACATCTGGATAGATTGTTCAGTCCATGGTCAGGTGCCCCAAACTGACTAAAATCTCTCCACTTCTTCTTTTGTAAGAAGTCAGTGCTTGTCACCTGTGTCGGACTTTTTATTTATTTTTTATTCATTTTGATGATACTAACCAGCGTGTAATAAAAAACAAATCTCTCAAAGCTTTTATTGTAAGAAACAAAAAAAGCTTAGTTTTATTCCTATTATAAACCTTGTGATGCACTATATCATGATGCACTATACCTCGTCTGTGTGTTCTGAACTTCAAATATAGTGCACATAATTTGATGCTGTTTGACAGCCAGACAGCAGCTTTATGAGGAAGTGAAAGCTACGCAAGCCCATATGCCTGTACTGACATTAAAATAAAATGATGGGTCTCTGACCTTCTTATCCCTGAAAGGGGCAGTGAATCTCATTTCCTGTCCTCAGGTTCCAAGGTTCTGCAGAATGATGAGTTCACTAAGGATCTCTTTAGGTTTCTACAGCTTCTCTGTGAGGGCCACAACAATGGTAGGTGGACACTTTTTTTTTCCATTAACCAAAATTAAAGAAGAGCTGCATGTCTCTAAACAACAGGCTGGGTGGTGTGAATCTACTATACGACAACCAATTATATCTTTCCTCTTATTTTGTCAAATGTTTTAGATTTTCAAAACTTTCTGAGGACTCAGACAGGGAACACAACTACTGTTAACATCATCATTAGTACTGTAGACTACCTACTAAGACTCCAGGTATGAAATTATTACAGACAGATCTAGAAAAAAAATCATATTCATTTATGTTCTTTAATGTGCCAAATCATTTTCTTCTTTCCTCTATTAGGAATCCATCAGTGATTTCTACTGGTACTACTCTGGTAAGGATATTATAGATGAGGCAGGTCAGAGGAACTTCTCCCAAGCACTGGCAGTGGCTAAGCAGGTCTTCAACTCTTTAACTGAGTATATACAGGTACCATATCACAGCACACTGCACCACAATAAGCGCTAATTAAAGTCATGAGCTCAAACGTCTGATTTTGATGCTCTGTGATTATCTCTCCTCGCTCTGTGTGCTCTCTACGCTGTGTGCTCCAGGGTCCATGTATCGGGAACCAACAGAGTCTGGCCCACAGCAGGCTGTGGGACGCAGTAGTGGGCTTCTTGCATGTTTTTGCCAACATGCAGATGAAACTATCCCAGGTTTGTACTTTTGTCTGCAAAGTGGTGGTGCTGCCAGGTTTTTGTACTGTACTGACGAACGTTTCCATTTTATGCTACCTTATACTTCTACTCCACTACAGAGGGAAATATAGTTATCTTTAATCCACTTCATGTATTTGACAGCTACTAGCATCAATCAATCAATCAATCAATCAATTCATGTTTATCTCTCAGTATAGTTGCACATTAAGTTTTAACATATTTATAAAACATAATTTTATAAAAATTGATACAGTATTATAGATTTAAGTTTATAAAGTGGTTAAAATTAGCTTCACTAGATCAACTACAAGATTCAATTTCTAAAAATGTGTGACATGCAACAGAGGAAGCCTGCTGGAATCAAATCAGGGTTTGCATTAATGTACAGCGCTGCTCATGAGTATAGGAACCCCTGCTAAAGTTGACTAAAAAGAAGAATAAAAAAATCATCTTTTGGAAATTGATCTTAATGCCTTAATTGAAAAAATTAGGAAAAATCCATCCTTTGAGAACACCAATTTTCTTTGTGAAAGAATAATGTATCCTAAATAAATAAATGTTCTTTAAAATACAGGGGGCATAAGTATAGACACCCCTATGTTAAATTCCCATAGAGGCAGGCAGATTTTCTATTTTTAAAGGCCAGTTATTTCTTGGATCCAGGATACTATGCATCCTGATAAGGTTCCCTTGGCCTTTGGAATTAAAATAGCCCCACATCATCACATACCCTTCACCATATCTAGAGATTGGCATGGGGTACTTTCCATAAAATCATCTCCCAATCAAACCAGCTATTAGGCTAACTGAAATAAAACCATGCCAATCTCTAGGTATGGTGAAGGGTATGTGATGATGTGGGGCTATTTTAATTCCAAAGGCCAAGGGAACTTTATCAGGATGCATAGTATCCTGGATCCATGAAATAACTGGCCTTTAAAAATAAAAATCTACCTGCTTCTATGGGAATTTAACATAGGGGTGTCTATACTTATGCCCCCTGTATTTTAAGGAAGAACATTTATTTATTTACGATACATTATTCATTCACAAAGAAAATTGGTGTCCTTAAAGGTTGGATTTTTCCTCAAGGCATTAAGATCAATTTCCAAAAGATGATTTCTATTATTGCTCTTTTTAGTCAACTTTAGCATGGGTTCCTATACTCATGAGCAGCACTGTATAAGCAAAAATGTAATATTTGGGATGTTTTTTTAGCCAAGTGTTTAAGCCATATACCATTTTAAGTGGTTATTTTAATGAAGTCATATTTTAAATTGTAATGGAGTACTTTTGTTTAGCAGTATTGCTTCTTTTACTTATGTAAAAATCTGAATAATTCATCCACCAATGGTGTGTGTCCTTGTCAGACAGAGGCTCCTTTAAAATATCTCTAGCCACTAGAGGTCTCTCCAGGCTTGAGGATAACCTCAGGCTACCGCAGTATAATTACATATGTCATTCCACTCAGCTACAGTATATGATGTATGACTCCATCAAATCCTTGATATTTCCACCAATAAGCCACAAATGGGATGAAATCCAGCCGCCTAACCTTATCTCATGGTCATCAGAAAGGACAGTAGAAGCCTGTATGAAGGAGAGCACAGGTGGAGGGGTTTGAATTTTGAATTTAGCGCATCAAAGTACGTCTCAGATTTATGGCATGCCGAATACAGACTCCATAGAGACCCTAACTGAGTCAGACGGACCTGGCCATCTGCTCTTAGACAGTAAAATAACATTAACCCTGGTGCTGATGGATGGATGTTACCTAGAAGGCCCTTCTGGGCCCCAGCAGGGCCATTGTGGGTCCCCACAATCTGAGGCAGCCTTGATCTCTCAGGGATATTAGACATGATGGCTGTACTCTTACAGGGAGGCCATCAGTAGTCTGTCTGATAGTGTAGTGTGAGTCACTAGGTTTCCCTTTTTGTCTCCTCCTCACAGGACTCCAGTCAGATTGAATTATTGAAGGAGCTGCTGGACCTGCAGAAGGACATGATCGTCATGATGCTCTCCCTACTTGAAGGTTTACTTTTTGATGACTCACCACATGAGCTGTGCCAGCATGATGAGTTTGCAAGGATATTGTCTCTTTTATGACTTTCATTGAACAGATTTGTTTGCTTGGAATGTAATCAAGTATTTAGCAAAGCAGCTTTGCATAATTGTACAGAGTGTTGCCTGTGAACGTGTGTACTAACAAACTTTGCTTTGGTCTCTTTCTCTGTAACTTCACAGGTAATGTTGTCAATGGTACTATTGGCAAACAAATGGTGGACACCTTGGTGGAATCTTCCAGCAACGTGGAGATGATCCTGAAGTTTTTCGACATGTTCCTCAAGTTGAAGGACCTGACTACCTCGGACAGCTTCAAGGAGTATGACCCCGAGAGGAAAGGGGTCATCTCAAAGAAAGATTTCCAGAAGTCCATGGAGAACCAGAAACAGTATTCGCAGTCTGAGATTGAGTTTCTTCTCTCCTGCGCTGAGGCCGACGAGAACGACATGTTCAACTACGAACAGTTTGTGGAGAGATTTCATGAACCCGCCAAGGACATTGGCTTTAACGTAGCTGTGTTGCTGACTAATCTCTCTGAGCATATGCCTCACGATGCTCGCCTCTCAACGTTCCTCGACCTGGCTGAGAGTGTCCTCAGCTACTTCGAGCCTTATTTAGGTCGCATTGAGATCATGGGTGGAGCCAAGCGCATCGAGAGAGTCTACTTTGAGATCAGTGAGTCAAGTCGCACCCAGTGGGAAAAGCCTCAGGTGAAAGAGTCAAAGCGGCAGTTTATTTTCGATGTCGTCAACGAAGGCGGGGAGAGTGAGAAAATGGAACTGTTTGTCAACTTCTGCGAGGACACCATCTTCGAGATGCAGCTGGCCTCTCAAATTTCCGAGCCAGACCCAGCGGAGCGTCCGGAGGAAGATGAGGTCGACAACCAGAGTGTGGTGGAAAAGCAGCAGCAGGAGGAGGAAGAGGAGGAGAGTGTGATGTTGGAGTCTTCGTCAGCTTTTACAATCGCCTGCATCTCCATGAAAAAAAGCCTCTGCCACTTCCGCCAGCTGCTCACTCTCAAGAGCATGAGGCGGCAGTACAGAAAGTTCAGGAAGATGAGTGTTAGGGAGATGGTGCGAGGCTTCTTCTCTTTCTTCTGGATGATCATCACAGGCCTCTTCCACTTTGTCTACAGCCTGGTTTGGGGATTCTTCCACATCTTGTGGACCACCATGTTCGGGGGTGGACTCGTCGAAGGGGCCAAAAACATGAAGGTGACGGACATTTTGGGAAACATGCCAGACCCCACCCAGTTTGGGATCCACGGAGACGTGTTGGAGATGGAGAAGATGGAGGCGAGTGAAGCGTCAGCGTTGGCGGAGATGGGTCAGATGGCTCAGGGAGATGCAGCAGAGGCAGACCTGATGGCTGAGTTGCTGAACATCCAGCCCAAGAAGGAGGGAAAGCACGGGGCTGAGCCAGGCTTGGGGGATGTGTCAGAGGTGGTAGTGGGGGATGCTCCGTCCATTGCCAGCGCTGTTAAGCAGAAGAAGGCACAGGTCAGTACTTGTGTTAAATCCAACTGAATAAGGGAACTTCTTTTCCAGATCATGTCTTTACTGATAGACACTGGAGACACATTTGATATTATATTAGAACCAACTGTTTAAGTGACTGGTGTCAAAACAATGTATTTTGTTTTAGTTGGCTGCAAAGAAGAGAGCTGTAAATGGAGACTACAAATCAGATTCAGAGAAAGGAGAGTAAGTGTTCTTAATTTGTTCATTGTTCATCCTCAGTGGAATTAAAATTGATATGATTTGTATGTGATTAAAACATCTTTAAACCTTTACTGATGGCACAAAGTGTATCATCGTGTTTCGCTGTCGGCCACAGTCTTTTTAAAAAAAATATTCTAACATTTTCAAATTCCTCACAAAGGGGCTTCAAGTACAAACAATGTCAGCTATTTAACAGGATTTAAGTTGCCTCCTGATGGGATGTGATGTGGGATGTAAATCTGGTAGACGCTGGGTGTACTGTGCTTCTGTGGTTTTGTTCTCCTCATAGGTAACGTGCGTGGCGTTGCGGCGTGCGTGCGTCGCGTGCGCGCGTGTGCGCGGCGCGATGCGGCGGCGCGTGCGTGTGTGTGTGTGCGTGCGTGCGTGCGTTGTATCTGTCTGCCACTAATACAGAAATTATTGTTGCAGTTCAGAAGATGGTGAGAAGAAGGACCATGACAAGGCCAAAGACGAAGGCCCTCCAGAGCCGCCAGTGGAGAAGAAAGCCCCGAAGAAGAGGATCGGCCAGAAGAAAGAACTACCAGAGGTCTTCATGGCCAGCTTCTTCGCTGGCTTGGAAATCTACCAGACCAAGATGCTGGTCAGATATTTCCCTCACAGCTGTCTTAAAGTCTTTAGTTTAGAACTATTAGCTTAAGTATGTTAAGGTGGTACAAATCAGCTTGTTGCATATATATATATATATATATATATATATATATATATATATATATATATATATATATATATATATATATATATATATATATATAATATAACGTATACAGGAATATTTATTTTCACAGAATTACCTTGCCAGAAACTTCTACAACCTCCGCTTCCTGGCACTTTTTGTCGCCTTTGCTATCAACTTCATTCTGCTCTTCTACAAAGTAAGCTTGAATTTAAGGTGTCATAATGTATACAGTATAATTCTTGAACATTGTTCTAAGGGCTTTGGTAAATACCTTTTCTAAACAACTCATTGTCTTTCAGGTGGCCGGTGATTACTCAGACGATGAAGACCCCTGGGATGGTCGAGGCAGGACCAGGGAGGAGGAGGAGGAAGATGAGGCTGCACTTGAGTATTTCGTCCTGCAGGAGAGCACAGGTTACATGGCGCCAACGCTTCGCTGTCTGGCAATACTACACACTATCATATCTTTCCTGTGTGTAGTGGGATATTACTACCTGAAGGTACAGTAACACCAGCTCAAAAGAAAATACACTGATGTAATTATTTTGTTTTTGTTTTTTTTGGGCATTTTAGGCCTTTCTTTGACAGGACAGCTGAAGACATGAAAGGGGGAAAGAGGGGGAATGATACGCAGCCGCTAAAGGCCGCAGGTTGGCGTTGAACCCGGGCCTGCTGCGTCGAGGAGTAAACCTATATATGGGTGCCCGCTCTACCAACTGAGCTATCTATAGTAGTATTTTATTCCCAACTTGTATATACGTTTGTACATTCTTTCTTTCGTATTTTTTTATCTTTATTTTTTGAATATTTGTTCTTGTATTCTATCCTATTTATTATGTCTTGTATATTCTGTATGTGTGCTGTGTGTCTGATATTTTGCTGCTGTAACACTGAAATTTCCCAATTTGGGATCCATAAAAGTCTTTCTAATCGAAACGGATTGGATATTATGCAGCATGTTGACATCAATCACTGTGTGTTATTTAATTTACTGCTCTAACAACGCAATTCCCTTTGTGTCCAAGGTGCCTCTGGTAGTGTTCAAACGTGAGAAGGAGATTGCGAGGAAGTTGGAATTTGCCGGCCTTTACATCACAGAGCAGCCGTCGGATGATGACATCAAAGGACAGTGGGACAGACTGGTCATCAATACTCCGTGAGACAACTCCAGTACAGCTATTCAACCCTGAGTCATGATCTTTTATGAACAATGGATTAATGCAGATTTGTTTGTTTGTTTTTGCTGTTTTTATCAGTTCCTTCCCCAACAACTACTGGGATAAATTTGTGAAACGCAAAGTAGGTGTAATTTTTGTGTATTCTTTTATGCAAACACAAACCATAAACCCAATCTGGTGAAACTTACTAGTGTACTTCTGTTCCTGTTTTGCTGCTATTTGTAGGTGATCAAAAAGTACGGAGACCTGTATGGAGCTGAGAGGATAGCAGAGCTACTGGGGATGGATAAGAGTGCCTTGGATTTCAACCCTACAGAGGAAACCGTTGTCAAGGAGGCTTCACTAGTGTCATGGTGAGATATTAGACAGAAATAGAAAGAGTAGAGGTCAAATGGGAAATATGAGCCCCTCATATCAACCTTTCTTCTATTTTGCCAGGTTGAGCTCAATCGACACAAAGTACCATGTCTGGAAATTGGGAGTGGTGTTTACGGACAATGTAAGTTTGAGTACACTTTGGGATGATTAATTGCTCGGTTTTGTGGTTTTATGAATGGAAGAGTGAATGATTTGATGAAATGGGTTGATTGATGATATTTTGACCGGACAGATGGATTCTGATCAACTTCTCATTTTGTTTCTCTACCAGTCATTCTTGTATCTAGTGTGGTACACCACCATGTCCATCCTGGGCCACTACAACAACTTCTTCTTTGCTGCTCATCTGCTGGACATTGCCATGGGGTTCAAGACCCTTCGCACCATCCTCTCCTCCGTCACACATAACGGCAAACAGGCAAGGATTTGTAGGGTGCCGGTCTTCATCCAAGCAGCAGGGGTCACTGCAGAGTCAGTGGTCGGAGTTGGGTTGTAACCACCGGCTGTTTATTCCTCGATGTGCAACCTCGAGCCACTGATGGCATTTTGAGTAATACTGGTGTCAAGCCTGTTGTCAACTGTAGAAAGGATGTATAATGTCTCATTTTTCTGAAGATGTTAACACAAAAGGCAATCATGATCCATTATCTGTGTTCTACTGCTTGATCAGCAAAGAAACAAATACTCTGAAAAGAGTTGTGTGAGCTGCAGGACGTTTGTGTATTTCTTCTAAGAATGTTTGACCACCAGAGTACAGAGACTCTGAAGCAAAAGTAGGCAGCCAAGCCTTGATATGCTACAGACTTATCAAGTGGTTTTGGTTAAGATATTAGCTAACTGTAAATCTGATTTGGTCTAATATCTGTTTCTCTACACTTTCTGTACACGTTTGGCAAGTATCACACTAGTGGCTTGTGTCGCCTTCCGTGCAACATGTCTTAATGTATAATGGATGTTAAAATGATGCTTGGTTGAGCAAGAATGTGTCATCTAGTAAATATTGTATGTGCTGTGTCCATTTTTGTTTCTTTGCATCCAATAATTGCATCTCTCCCTCGTGATATAATTGGGAGAACTAAGGCAAAAGGGAGAGATAGAAATAAAGGGAGCGCTGATGTGTATAGGTGAATTTAGATAAACCCAGTATCCTTTGACATTTGAGTTCAAAATGGCTCAATTGCCTTTATTTCACTTTCAATGCTGACTGTCAGTTCCTGCAGGGAATTCTCATGTCAACTGACCTGAGGCAAAAATGTAATGTCAATCTCCAAGGGTGCAAAATGCACCCAAATGGCGAGGCCGTAAGGAATCACTGACACCTCTCACACTCAGCTGCCTGTGGGCAGATCAATTGCACAGTCAATCCAAATGCAGTTTTTTTAATTTATTTTTTTTATTTCATGATTTAAAAAAAGAACGGCATGTAACACTGCACAGCAGTAATTACATAGGCCGACATTTTAATGCTGCTTCCACTGTTGTTGCTGTTTAGGTTCATCAGTGTAGGAGCTGCGTCTGTCTGGAGTGTATTTATTTAAATAAATGTCGAACTGATGTGTGCGATCGCTGCCTGCTCTGCTCTTGCCGCCAGCAATCCGCCCGCGTTCCTCATGAGGGTTTAACTGCTTTTTATAGAAAACGAATGGGAGCTGGCGGCTATGTCTAATATTTCTAGCCCAAGTACATAAATAGACAGGAAGTTTGTAGTGACATTTTACCGACTGCGATCTGTTTTTTTTTTGTTTTTTTTTCAAGCTGGTGTTGACAGTGGGCCTGCTGGCAGTTGTGGTCTATCTCTACACTGTGGTGGCCTTTAACTTCTTCAGGAAGTTCTACAACAAGAGTGAGGATGAGGATGAGCCAGATATGAAGTGTGATGACATGATGACTGTAAGTATCAATCACATGTATTAAAATAAATAAATAAACACAGCCAGACTTGCAAAGAGCCTCCCTCTGTGTTTCCACAGTGTTACTTGTTCCACATGTACGTTGGGGTGAGAGCAGGAGGGGGCATTGGGGATGAGATCGAGGATCCAGCTGGGGACCCCTATGAGCTCTACCGCATCCTTTTTGACATCACCTTCTTCTTCTTCGTCATCGTCATCCTCCTGGCCATCATCCAGGGTGAGCTTCAGCGTTGTACTTGCACTTTTGAGTATATTTTGTTGTTTTTGTTTTTGTTGTTGTAGTGTTTTACCACAAGACAAAATATCCCACTTCAACAAAACTTACTGAACGACCACTGTGTTTTATAGTCCCAAATGCAAAGATACTGATCTTCCTCACAGCGTTTGCAATATTCCTCATCAGTAGTAGATCCATGTTAAAGCCCATACTGTATCTTTAAGAAGCCAAGGGTGTAACATTGTGGTTGCACAGACACAGTACATTACTATATGATGTGCTCACCACAGTTCCTCTGTGGTTGCAGGTTTGATCATTGATGCCTTTGGAGAGCTGAGAGACCAGCAGGAACAAGTCAAAGAGGACATGGAGGTGAGAGTAGATCTAATTCTCACCCGTACTTGCCAACCTATGGAGCGCTGAAGGCGTTCAGGGGAAGCAGGTGTGGGTTGAGGATTGGAGGGTTTTTTTTGTCCTCTGAAGGAACATAATATGATTGAATGACATTATTTACTGTATGATAAGAGCTACAACAATAAGTTGTGTGTAAGTTGTAAATGACTAAAACCACCGTGGTACTATGACAAACCGAAGGAAGGGATGTGATGTCATATTTTGATATCATACTAAGTCTGTATGTTTTACAGAAAATAAGGCGCTTAACTTGAATACTGTTGAAAAGGAAATTCCTTTCCTTTTAGGACAGCTTGAGTTTAGACATGTGGCCTACTTTTGTTTTTTGAGCTCTCCATCTCTCTTCAGTCTTTCAAGCAACAGTCAGTCAGATGAAGGTCAGAGCACACGTTTGGTCCTTAAGAGATTGCAGTGATGAGTTTAAAATATGAGTGAATGAAGTATTAGCCCAGATGACCCCGGTGACATGACTTTCATTGTTATTTTCTCAGACTTTAGAAAGCTCAGAAGACTTAATACAACTGTTCACAGGCTGAGTAGTACTAACTGTGGCGAGTGAACTGATCTTTATGTGTAAAATGAGTGGAGGCCCCCTTTAAAAAATAATGCAAAAATATCCAAAAGAGAGCAGGTGTTCTAATGATCTTTTCTGTCCCCAGACCAAATGTTTCATTTGTGGGATCGGTAATGACTACTTTGACACAACCCCTCACGGCTTCGAGACTCACACCTTACAAGAGCACAATTTGGCCAACTACCTGTAAGTATCCCGCCTTCGAGCATTTTATATAACTTTTTTTTTTTTTTTTACTTTTTATTGCAAATGTGATTATCATTATCGTCATCTCTTGCCAACATGTGTTTCTGTAATTTAACCACATGATTGATGGCTTCTTGAAACATTACCACAGCATCAGGGCCAAAGTCAGTAATAGCCCCAGTGATCCAGAACACTAGTTTCCCTTCAGGTACTCTTTCCATCTGTCTCTGCGTTTCCCCCGCACTCCCTGCTTATCCAGTGTTTCTGTGTAATGCCCGTGACAATAGAAGGTCTCAGTCCATTTGCGCTCACAGTCAGCCGGCTGGAGGATATGAGAGCGACCTCATTATGTTGCTTCATTACAATTTAATGACATGAACTTTATTGGAAAATAGGTTTGTGATAGCATGCTCTCATACAGTATTCATCAGGATTTGGCAGGCTGCGATGCCCACAGAGATACAGCGGCCCGTTGCCATTTAAACTTGATTTAAGAAACAACAGGTGATTCGGCGATGGAGATGGGATGGTGTTACTTGTACAGTAACACTGAATCCTGTTAATACGGTGTTAACAAAGTCAAATGTACCTCAGCAAAGCCTTCTTTTTTTACTCTCAGATATTTAGCTAGGAGAATTTGAAATGTGTCAGTTTTTTTTTTTTGGTCTGACGGTTGTTTTTTTGTCTCATTGGCCTGGCTTTTCTCTAAAGGTTTTTCCTGATGTACCTTATCAACAAGGATGAGACAGAGCACACTGGCCAGGTACAGTATGACTCTACACTAATGACCTTTCTAAAGAATCTTCAACCAACCAAAAATGACTAAATTATTACCATTATTATCCTGTCACTGTCAGAAATAATGTGGCTCTGTCTGTGCTCAGGCCGAATGATTGAAGGGAAATATCTAATTGCAATCTTTCTGACCAATATTGCTGTTGAATTTACATTGTGATTATTTATTTTTACAATAAGATAATAAGACAAATAAGCATTATCACATCTTGTTTCTACATGAATAGAATCAGATGCAATAATGCGGTAGTTTGTTGTTTCAGTCCAGTGTTCCATAAGGAACATCATTAGGATATTACATTTATGATAAAACTTGACATTTCTCCATGATATTAATGAAATGCAAAAGTGCCAACTGCATATTTTGCCATTTATGTTAATAATGTCAAACTGCTGGGAAGTCACGTTAAACTGCTTCAAAGCCCGGATTCCTGGCAGTAAAACAATAAGATGTGCTTAAAGTTTAACTGTGAGATTGCGAATAACTCTATTAACCACTTGTCTGTCGTTTATATTCGACAACTATTTAGCTAGCTGTCTGAAATTGATGTTTAAAAAGACTTTATAATGACCGCATTTTAAAAAAACAACACCAAAATGGACCGACCAAGGCATTCAAAGAGTGGGCATAATAACAAGGCAACAGCCACAATGTATTTTGTTGTTGTTTTGTTAACTTGCAGAATTAATGTTATTTGACTACAACTGAGTAAATTTGGCTGTCCAACTTATTGTTGATGACCAAGTCATGGTCATCAACCTAAACTTTCACTTCCTACAGCTTGTTCAGATAGCATTGATTATTTAAGTTATAATTGAATCAAAAAAATTGCAATTTGAAAACATTCCAATACATAAGAACATTTAATTGCTCAGCTTATTTTTGTATGCATGTACAATAATATTGCGCAATGTGATGTTGCGATAACGATATATCTTGCACTCCTAATGTACATATTCATGCATATACATTGTCCAAAATGTAAATTACTTAATTTTGAGTAACACTTTCATGCCCCATGTATGCGTGTCTGACTCCAGGAGTCATATGTGTGGAAGATGTACCAGGAGCGATGTTGGGATTTCTTCCCCGCTGGAGATTGCTTCCGCAAACAGTACGAAGATCAGCTCGGATAGATAAGAGACAACCTAAGATAAATCTTTATTGATCCCCAGAGGGGTAATTCGGATAGAGCAGATGCATTCTCTTTACCTCTATCTATATTAAGTGGGCTGCTGGAAAATGTAGTCCTACATACCGCTGCTGGACTACACCACCGCACAGCCATCCCGCCAATGCTTCAGACTGGCCGAAGGAGAGACAAGACAAAATTACTTTTTTTATCCATAAAAGAGAAACCTCTCCTACCCGTGTCAGATGTACCCTTGTGACCATTGGTACAGTGCCAATCGATGAGAATACGACCCGTAACTTGCCCAGACGTATTTATTTTTTATTTTTTTTAATTTTTTTTTATTTTGGGACTCGTCTTTGACAGCGTGTTGCCTTTTACTCCACATAACCCCAAATCATTGCACAATTTTTTTTTTGTCTTTTTGAGAAACACTGGGTTGTGTGGGGTTATGGGACAATGTGTCAGTCATATTATGCACAAGAACCCAACTTCAATATTTTGAGAATATTGAACTTGAGACTTAATGCCAAAAGAAAAGTGGAGGAGTTCAGTAGATTTACATAGTGCGCAAAAATGTGATATAAGAAAAGTTTTTTTTCCAGATGTTGTAACCTTGCATATTGAGATGATGTTTTAGAATAAAGTGGCAAAAAGGTTTATTACTGTATGTAGGATTAAAAAAAAATGCCTAATTTTTTCATGAAGTGCCTTACAGTACTGTATCTACATTACAATGAAGCTATGCAAAACTTTTGTTTCTTCTTTATTGTATGTAAGTACAGTAATTCTCCTGGAGCAGTAACGAGTAGCTGTCCAGATATGTAGTTTGTGGCTGAACTTTTTCATTTGAACATGGAAGAACAGCGTTGGTTTGATTTGACAGATTTCTTGCTGAATGCAGCATAACTGCAAATGTTCAAGGTACACAGTGTAAAAATGACACATCAGAATTTACTGAACAACTTCAAACAGAACAAAAATGTAATTGCTATTGTATGGCCATTTGTATGTAGTAGCTTTGCTGATCTGTGCATTTCTTTTGATGGGAAAAAATAAAGAAATCAATGCAAGAAATAATCATGTTTGTGCTATTCATTGGGATACATGAACTGATATTGATTTTCTAAATACAACCACAAAAAGTACATTTCAACTTTTAAAACATCATAACAGGACAAGTTATTTGAGACGGTGAGTCATTTCAGTCCCAAAATCAGCAAGATGCAACATCTGCCTTTGCGGCTAATCCAGATATTTTCAAAATAAGATACCTACTGTGTGCAAACAGCCCTTGGCTTTAGTTCTAAGTTAATTTGACTGACTCCAAACCTCAAAGCTATATTATAACCGTGACCGTCCTGCAGCTTTTAATTACAGTGTGGTAAGTAGCAAGGGGTGAGTAGATGTGCACTTCTGGTTTGTTCAGAGAGGTAGGACGGGGCCTCAGCGGGCTGCATGATGGGAGTTTTAGCCCTATTACCCATGGTGCCACCTGTCAGCTCGCATTATGTCACCACACCTCAGGCACCACACAGTGCAGCCTACTGCTGAGAGCAGTTCTGTCTCTTCAACTCCTCAACTTGCGCCTGTAACAGCTCCAGCATGTTGACTGGTTTTTATGGTCCACGCCCACTGTGAGAAAATTATATATTTTTTGCAAAATTAAAAAGTCACATTCATCACTAATTGTTTTGAAAAGCTGTGACTGTCATAGTAAATATTGACGTAATATGGTTTAGTGCACTGTGTAAAGAAAAAGCATTATTACAGAAAAGTCAATTTGAAGATTTAGATATTATATTCTATGCTCTTAACAAGCAAAGGGGCTACTGCATTATTAGCATATTATGTGGCCATTATGGCAACGGTGAAGAAAATATGTGAAGTCACTGATATGATCATTCTCAATAACTTGACATATAATGAAAGCTGTGGGGAAACCATTCTCAACATGAAATGGTAACAACGAAGCCATCAAACTGACATATTACCTATTAAATTCCAGTTTGTTGAGGGAATTTATACCACATTAGTGGTGTTTCAGCAAATATTAGAAATGTTGGACTTGTCATGCTTTGAAGTATTGTGTCAAATTTCAATTCTGTTTCCAACAAGCCTGAAATATGTTAATAGAAAAAATGGAATGATGGAAGAACGGACATTTTTGTTAAAATTATCATAGCAGGATGGTCAAGACGTACCGCTGCCATTGCAAAGAACGGTTTTTTATCAGGCTCATTCATTTTATTTTTACAGTCAATGTACAGTGCTGACTGCCATTTTCTTTTGACCACTGCAAACCGTTCAACGTCAGTTCTACTCTCTTTCATAAGCGGAGTTTGACATTCGAGCCGGGGGCGGGGGGGCAACAAAAAAAAATTGTAGCAGCTGCGATCTGGCCTACCACTTGGGGAACACACATAGAGGGAACACAGCACGAGCACATATGGACAAAACAAACATGCTAAATAAACATATGTGTTTATATTTAAAGCAGATTTTAAATTACAATTTAACAATGAAATCCAATCGCGGCACGGCTGTCTTGGAACGCAATACAGACGGTGGCGGAATGCTCCGACACTTAAATTCTCATTCTCATGTAACAGTGAACAATCCGTGTTCGACCTACAGTCTGTTGAGATGCCTCTCCAAACGCAGAAACCAAGCGCAATCACACCATAAAACGTTAAGGCACGTTAAGAAAAAAGATCCGTATTTTGCCGTAATCCAACACGAAAAAAAGTAATTCACAGCGATCAGTAGATCCACATCGTTTAAACAATGTGGAATACAATTTTACAACATTTAACATTTTACACATCATGCCACCACTTTCCTCTTCAGGTGGAAGACATGACAGCTTTTTATAATTTAGATGACTCTAAATATTTTTGATTTAGTTTTGGTAAACATCTATGGTTTAAAATGACTATTAGATTGAACTCTGAGTGCTAATTTGTGGATATTAGTCCCCTATCTGTGTTGCATTCAGTATGCAATCATTTTTGTGTCATCTTGTTTGCTGTAATGCCTAACCTCTCTCTATGACTCCCGCAAATAACCAATTGCTGATGTAAACCAGCTGAAAGTCGTATCTGGCTGTCACTGGTGTGCAGTGCTGTGGAGTGCTGTGGAGTGACAGGTCGGCAGGAAAAAGAGAGCAGCTTGAGTCACAATCTGTGTTGTCACCTTCAGCTGGCGACCTGCAGAGGAACCTCCAACTGTTGACAAGTTACTACATATTGTCCCCTTGATTCATCCTGTCAGTGTCTGAGCCTTTCATGCAACATCACACAACAAACAGCACCTTAACAGCTAAACCCAGCATGAAGAGGAAGAGAGGCAATTTAAGTTCCCTCTTCACAGGCTTAATCAACTCAAATGGCCTTTAAAACACCATTAATGGATAACTGAACTTAACTTTGTTTTACTGATTTGTAGGACAGCATGCTGCTTACCTTCAGCTGATAGCTTCATTGTCATCAAAATTGAGGCTTTTGTCTCTTTAATAAAACACCAATTTGTGTTGTCTGGACAAAATTAGATCTAACTAGTCATTTTTATGATTAGCTCTTGACTTTTAAGTCTCATTTAAAGCATAAAAGAAGAGCTCAGCCCGGAGGGGAACGTAATTAATTGGGAGACAGTTTGGGACAACATTTCCCACTGTTCCAAGAACCCAAATCACCAGCAGATCCACTTCAACATATGCCATAGGACATATTGGACTCCTCAGAAGAGATACGTCTCTAAAGCCACTCCCTATTGCACGTTCTGTCAACCTGAACAAACTGGAACTTTCCTGCACATGGTCTGGGAGTGTGAACAGGTGCATGAGTTCTGGAATAAAACATCAGTAATATCTGATGTGATAGGATGTCGAATTCCTACTGACCCGATTGTTTTGTTACTTAATGACAACTCTAAATTACACCTACTTGGGAGACAGAAGAAAATTTGAAGAATTTGAGACCAAGAAAATGATAGCTCAGCGCTGGCTCAGTTATTATGGGGATGGTTCTGTTGACATGCGAGCTCAATCGCTATAATGTTTTGATCCATAGCACTTTTAGGACCCTCCGTGTTGTTTTACAGTTAAGCATGACGTGTATAATTGTGTAATTGTTTTGTCCTGAAAATGTTAGAAAATTGTGGAAAATGGCCCTGACAATTTCCCAGAGCCCAGGGTGACATCTTCAAATTACTAATTTTGTCCAACAAACAGTCTAAACCCAAACACATTAAGTTTGGAATAATATAAAACAGAGAAAAGCAGCAAAACCTCACAACACAGAAGCTGGAACCGGAGAACGTTTGGTAACAAAATTATTGCTGATTAATCGACTGATCATGTGACAACTGAACAATTCTATTCGCTGATGAAGACCATTTGATGTGGTCGAAAGCTAAAAAATAGTTAGCAAACCTTATGTCGCGATTATTTCGTCAAAAAAGTAACAATCAATCAAGATTAGAGGATATGCAGTCAGACATGACTTTCAAGATTGATCGGTGTTGCTTCTCAAAACAATAAGGTACTGTAGATGACCTTTTTTCTCAGATTATACAGTAATTTGCTAATTTAGGAGAGTATCCTAGTATTTGGAAGGTACATCTACCTGCACATAGTAACAAATGAGTGTTTACTGATTCAGCATTGTAAGGGTATAGTGACCTTCAGTAAACATAAGGGGCTAAATCTGTGCAGAGCATACAATGAACGGATGGAAACAGAGGTGAGATTTCTTCTAAAAAGATGTTTAGCACTTGTACACTAAATAGGAAAGTACTTTTTTCCTGAAAGCATTTGAAATTGTTGTGTGGCTGTATGTGTGCAATTGTAGTAAGAGCTCTCCATGCTAGCATAAAACCCTCTGTCCTCTGTTCACACACTGCAGTACTGGCATCCACTTATTTGACAGATGTGTTCCTCCCTGAAGCACACTCTACGTCAATAGAGTTTATGTGCGACTTTAAGTGTGTGTGTGTGTGTGTGTGTGTGTGTGTGTGTGTGTGTGTGTGTGTGTGTGTGTGTGTGTGTGTGTGCATGCATGCATGTGTGTGTGACAGATAGAGACAGAGCAAGACAGATGGAGAATAAAGGCGAACAGTGTGTGGATTTAAAAAGTCACCAGCAGACAAAGAGATAAAAGATTACCGAAGTTTGTATTTCATAACTTCTTTTTTTCCCTCAAAAACTGTTAATTGGGACATCTGTCAGTGAACTTGTAACACCTAACTGAACTTGATTGCAGCCTCAAGGAAGCTTTCATAAGAAGTCAGTGGGATTGGGGTACATTGTTATACAGTATCTATTGATGTATCTGATCCTTATTGGGAGGCTTGAGGACAGGTCTAATGTGGCCTTTATTATGTGAAGACTGCAGTTCCCTTCATAGCCCGCTTGAATGACACATCAACCACAATGCTTCGTATCTTTAGCATATAAGGCTTTCCTCGGGGTGTGAAACGATTGGGATTGATAGATTTGGGTTGTTTAAATTGACAAAGTCTAAGGGCACAAAAGTTGGTGAAGTTTCTTCTGTTGTTTTTCTGGGATGTACATGCTGAACATGCACCTTTCACAGTGTTTTGGTTTAGAAAGCATGAGTGGGAAACCCTTCACTCACTATTGTCTCAGAGAGAAAAGAGCTTTGTCTGTCTACTCCTATTTAATTCATCTTTCTAAGACAGACCCCCCTACAAGAACTCTTCTTTTTTTTTTTTGTGAGGCAACATCACTTTGAAAGTAGCTAGCGACAAAACAGTGTTCTACATGAAAATGAAACCACAAACCTTCTTGTTGTACTGAAATCCTGATAGATTTAACAACCCATTTATATATTTTCATCACCTAACAAGTACCCAAACATCATCTCTGGTTTAATGGTCTTGTCCTTGGATTTCTGCAGAGAACCAGGTCTAAGGTTCTTGTCCAGGGGATCTGTTACATGTCCAAGGTCAGACAGAGGCACTTTAGCCCGTGGCTGCCGAGTGACTGAATGCTGCAGGGCCAGCAGTGCAGGCGGACAGAGATCTGAGGTAAACGGTGCTGAGCGAGGGTTGAAGTGAGCTGAACAGGCTGCTTCGTACTCCATGGGTGTTCTATTGCGCTGATATGGCAAGAGACAAGTCAAGTGCAGATCCAGCTCTGACACCAGGCCAAACATACCTGGAGAGGACGAATTAGAAATAAGAGGAGTGTGCAAATGTGACTTTCAGGATTGTGTATTGTAATGAGGGATCTACGTTTGACTATAGAATTTGTTCATTAACTGGAAGATATGTATTGCATATTTCATCACTTTGTGACACACGCTTATTTGCTTTTTTGTTGAGCGTAAGATGAGAAGATTAATACATCTTTCATGTCTGTCCATTAACGTTTAATATGAAACTATAGCTAGCAGCTGGCTAAATACAATTAGTCGCAAATTCGTCAGGGGCAGCACGATTAGTCACGAACATGCGGTCGGTTTCCACTTGAACAAAATACATTTGTATATAGGCCTATGTGTATATGAATCTGCTTCATAAACGTACAGAGATCAGAGGAACGTGGTATGTCTGTCCGTTACTGGCTATCTTACAGCTAAAATCAGTACAGTTGCTATAGTTGCTGCGGGGCAAATAAACCCAAATTGCACATAGTCAAGTGGCTCACTACTACTGTTATATTTAGTTTGTTTAATCCATATAAAAGCTGTAAAAACCTCTAGTTAAGGTTTTGACGGAGAGTTAAGTAACAGAGCCAGGCAAACTGGTTATCCCATGTCAAAAACGACAACTTGTGGGTTTAGGGTAGGTTATGTGCCAGAGTCAGGCTAACTTTTCCCCGTTTCTAGTCTTTGTGCTAAGCTAAGCTATCTTTCCTCATTTCTATGAAATTTCACCCCCATCAAAATTAGGCCCTATATGTTCCCTTAGCCCTCATACCCCCCAACCCCCGGTCATATTTTATGTTTTGGATATGTGACCTTGTATTCATTGGTGCAGTAATACTGTTAGGGTTCCTAGGGTTGAGGGAACATAGACACTCTCCAGCCTCATATTCACTCATATATAGCCTTCATATTTAACTGACCAGTATGAAGGTGGTATAAATCTTGTAATCTGACTCTTAGCAAGAAAGTAAATTATCATATTTCCCAAAATGTCAGAGTATTCCTTTGATATATCTTTTATAAAAAGATACATTTATTTTCTCGAAGCCTGATCCTGATCACACCTTTTTTCTGCAGGCAACAAACCCTCAGATGTGATCCAAAGATAGGTGGGCTTAAGCCTACAGACGAATCTGAGCACAGGGAGGAAGATGAGAGCATCACACAGAGGATCAGACAGAACATGAGAAAGAAAGAACAAGTGTGTGAGGCAAGGAAAGAGATAGCGGCTGAAACATGTTAAGAGTATAACCATCGTACCTTTAATCTCTCCTCACACCACCTGCTGTTTTCCACCGAAGACATTTCTGCTACACAGGAGACGATGCAAAAAAAAAAGAAAAATGCTCCATATAGTGCACTAAGCCAAAAGATACATGCCTGGCAGAGAAACAAATGGATGTCTCTAATCAAGGTAATAGAGTTGTAGATTATAGTTGATGAGTATGCATGTGTACAGTAATTATCCTTGATATTTTCATGCTTTGATTTTTATCACCAGGTTGTCATTCAAAATGCCACAAGCTGCCTGCTTTTTTCAAAGCAGGATGCAACCTCTTTACAATGATGAAGATAATTACGGTTAGATCACACCGTTAGTGACTAGCAATAAAAAACTGGAAAGAATAGCGCTTGGCATAAGAAACAGATGATAGATGATAATGATGAAGACAGTGATTGTATAATTAATCTTGCTTGCTCCTATCTATGAATAATACATGTTATTATCAATGCAGAGTATGAATGGGGTTGACACTGATGCTGACTAATGCAAGTCAAGGAAGGGCACAGAGGTAAGTCTCTCAAAAGCTTTTTAAGATCTCCCTCCATTCTTCCGAGCAGTTTGGGATTTCCAACCTGTCTCGTTTGGAGCATCAGAAAAGTGTATTGATTAACAGAAAATGGGCGTCCCAGTGGACCTTCTGTCATAGTCTGTAGGCCTGTACATAGCAATGGATAAAATGATCTGACCTTTGGTTGCTTGTTCTTATAATGGTGGTACAGGTCATGGAGAGAGCAGAGAAGGTCTGGTAGTTATAGACTAAGCCAAATATTCCCTATAGCTAAAGATTGCACCAATGGTATGAAATAGTACACACTTCCTGTCTCCTAAATGGGCGTGGCCTCGTTTAAAAATGTAGTGAGTTGTGTGGATGGATGAAAAGTTATATTTGCATAATTTATTGTATTTTATTTTCTGACGTTAAATATTTACACAGCTAAAAGCCATATTCACCATTATCAAAATAAATTTTGTTAGGCGTTCGCAAACATTAGATGACTTTAGCCTATCCGTGTTGCCAGATCTCATGAGAGTTTGTTCCTGAGACAGAAACAGGTCTCGAACAAAGTTAATTTATTTTCTCCTGTTTTTTCTGAAAAATACCATTTTATTGTCAGAATAGGAGATATGTGGCTTGTGAAAAATTAATCCAATATTTACTTTGGTGACTATGGGGCGAAAGAAATCGGTCATAATTTGTGTTCACGTTTACTTCCACTAGTCTCCTAAAGACGCATGGGCGCAGGTGCATTTGCTATTTAAACGACGTGGGCGCCGGACAGGAAACTGACAACTGCGTCGGTCTTCAACTAGCAAAGACGCTTTGCGCCGCGCTGCCCCGGGTGTAAGATAGGGCCCTCTAGTGTGCCTGCTCTATTAAGATTTTAAATTTAGGGGGGGGGGGGGGTTAAAAAATTAAAATAAATAAGAAGAGGTTGTTTTTTTTTTTTTGTTTGTTTGGGGGAAAAAAAAAAAAAAAAAAAAAAAGGGGGGAGACAAAAAAAAGAAAAAGGGTTTTTTTTTTTTTTTATATATGGGGTAACACTATATGAAGATGCTTCTGGGAGGGACAGAAACATGGCGGTAGCAAAATAAAACTGTTCTGTGGCTAATATATTTTTTTGTTGGAGAAACTTCAAAGATTTAAAGTTCAACAATCCTTGAATAAAAACTTTGCAGATAACCACATAAACTGGCAACCACATAAACTGTCTTCTCTGGTCTGGGATAACAAACTATTCATTTATGATATTAGTTAGCAAAAGTTGCTATTTTAATTGTGACATATTGCTAAACATTACTGCTATTTTAAGCTACAATCTGCGCTATTTAGCTATGGAATGAGATTTTACTGAAAAGGTAGTGGATAGCAGCAGCCTTTGATGTACACAGTACAGGCTGGTATTGGAGGTAGCCCGGAGCTGCAGCAGAGTTGCTCCTTGCTGCCACAATTAAAAATACAAAATACCAATCTTGTCGGGCACCTTAAGTGTCAACTCTTTGCAGATTTCAAACATGAAAAATTATTTTGTAAAGGAGTTGCAGTTGCTTTACCACCAGAGGCACAACCGGTGCTGTCCAAAGAGAGAGGCTGTTGTAGCTGGCAACCTAAACAACATGGAGTGGAACAGCTACAGCACACGGCACAAGTACACTCTATATCTCTTGGCTACCCTGAGGTTAATAAAGAGGTGTGCAATTATATAATTTTGCTCTAGACAGCACTGAAAAGGAAAAACAGATACAATAATGTAATTCGATCCTGTGAGAAGCCTCAAGTGCGTTCCACAGGTAATTTTCACATGACATGAGCTTATAAAGGCAATTTACTGTTGTTTTTCACTCTGCTTTATTAAATTTTGTGCCCCAGGACTTGGCTGTTATCTTAGACAGCTTTAGGTTATTGTGCACATAAAAACAAAGCAGGCAGTTGTCACCAGAGTCCAGAGCCAGTATTAAAATTTGTTGTTATGTGGAATGGGTTTTATGTTGCCACAGTTATCTAGCGCTGAGATAAATGGAACAATAAGTTATTGATTAACTATACAATTGTAGCTGGATTATCCAGCTTGTGAATCTCTTAATTCTGTTAATTTTGACTGAGGATGAAACATTGGGATTGTAATACAACAGCAACCATGAAGCTGCAATCGTTGTCAGAAATGGGCATTGTGATGGCCAGCCATCATACATACATCTCTGCAGTAAATAACTATTAAGCTCGTAATAGCTATTCTGGGTCTGCTGCTGCTGTATACTGCTTTTGATTTGGATCCCCCCCTGTCCTCACTCCCGGTGCATACAGGGAGACAAGGGTTGCCATGAGTGTCCTTTCTTCCACAATGCCTGGAAATGAACAGCAGGTCATTTCTGACCTCCATTACTCATGTTAGGTTGCTCATGTTTTTCGCTCACATGCATAATGTGATAATGCGTAACATCCCTGACTGAATAACTAGTCTAACTATTCAACTGATGGTTCACAAAAGCTTTAATTCTAAATAAAATACAGGTAGCTCTGTGAACACACCGTGAGAGCTGAAGAAGCGTGACTGAGTCAGGAAGAGAGCTTAAGCAGGTTATCAAATGATCAACAGTACAGTTGAATAGAATACAGTACACTAAGTTGGGACTTTCAACCAAAGAATACACATATTAGGTACACTGAGTTCAGACTCATTTTCTCACTTAATTTTACAGCCTCAAAACAAGAAGGTTAAACCACACTAAAGGTGATTGACAGTACATATTGCATGTGCCACTGCCAGTATACACAGTGTATTACTGGCAGTTTTCTTTGAACTACTTCTAAAGAAGTCTGACCAAGCTTTCTAAACTTAGGCGCCCGGATAACTCAGTTGGTAGAGTGAGCGCCCATATATAGAGGTTTACTCCTCGACGCAGCGGGTCCGACCTGCGGCTCTTTGCTGCATGTCATTCCCCCTCTCTCTCCCCTTTCATATATTCAGCTGTCCTGTCAATAAAGGCATAAAAATGCCCCAAAAATGATCTTAAAAAAGAAAAAACTTAAAACGCCATGAAAGACCTTCAGAAGCACAACCTGTGTACGTTATTCAAAGTATCTACCTTAGCTTTATTCTCTTATCATTCAACCAGGGAGGTTAGTGCAACTTCGCCCAATTAGCACACGGCACCACAGGAAAGTGAATCTCATCAATAAACCACGGCACATTATTTAGGATGGAAATGAAAGATTCATGCTTGAGTGAGACTCCAAAAAAGACAAGTATGTCACTTCAAACCACCAAAGTGCCCTTCACGAATTAGCCCTGGTTTATCGTCAAACTTTTGAAGAGATGTCACTTTTAATATTTACTCAATGGCCTGGCTGTATGAGGCCATACTTCTGACAGCAAATTCATTAAGACCTCTCAGCAGTTGGGGGAGGCCATCTGTGTTTATTTTCCATTAAGAGTGGCTCTCTCATCTCCCCTCTCTCATCTGTCTTCTCCTCAGGGATACACTTTCTGTTATATGTATCACTTAATTATTTAACATTGAAATGGGCTGATCTCCTTGATAAACAACATATAACCTCATATACTGTACTTCCAGATTTATATTTGCTAGCATGACAATACGCATATTCACAACAATGTCAAGCAACAGTGCTTCTGACTCAAACATCATCTACATATAACACAAACTGGTAAAGCTGAGACTATATGGAAACAATATGCTTCAGGCAAAACTCAGCATGGTTTACCTAAATGGGGGTGAACAGCAGGGCTTGTGTGGTTAAAATAGGCTGTTTATGTGAGAGCAAGTCATTTGCTGGTGTATGGTGGGATGATAATTTGTCTGTGTGTAGGATGCGGGACCACATGATGGGCACTGGCAATACGCCCAAAATAAACACCTTACTGGAGAGTTGGGGTGTTGTAGGGTAAACGGCCCACAGCCATCAGCCCACTGAGGACTCCTGACAGACATCTCACCCAATTAGTATTCGGCACCTTGCCTACAGCTTTGGGCAACAAACACTATTTCAATGTAGCACATTGCAAGCAAGTCCAGGCATGCACTCATACACACACAAACACATACTCATTTTGAAGATATTTTGGTTGACTCTCATTAACATTGAACATCTGATTTTGATTTTGTGTCTTCTGTGGTGTTAGTAATTGATTAGAATAACAAAAGTCTATATCCATGACTTTCCATTTCCGGGATTGCTCCATTGCCGCCAGAAATTCCGCCAGATTTCACTCTTTTCGGCCGGATGTCCGGTATCTTTTATTCAATTCAATTCAATTCAATTCAATTCAATTCAATTTTATTTATAGTATCAAATCATAACATAAGTTATCTCGAGACACTTTACAGATAGAGTAGGTCTAGACCACACTCTATAATTTACAAAGCCCCAACAATTCCAACAATTCCAGTAATTCCCTCAAGAGCAAGCAGTGCGACAGTGGCGAGGAAAAACTCCCTCTTGGGAAGAAACCTCGGACAGACCCAGGCTCTTGGTAGGCGGTGTCTGACGAGCCGGTTGGGGGTGTGATGAACAGTGGCGATAGTAGTCACATTAATAATGGAACAGTGACTGGATGTAGCGGGAAGATGCAGGGTTCAGCAGGACGCAGCATGACATTGCAGGGCATCGCTGAGCTCAGCAGGGAGTGCAGCAGGACCACGGCGACAGCTGCAACCAGGATCTTGGTGCCAACGCTCTCCAAGGAAATACGCTGGGGGAAAAAAGCATAAGGACTCCGGGGAGTAAACTCCCCAGAAGCTAGGATTAGTAACAAGCATTTCTGGGACGGGCTGCACACAAATAGTAATAGTAATAGTAACAGTAATAGAAAGGGAGAGGAGAGAGCAGCTCAGTGTGTCAAAGGAAGGAAGTCCCCCGGCAGTCTAGAACTATAACAGCGTAACTATAACAGGTAACTAAGAGAGACAGGTCATAAGGAGAGGTAGCTTTTCGGGCTTAGAACTCTCCCCTGCCGGATCTGGCTTGGCTGGCCTGCCTCCCTTTACTTTGTTATGTATTATTAATCTAACAATTATGAAGAGAAGCAGTTGGGCCAGTTAGGTGAACACTGCAACTCCTCACTCCCTAACTATAAGCTTTATCAAATAGGAGAGTTTTAAGTTCATTCTTGAATGAGGTGACAGTTTCTGCCCCCGAACCCAGATCGGGAGCTGGTTCCATAGGAGAGGAGCCTGATAACTGAAGGCTCTAGCTCCCATTCTACTTTTAGAGACTCTAGGTACCACCAGTAACTCTGCATTCTGGGGACCGCAGTGCTCTAGTGGGACAATAGGGTATTAGGAGCTCTTCTAGATATGATGGTGCTAGACCATTTAGAGCTTTGTAGGTCAAGAGAAGGACTTTAAACTCAATCCTGGATTCAACAGGAAGCCAATGCAGAGAAGCTAATACATGAGAAATATGATCTCTTTTCTTAGTTCTTGTGAGAACACGCGCTGCAGCATTCTGGATCAGCTGGAGAGTCTTAAGAGACTTATTTGAGCAACCTGACAGTAGGGAATTACAATAGTCCAGCCTGGAAGTAACAAATGCATGGACTAGTTTTTCAGCGTCGTTTTGAGACAGGATATTCCTAATTTTGGCAATGTTACGAAGATGAAAAAAGGCTGTTCTTGAGGTTTGTTTTAGATTGGCATTAAAGGATATATCCTGATCAAAGATAACCCCTAAATTTCTAACAGTGGTGCTGGAGGCCAGGGCAACACCATCCAGAGTAGCTATATCTTTAGATAATGAAGTTCGGAGGTGTTTAGGGTCCAGCACAATAACTTCAGTTTTGTTAGGGTTTAACATCAGAAAATTATAGGTCATCCAGGATTTTATGTCCTTAATGCACGCTTGAAATTTAGCTAGCTGACTGGTTTCGTCTGGTTTGATTGACAAGTATAATTGGGTGTCATCCGCATAACAGTGAAAGTTAATTGAGTGTTTTCTAATAATATTGCCTAGAGGAAGCATATATAAGGAGAATAGAATTGGTCCAAGCACTGAGCCTTGAGGAACCCCATGGCTAACTTTAGCGTACTTGGAGGATTTATCATTAACATTCACAAATTGAGATCGATCAGAGAAATAGGACCTAAACCAACTCAGAGCAATTCCTTTAATGCCAACCAAGTGTTCCAATCTCTGTAACAGGATTGAATGGTCAATAGTGTCAAATGCAGCACTAAGATCTAGTAAAACAAGAATGGAGACAAGACCTTTGTCTGCAGCAGTTAAAAGGTCGTTAGTAATTTTCACCAGTGCCGTCTCTGTGCTATGATTCTTTCTAAATCCTGATTGAAAGTCATCAAATAAACTATTGCTATGTAGAAAATCACATAACTGATTAGCAACCACCTTCTCAAGGATCTTGGATAGAAAGGGAAGGTTAGATATAGGTCTATAGTTTGCTAAGACCTCAGGATCCAGGGTGGTTTTTTTCAGAAGAAGTTTTATCACAGCTACTTTAAATAACTGTGGTACATAACCTGTTAATAGAGACATATTGATCATATCTAGTAATGAGGTGTTAACCACAGGTAATGCTTCTTTGAGTAGTCTCGTTGGGATGGGGTCCAAGAGACAGGTAGATGGCTTAGCTGAGGATATCTTTAACATTAATTGTTGAAGGTCTATAGGATAAAAGCAGTCTAAGTATATGTCGAGACTAGTCTTTATTTCTAACGACTCTACGTTTAAAGGTGAACCGTTAGAAGTTGAGTGTAAAAGGTGATGAATTTTATCTCTAATTGTTGTAATTTTATCATTGAAGAAGCTCATGAAGTCATCACTACTCAGAGCTAGAGGAATAGATGGCTCAGTAGAGCTGTGGCTATCTGTCAGCCTGGCGACAGTGCTGAAAAGAAACCTTGGGTTGTTCTTGTTTTCTTCTATTAGTGATGAGTAATAGTCTGATCTGGCCTTTCTTAGGGCCTTCCTATAGGTTTTGAGACTTTCTTGCCAATCCAAACGAGATTCTTCCACCTTGGTGGAACGCCACTTACATTCGAGGTTTCGCGAGATTTGTTTTAATTTGCGAGTTTGTGAGTTATACCAAGGTGCTAGTTTCCTTTGCTTCATCATCTTCTTTTTCAGGGGAGCGACGGAGTCTAAGGTCGTCCGTAGGCATGTCGTAACACCGTCTACAAATGCATCAATTTGAGAGGGACTGAGGTTAACATACAGGTCCTCTGTTATGTTAAGGCATGACATAGAGTCGAATGCTGTTGGAATATCTTCTTTAAATTTAGCTATAGCACTGTCAGATAAGCATCTGGTGTAGGAGCTTTTATCTAATTTAATATAATCAGGTAGTAAGAATTCGAAAGTGATTAAAGAATGATCTGATCTTCTGCTTTCTTTGTGTTGGAATTTTAAACTCCAGTCTATTTATGAGGACTATGGTTAACTGCTCCTCAGATCTCTGCAGGGTAAATCCAGAAAGCTAGCTAGACTATCTGTCCAATCTGAGTTTTCTGTTGCACCCCTAAAACAACATTTGAACGTACACGTTCTACCACAACAAGTTCCTTCCCGAGGCTATTTTGCATCGGCACCGGGGCCGCTGCATGACGATTGTGATTGGTTTAAAGAAATGCCAATAAACCACAGCACGTTTTTTCTCCCATCCCGGAATGCTGTGTGGACTAGTCAGACCCTCCTCCGCAGCGCTGTGGAGGAAGGTCTGGGAAAGCGAGACTAGAATAACAATGACAATATTCAGCATGGGTTCAAACAAAAGTTGCAAAAGTCTCATTCAGGACAGTCTGAAAATGGTTTTAAGAGTCAGTTGGAGGGTCAAAGGACTGAGGACAGGACTTCTTCTTCTAAAGGCTGTGAAAAGCTTCTACCATTCACAAGATGTCGCCTGGATTAACTCCCTATATTGTAACAATGGAGTCACAAAATATTTCTTCTGGCGGTTCCCAAGCTGGACCAAACCGAATATTTGTGCACACACAAAGTAAAGTAAAATAGTCAAAATACATGATGACAGTGATTGTGAAGTTTGTTTTTTTACTGGTCTGCTGAGGATCATAATGGCTCATGCTGTTTTTGCCTGTTGTGCATACTATTTCACTGTTATACTCTTCCAAAACACATCATATGTTTTTTTGGGTTAATTACCTACCTTCCTGGCAGCAATTGTTTTTAATTAATGCAGAATGATGCTCGTACAACAGTGAACTCTAATGAGGATCATCACATGATTTTGCAATCGTCGGGACTGTTCTGGAAAGTCTCAAACTTTAGTGTAGTTAAAGCTGCACTTATCTCAGTTGATTATGTGTAATGTGAAAGGTGTTGCTACTGACAAACCCGACTCTGCATTCCCCCCTCAGCTCTACTGAGCTTTATAGCGTCTTTCATCTCATTGTTTTGACTTTAGGCCAACTGTAACTGCAACTTCACTGTTTTTGTTCACTCTCACCGCTCTCATTAAGACGCAAGCAGCCGGTTTTTATTTATTATTAGCAAAAGAGCTTTGATAAACCCACTGACAAAAGACTAACTGGGAATTTTGAAATGAAAAGAAATTGGTAGTTTCTTACATTAAACGTATGCTGTTCTGCAGTTGACTCTCGAATGATGTTCGACCTGATGATAAAGTGTCTGTAAGGCACCAGTAAGTAAAGGTATTCATCAGTCCCTGGCTGCACTGTATCACCATGAGATGATATCAGAATGTTCACTAAAATAAAGCAGGCTTATGGATCTCTGTGATGAATTATCGGTCTAAAGGTATTAAGTCTCAAGTCTATATAACTTATGTTTTGGAAAAATGTTCATCAATAAGGCACGGAAGAGCAATTTGTTGATAAATGGATAACACATGCAAAACCACTGGTATAGCCTGAGGGACAGAATCCAAGGTTACTGGAAGCTACTGTGTTTATGTGTCTTCCCTCATGAAGTTAATCTTTCTCAATCTATTCTAAGTAAAAGTCTGAGTTCATAAGAAATAATGAGAGCGAAAATTAAAAAGAACACATACGAGAGGGGCACTACATTGCGTGTTTAAAAAATTGACTTCCAACTGAATTCATTCTTGGTTAACAAAATAATAGTAAGAAGTGTGTCCATGTAAAGTTGTAAGAATAAACTGATATTTACATATTAAACTTCATCCACATTTAAAAAGGTCAATTAAAGCAAATGAAGGAAAGCTGCAGAACAGGTAATGAAATATTGTTAATCTGAATTTAACAGACTGTGAAGCATATTAATTTGATTCTGCAGATAATATTTCCAAATCCCTGCTGGGCGGTGCTGTTTTTAAACTGTCCCCAGGTGAAATTAAAGTTTGGCCACAGTCTTGGCATAACTAAGGAAACCTTTATTTCCAGCTAACTGTGCTGACAAATTACTGCCAAACAAAATGAGAAAAAAGTCACAACAGAGGCTGTGCTGAAAGTAGAGACTGCTGCCTTTTGTGTTTCAACTTACTAAATATTTCTACTCAATCGATAGGGACAGCATCCCAAATGTATGCCTCACATCTCAAACCTTCACTCTAATGGGACTGACCAAAGGAGTCGCCCATGAAGCTAGTTTTGGCTAAACGTGTATGAACAACTCTGTGTCCCTCGGGTGCCATTGAAAGGGCGACTAAGTTGGCCCCTAGTCCCAGTGAGGGGCTAAGCTGCTGTAATTTGTGGCTTCAGAACAGTGAGTAAAGGCGGTCCCACCATGTGGCTGTGTCAGGGCCTTGGAGAGCTCCGATAATGAGGCAGGTTGCCTCATTAAAAGCCATGAGCTTTGCACACAAAAGAACCTGACATCAAAAGCCTCCATGCTGCCTTTAGTTTGCCTCTGCACACATGCTTTTGACCACAGTATTAATGCCACAATATTAAAGTCACACAAAAGACTTCTCACTATACTGCACCCAGTCTCTGTCTGGCACTTAAAGTGTGTTTCCTTCTGGAAATAATTATTCATTCTTTCATATTTAAAAAAATAAAATAAAAAAAATAAAACAGATATGGGCTTTCAGGTCTATGTAGAGGTGGCAGACCAGAGATTGCTGCAGAAATTCCTGGTGGGGGATGGAGGCATAGGTTGTGGATGTCAGCGATACTGGGTTAGACTTGCCACCACGCTTTCTGAACAGATTTTATTAACACAGTGGCATAAACTATCACAAAGCTCAATTAGTAAACTTCAATTCATTTTAATTAACTGCTAGCCAAACTGAATATGGAAAAATGTGAAATTTGTCTTCAGATAAGCACAGACTTAAACAAATATGGTAAATAATGTTTCCAATAATTCATTTATAATGATTGAGTATCTGCTTGGGATTACACTGCAAGAAAATTCCTATTTTCCTTAGCCTATAATTGCAGCTAAATTACATAGACGTAGCTCTTTCCAGGAAGAGTCATAGGAAAGTATTAGGAAGTTAAAGACCTTTAAAATAAAAAATAAAAAAATACCTGCAAAATGACTGATTCCAATGACATTCCCATTAGCCTCAGCTGTGCTTCGCGTTTACTGATATTTAATGTTACCATGCTGTCAAGTTTAAGACAGTGAACAAAGTAAATATAAATTCAGTTAAATCTCTACATTTGGATGGAAACCTGGCTACTGTGAGCATGTTAGCATAAGCTTAAAGCACCACTGTGCCTAAATATACAGCTTTACAGAGCACACTGTAGCATGGCTGTGGAGTCTTTTTTACGTCTTCGTTGTGTGGCATGACATTGTATATTATAGGATCTTTCAAGATTCTTTTTTATGGTTTATGGTTTCCTTGACTAATGGATCATCACTACCAGCCATTTGAAAGCATGAAATGTATCCTGTGGTTTGGGAGTCAGAGATGCTGCGATGTCCATCTTGCCGAATCAAATAAATTATACTGTATCTTGAATTCTCATTGCCATTGACAGAGCCATTAAATAATTACTCTTTTTGTCCTTCCTCAGGCATTTTGCCATTGAGCTGTAAGGAGTCACGGGGGATTGATGCTGTGTGAGTGTGACAGGAAGCAGATGAGATGCAGTCTGACAGCTCCGCTCCACGACTGCTGGACAGCAAATGTCAGCAGCCAAACACCATATGTACAGACAACAGTGGGAGAGAGGAGTCTGGGCTGTGTTTTATGGGTGTGAGGTTGTATGCATCTGTCATCTGTCTGTGGTTTTGACAGAGGTGTACATGTTTAATATGAATAGCATGTTGGAATAGAAGGGCTTCAGGGTTCAGTTTGACTGTACTTCTGCACTGTAGTTGGTTTAAGTGTGTAACTTTCGACACGTGGGTCCCCAGGTGCATCCTCTCGAACCGAGGTAAGCCTTAGAGAGTGTGTCCCCGGAAAAATTCCAAAGCTTGTGGACCTCAGGCCATACGGAGGGTAATGGGGTGTGGATGAAGATAAGCAGATGCACTTTGCTCAGGCATGAAATGCTTTCCAAGGAATGTGGACAGAGATATGGAGAGAGGGAGAAAGATAGAACACAAAAGTGACAGAACGAAGAAGAGGAGGCTGAAAAAGTGAATGAGTCACCATGCAGAACACAAAACACATTCTTTTTGTTCTCGTGGAGATGAGTCACAGTGGATTAATGTAGTTTTTGACATTTGTCCTTTTGTCATATTGTTTTAGGATGTATGACATTTGCTCCATAACGAGTCAAATCTTTCGGGGAGATGTCACTTAATTTGCGGAAAAAGAAGATTAATCCAGACCTCGACTGTATCGCTCCTTTTCTGAAAAATGTCTATGCCCAAGAGGCTGAGAATAGCAAGCGTGACCAGAGCCTTCGGGGGAGCAGTATAGTGAAAAGCCTCCTTAACGGCTTGTGATTTGGGAATTCAGCACAAGCATGGCGGAGTTTTCCACTGACTGCTTCTGCAGGTCAATATTCACTTCCATGACAGAGTTCGGCATCATTCTTGTGCTCTTAGGCCATTTCTGGCTCACCAACAACATTATACCCGTTCATATTGGTAAATGAAGGAAATCATCCACAGTCAGACACATGTCCAGAAGTACATCATTCTCGGGTTTTTTTTATTGCTGTTTTTGACATTTTAGACCTAAAATAACTACAATTCAATTTGCAAAACAAGATAAAATATTTGACAATATTTCAAGAAGCTATCCAGTCTAGCTGCAATATAGTACAGTGTGATTGAATCTCTTTAGGTTTTTATTCTGTGGCCAAAACACAATAAACCTCTTATAATTTGTCATGATTTCTCTACTAGTTATACTACTTTGTTTTTAGTATAAAGCAATAAGACCAAACCTCCATAGTATATGATTCTGACATCCACGTTATGATGCCTATGGGCCTTGTATTTTATTTTTATTTGTACTCTTTCTCCTTTCTTCTCCCCCTAACTATTGTGTTGTCACCACAGGTTTTGCTGAGGAATAATGATGTTCAGCTGTGGGGGATAAGGCATTGCCTGAAGATGGATCTGAGCCTTTAAAGTAAGCAGTTAGTTGCTCTTTGCTTTTTTTTCTATTGTGTAATTAAAATGTTGACTCACTCAATCGACAAGTTGTTTGAGCATTGTTGCCTTTTAGTTAGAGCACAAACATGGAGCCTCAACTGAAATAGGGAAAGGCAAAATGAGGAGGTTTGTTAACTCAGGGTTAACAAACCCTGAGTCTAACCCAGATCTCTGAGTTGATTTACCCTGAGATGGGAAACTCTGAGTTTTCGGTTCCAGAACAGCTGATTTGAGTTGGTTCAATCAACTCGGAGTAGGTTCACTCAGAGTTAACCATGGCAACAACCACAAACAAATCGGTCGGCATACTTTACCCCTCTGGAACTGGAACTACTCATGGGCACAAACAGCGAGTTTGAACATGTATTTTGTTAAAAAAAAAAAACACACAGCGGCTGCTGCAAAAGAGAGAGAATTTGCGTGGGAGAAAATTGCTGCTAGAGTAAATGCATGAGTTCAAATATAGTGTATTAATATCATATTTAAACATGGATATAATATTACTGGTGAAATAGTATTGAACCTATAATCTATAAGACTTTTTCGCCTGCAGGATTGAACCTAAATGAAATAGATTATAGGTTCAATACCTTTTCACCAGTAATATTATAGCCTACTTATGATTAAATATGATATTAATACACTATATTGGAACTTACACATTTACTCTAGCAGCAATTTTCTCCCATGCAAATGCTCTTTCTTTTGCAGCAGCTCGCTGTTTGTGCCCATGAGTGGTTCCAGTCCCAGAGGGGTAAAGTATGCCAACTGATTTGTTTGTGGTTGTTGCCATGGTGAGTCGTAGTATCATGGCTCCATTCATGCTGCCTTTTTATAGTGGTCGTGTACATGCTTAACTCTGAGTGAACCTACTCTGAGTTGATTGAACCAACTCAAATCAGCTGTTCTGGAACCGAAAACTCAGAGTTTCCCATCTCAGGGTAAATCACCTCAGAGATCAGGGTTAGACTCAGGATTTGTTAAACCTCCTTCCTGAAACGGGCCCCTGGTCTTGAAAACCTCATAAACTCTTGTTTTTTCTTTGTTTTTTTCCTGAAGCAGTAGAAAGAATTAGAAGAATAGCTTGAAAAGATAAGTACAATAACAACAAGACAGATCAAGAATAAGAGCCAATAAGAGCCAGAAGGCTTTCTTTTAAAGTAACTATTTGGATCTAGCACAAAACATTCATTTAAACAATGTTTAAAATCAATACACTGAATATGGCAACAACACAGTGATTTATATAAATTGACATTCTTCTCTAATGATCAATACACATATTAATATATATTTGCTTCAAGGGAAAAATATTTCACTGCGAAACAGCCTCTTATTAAAATTATCTGGCAGTCGATAGGAAACAATTGGAACTTTCTGAATGCTGTAGCCTACTCTCAGCAAAAAGCAATCCTGGCTCAAATCCACTGCTGTGATTTGAAATGAAACTCTTTGCAAAGATGCATTTCCTGAGAAAGATTCCATTTTAAATGGCTTCAAACATCTGATGCACTTGGCTGTGTTGTTGTTCTGGGATGTTTGCTATGTATGAGGTACAACACTAATGGATGGGATACAAATGTGCCAGTAGGAACAAACAACTTTAAATGATCTGTTATGACCTGTGAAAAAGTTGAGATGATGATCTTGTCTCCCACAGTTGTTGATCTCTTGCCACCACAGGGCTGCATATAGACACTATTCATCATCTGATTGAAATGATGAATGAAGAATCAACATAAGCTCTGGCAGTGCAGTTCGGTATCAGCTGACTCTTTGATTACCGATCACATTTAAACACATCCCAATCACATTAAATCAAGATAATGAGATACTTCTTTGCTTTGTCATTGTATTTCAGCTACACTCTGTTACTGGCTGTGTCATTTCTTACTCTCTCGGCCACCCCAGCCACCATCTTATCACTAGACCTGGAGAGAGCATTTCTCAATTTATGCTTGATATGGATGCCATAGCTCAATTATATATGTTTGTTGGGTTCTGTTCTGTATAGCGCTTTTTGGGGGAAATTGACATCTCTGTGTACTATCTATATGCTGTCAGTGTATAAGAAAAAAAAAACTATTTCACCAAATAAATGTGTCCAATCATTTATTGCTGTAATTGCTTTATATTATCCACACCATCCCAATTGCAAGACATCTAATGCATTAAGACATGTTTCAATGTCTTCTTTGTCAACTGGTCTTTAAAAGTGATATATTGTAAATGGAAACTGGAAATGTAAGGTCTATAAACAGATATGTGCATATGAATGCAGAATCTGTAGGTAACTGGAAAAGATGTTGATATCAAACGTTCTGGTTTCCATTTGTAGTCCGTTTGTAGTCTGGGTAGTATTGGCCAATCACGTTTGAGTAGGTTTTGGTTTCATGCAGGTAAACAGTCTGTGGAGAGGTGAAACATATTGGCTGAAATGCAGTCTCAGAACCTATCAGCTATCGTACAACGATGATATAACTTTTGTTAACTTTTTTTATTTATTTATCTGCTGTTTATATGCAGATATCTGTTTATAGGGATGTCCTTTCTGAACTCCAACTCCACTCTCGCATCTCATGCTAATCGGACCCAGCGCACAGAAGATGAAGTGGCTCAGACATCCAATGGCTACACTGGAACCCCCAAAATATTGGCCGTTGCCCCCAGAGGCTAAATCATTGTCACACTGATGCCCCTCATCTGACTCATCGTTGCGAATGCAGCTGGCACAGCAGTTCGTCAGGCGACAGGAGATGGTCCTCTATTATGTCAGATCTGTGGTGTTGACACAAGAATAATCACAGGTTAATGGAGTGACACCACTGAAGCCAAGTTATCTCCCTCTATCTCACAAAACCATCACGTCTACCCGATTTTAAGTCTCCACATATGAAGCTAGGCCTAGTCAGCAGGCATGCTCTTTGATGGAGGCAGAAAACTTGGTGTCAGTTGTTCAAACTAAACTGGGCCATGCTGTTTTTGGGAGCAGGATCTACGGTAATAGTGCCATTTGGGCCACATACACAATTTTGAGGGTCAGTGTTCAAATGAATAAAGTTTTATCTACGAGAAAGCAGATACTGTTCTCAAGTTCTCTCAGTACAGCATTAGTTGAACTGAAGTCTTTCGTAATAAGTCGCAAATGTAGAAGTGCTTTGATGTGATGTGTGTCTATTTCTTCAGAGTTAGGATGTGCTCTGTCTTTGAAGCAATAATCTATATTAATATAACAAAAATCATTTGTGGACCATTTGTGTTTTCATTGAGTGCATCTTCTTTTTTGAAGTAGACATGCACTTAAAAAGCTTACATTTCCCGAACAGGAGCACAAAGTTATGTTTGTAACTGGGTTAGGGCCTTTCAGACCAAAGGCAGCAACGGCATTGTTTCCAATGGCTTGCGCCGCAACAAGCGTTTTTGCTACGTTGAGCAAAGCGCAGCAGCAGCGTGCCGTCGGCGTGTTCGTGATGTAGATGTTCGCGATGTAGCGGCAAGTGCAGTGTAAACTGCATTGGCCCTTTTAAAAGAAACTGTATACTGTTGATGCAATTGTGTGCAGAGATGATTTTTTTTTTTTTTTTACCTTTGGTGAGAGCCAGGCTTACATTTTTCCCTGATTCCAGTCTTTTTTTTTTTATTTCACAAAAAAGTCAAACATTCCGCAAACACAATAACAAAATAACAACCAAACATCAAAAGACAAAAGATCAAATAAAAATAGAAAAGGAAGAGAAAGACAAAGAAAATGCTAATAAATAAATCAGTAAATAAAAACTAATAATAGTAAGGTGCATGAGCTTCCTTCCTTATTCACAAATACATTTTTCAATAAACTCAATGATCTCTCAGAGTAATCAGCATGATGGAAAAAAGGGCACAAAATAAAAACAATAATTTCCATTTATTTCTAACTGGCTGCTGGATGTCCTAGGTTCATAAATTGATAAAATGAAGTGGTATCAATCTTCTCACCTCACTCATAAAAAAACAAACAAAAAGTTATTATTATAAAGAAATTATGAAAAGGTTCCCGCTATATCTTTTCACATGTCCACATTCCCTACATTTCCTACAGTCAGGCCACCTGCGCCTAGTTACAGTAGGTACAGGTGGAGCCATCAGTCAGTTGGTTTATTTCTAATTTAATCAATAAGATATTATTATCAGGTTTATGTGCTTGTCTGTACAATGTGTTAACCTTGGTGATGTTTTCCAATTTAGATTTTCCATTTTTTACTAGTGTCATAATGGTCATTGGCAATCTGGGCAGAAGAGGAAGGGGAGGGCCCAGTAGTCTCTTCATCTTTCTATCTGTTGGCTAGGTAAGGGGTGGAGGAGCATAACATTTATTCTAAGGGGAAGAGTTTATATAGTTTATAGTTTCTTCACCTTGAACTATTGTTGGCATTCAAATGTTTGCTATGCTCCTGCAAGGATCAGGTTTTAGTGGAAATGTCCTCTGGTTTACCTGATCCCCATGCAGTGGTTTATTCCAATTAGGTTAGTGGTTTAGTCCAATTAGGATGGGGACAGGAAAGGTACTGTATATTACTGTAAGCTACTTAGGCATTGACTGTGGGAGAGTCTGTTTTATGGATAGAAAAGGGCCTTGAGCCCTAAGCTATCCTCCAGCCTCAAGACTCAACCTACCTACCTGCTGTGGGAGAGTTGTTGTTGGAAGCAGCTTGGTAAGAGGCTGTGGTTTTATATAATGTTTTTCAGCTTATTTGCTCTGTCTTAATTTTCCCAATACTTTTGTTTTTCTCCTCTGTTTTATTGTGATTTTTAGTTCATTAAACCAACACCTTTTATGCACAGACTTCTGTTTCCTGAGCCGTTCCTTAATTCAACATCCATTTTTTTCTATTCAGCTCCAGTGCCAGACAGCCACACTAAAATCCCTTTTATGTGAAGTTACTACCAGCTACACAACTAATCTCTACTCTTTTTTCTTTTAGATACATTTTTTATTGTTATTAGCACCATTTATCATTCAGACATACAGAACAAATTCTACAATATGTGCCAGGTAATGTGCCAGATGGTGCACTAATCTCTACTTTTGATGGAAAGAGATATAGAGTAGATAGGTAGAGTATTTCATTAATAAAGGGAAATTGCAGCAGCCAATTCACCCTAGGGTACAGAACAGAGCAGCATCAATGACAGCAGACATGACATTGATTAAGTCAGACAACATAAACATAAATTTAAAAGGAGGAGCTGGTGTGAAGGTGGGTTGCAAGCAGTAGCAGAGATGCAGCAAGGTAGGCTGTGAAGAGGAAATCAGCTGAGCCATCAGCTGGTGTGCTGGCTTAGGGACTGTCAGCTACAGTATGTGCTGAGATAATAGCCGAGCTTGACTCCGTGACCTGCCTGAACTTACGCTATGCTTCATTTGTGGTTTTGAAAAGGGAAAGTTGACAGTAAACTTTATTTCTTGAATACATGTGGACATGGATCAGTTAAATGTCACAACATTGTTATGATTATCTCCATTCTGTACTAATCTAAATGGTACAAATGATTCATCTTTTTTATTCATCACTAACCAAGCAGATGACATGATTGCAAAACTTCCCCTCATGGAGTAAAAACGTCAACTCTTATAAGCCGCATGAGCAGAAACTGTGGCTGGTGGCTAATAGATTTTCCCCATTGAGAAATAGTGGATTCACTAAAACATACTATACCTCAGGATATTGCATGAGAAATGTTCCCTCCTATTAGAACATAGCATGTGAAGAAAACAGATTAGAACAATGTCCTGGGGATGGACACAAGAATGCCTCTCACCAGGGGTGAAAGAAATAAGCTTTGTAATCTTACTGGGATGAACTGTGAATATAAATGTCCTCTGAAGAATAAACAGACTCTTGTTTTCAAGTATCAGCGTGAAAATGAATATGATTTATTGGTACTAGACTTCTACTTGTTCACGGAGGATTATTATAAACATGATGGATCTGTTTTAGTTGGATGTCATACCTTCTCTCTTTCAGGATTTTTCCATCTCTCATCTTGGAGAGGGGCAGATGGAAGCATTCAGCGGGTGGTTCTGAGTTACAGTAATTAAAAAGACACAGACAGCCCTGCAAGGCCAGCCCAATGTGAGAGCAGGCCAGTGCTCAGACAGACAAGTAGAGTGAGAGAGAGAGAGAGAGAGAGAGAGAGAGAGAGAGAGAGAGAGAGAGAGATATTGGATATTGAACACCCTTTATCAATTCTTTTCAGTCTCTTTTCTCTTCTACTTTGTCTCTCTGGGGTCAGGCTGGGGCAAGCTTTGTTGAAAAGGTGTTTAATTTCTTTTTCTCTTCACACAGTAGAAATTTGGCTGCTGCTGATAAGATTCTCTGTGGCATTGGCTGCGCTCATTTGAAGCCTTGACACCCTTTTTTGGCGACCAATAATTCAGACGAATGGTGCCTGGACAACCTGATAGGAAAAGAGTCTGGACATCTTGTACACAGTGTCCTCCACAGGATCTGCGTCAGTAAGCACATGAGTGCATTCGTGTATCACACACCTGCATACACAAGGATAATGATGACTCAGTGATGTCATTAGCGCAAAATGGGAGATAAACTATAACCAAACTGTGTTTACTTGGTATTTTTTTATTTTGCAAATATGCCATTGTGAAGGTGTGTGTTCACATGAGCCATATAATATGAAAGTACATTTTCTTGATTCCCTCTATGCTCTTCTATTTGTTCTTTAATTCAATTCTTCAGATATAGATCAATAAAATAGATTGCAGCCCACAAATTACAGTGTATCTAAATGCTATGTTGTCCAAAGTTAAAAACTACCTGCCTACAAGCACCTCTAAAACCCTCAAATTAGTAATTGTCTGGCAACCCTACGGGTACAACAAGGCTCCAAGGAACTGTGCACGGTCAAGAAATAGTCCCGCACGCAACCGGCTGTAAAACTACAATTTATTATTCTTAGACTCCAGATTTTGTACGAATTCAACAAACAAAAAAACCACGTGAATTCTTGGGCTTTAGAGGATCTGGTAGACAAACTGTGTTACCTATAAACTGAGCCAGGGTAGCTGTTTCCCACTGTTTCCAGTCTTAAGCTAACTCATTTCTTGCGTTTGCTTCATATTGAACAGACTGACATGAAACCTTAATTAAGTTTTTTACAGGGTGGAAGTGTATCTGGCTCCTTAACTGTTATGATATGACAGGACTAAATACTCACACTGTCATGGGCTGTGAAGCTAAAGCTTTACCAATATGGCTTATAACACACATTCACACAGGTACACAAACGCTCACACGTGCACAGGTTAGCCCAGGGTGGTATTTCAGAAAGCAGGTTTAGTGAAAACTCTGAGTTTGTTAACCCTGAGATGAGGGAAACTCTGGGTTTTCCGTTCCAGAAAGAGGGGTAACTTAACCTCGGAGTCAGTTACTATGGTAACTGAGTCTGTGAACCTAACCTGGTCGGGAGCAGGTTTTCTTCAAGAAACCTCGAGTTTCTCTCAGTCTCCTCCCTCTGACACAGCGCTCTTTCATTTCCTCATTCATTAATTCAGTCTGGATCAGGCGCATTTTAGCGCAGTTTGTTATCGGCATGAATAAAATATATATATATATTGGTTTATTAACCATGTTAGGCAGACAAGCCTATAAAACATTTTATTTCTCAAAACATGGCATTTCCTTTTGTCTACGATCCCATTGATGAAGAAGCTGCTTTACTTCACAGAGAGTTAGGTTAAACGTCAGGAGATGATATTGAAGCCCCGACATTTTATTTTTCAGATAACTCCATATTTGAGCGGTATCGTTTTTCTTCCCAGTCGATCAGTTATGTAGCCTACATAGGCCTAACCTTATCCGTCCTCATATCACTAACGTTGCCCATGCTCTTACATCCCAGCAGCTTATCGCATTACTGTTTTTTTGCAAACGGTAGGCTATTTGTCTTTACAACATTGGTGAGCATTTTAGTAAACCCACTGCAAAGCGCCGTCAGTGTGACTCGATCTGAAACGTGTTTTAAACGTTTTTAAAACCTTTTTTTTTAAACCCTTTGAAATAAAAGATTAGGGATTATAATTCTGATAATGATGGTGCTGCAGCCTCAGAATGGGATTAGGCGTAGTACTTTTTCGCCCGCAGGATTGCACCTAAATGAAATAGATTATAGGTTCAATACCATTTCACCAGTAACATTAGGCTATAGGGCCTACTTATGATTAAATATGATATACACTATATTGGAATATACGCATTTACTCTAGCAACCTCAGGGTTAGACTCAGAGTCTGTTAAACCTTCTACCTGAAATACCACCCAGGTCTTGTCCAGACACAGCCATTGTTTTTAAGCAGGAGTAGGCTATCTAAGGAGTTGGTGTTGGATGTCTGAAAGGAATGCAAACCACAGGTCCACAATAACAGCTCAATCAAAGCAGCCTACCTAATCTCCACTATCTAGGCAACATTAAAGTTGCATTGTAGGGAGGAAGAGCTCATGTACCACCCAGCCCTGGCTGATTTAATTTACTGTTCGTCAGTGACATGGATACTGCTTCTTGATTCTAATTTTGGTAAGCACTGAGGTATTCATGACCCTAAACATAGCTTTCATCAAATATTGGATAACTTTCCTCATCAGAAGGCTTTAAACAACGTGTTTGCACAGCAAATTGCTTAAAACCGGAACACCCTGTGTATCTTATCATCTACAAAACAAATCTTTTATACTCCGGGATAAAAAGCGAGCTTCACAGTAGGAGGACATATAAATCCACTGAAACAGTACAAGGTATTGGCAAATCATTATGTCAAAAAGGAGTTGTTGCTTGGGGCCAGAGGGAGACAGAAAGGAAAAAAGAAAAGAAAAGGCAGGCAAGAGGCAGATAAATATTTGTTGCACATCAAAGCCTTGAAGAGAGAAGGACATCAGAAGAGTCAATTCTTTCAGCCAGTCTGGAGGGAAACATATGCCGGGGATTAACTAGATTAAAAGCGGTTCCAAAGTGACAATTGATTGTTTCATTTGATTATTCTGCTGCTTCTTTATTATTTATAGTGATGGAAGCTAATCCCTAATTTGACGAATAAATCAAGGAAAAAAGTACAGTATATAACTATATGAAGCTGATTACATCGGAATCGCACCATGTAGAGGCTGATCTTATTTTTTGCCAGCATATGGGTGCACAATTGGGTCAGGAGATAAGCAAGCCCCTGTGGACTATGGACAGATGCAATTTATCTTTGGCTGTGTTGATGTCCTCCCCCATCTCATCTCTCTCACAGGCATGCAGTGATAAGACAGCAACCTGTGGAAAATCAGCCATGCCTTCAGGATGCAGATGAGCAGAGATGCCTGAATGATAGCACTGCTATGACATGCAGTGCAGTGACATCTGCTATTATTAGAAGCATGTGAATATTGTTTCCCAGAGAGGATGATCAAAATCAAAAAGATATCTGGCAGAAAAAGCACTTTCAATTTCAATGTATTGGAAAACCATTTTAGTGTTAAAGGTCACACGCTTCATTTCAGTTACTGATCTATAATCAGTTTTTAATGAGATAGTGAATAACGCATAAGCTTGACAGTGTTTCTAATATACTTTTTTGATTTAATCAATAAGACACATCCTGCAAAAATAATCAACATGAATAAGCTTGTAAGGCAATAGCACGTTGGTGTGTGCACCTGTGCCTTTGTGTGAGTGTTAATGTGTGGATGTATCACATAAAGAACATGACTAGGCGCTAAACTTTGTGTCGGTCAGCGATTTAACGGTAATGATGAGCCAGGTGTCTGTCCTTTGGCCAGTAGCCTGGAAATGGCATTAAATTAAATTGTCAGGCAGGGTGTGGGGGGGGGGGGGATATATATGTGTTGCTCTGTGAAACAGACGTGGCAGGATTCTCATGAACCGCATCAATCATGTCTTTGGCATATAGCTCTGACCTAGTCGCAAAATCATTTCAGCGTAAGAGCTACATTATGACAAATGTCAACATGAAGTATAGGAGGGAGTGTTGTCTATCTATAGTCTGCTAACCAGCTTCCTCTGCTCCACAGGGCAACGTGCAGCTCTTTAGTCTGTGTGTGTCAACACAGAGGTCTTTTCAGCACATCTTATTATCAATGCATGGCTACCAACTTTTGTCTCTATTCTCTTTATTTCTATCTTTTATTGTGAAGCACTTTGTGGCCTCTGATCCAGAAAGGTGCTATGTAGCTAAGTATGTTTTACTTCTTTTTTACTTTACCTATTGTATTCCAGATAGTTTGCAGGTAAATACATTTTATTTCAATGAATTAGACCAGTGGTTCCCAACTTTTTTGGCTTGTGACGCTTCAAAGTAAAGAAATGTTGATGCAGAGGCATGAAAATGTGAAATTATCCAGTATTTCACAAGAAAGAGCACAAATTAGAGATGGGTTGGGAACCACTTTATTAGACTATACAATATAACTTACTTATAATTTACTGTATATCCAGAGTTTAGAAATTTAGATCATTAAATCATTAAATGAGGGAAATACCTTCAGTATATTCTACTATTCAAAGTAATATGTTGACAGCAACCGGATTTATTTGTGTATCTCTCTGACAGTTTGATGGGAGCTCATGGGACAGATCAGCAACCATCATCTGGATTAAAACATATGAGGACTTTAAACCAATCCAGTACAGTCAGCGAATGCTAAGCGAATAATTCCCCAATCAGCACAATGACATGCATGTTGTGTATACATGCGCATGCATGCACGCACGCACGCACGCACACACACACACACACACACACGCACACAGACAAACACACATACAAATGGTCCAATGAGAAACATCTGTCACTTCAGTAGTCTGATTATCTGGCCCAGCCATGTCAGCGCTCTCCCATGTGAGCACAAAGGCAGCAGTGGTGTTTTATGCTCTGCAGATAAGTTTGCTGATAACCACAAGGCTGTTCAAACACTGTCTCTTCTCGCTTTGCTGTAAGACACATACAAAAGACATGCCATTGGATGTAGATTAATGGTTTATGTGACACAACCACACAAAAACAGGATATATATAGCTTGACTGCTCTGACTAAACACCACTCTCCCTCCCATCCACATCCTCCCGCCCCACTACCACAAAGCCCCCTAAAACCCCCACACACACACACACTGTGATCTGACTGGCATGCTCACTGTCCCGAAACATGATGAACCATTCAGCCCTATGGGAATTTCTCCTCCCTGCTAGCTCACGCCAGCTACATCGGTGTCTGTGGGCCAGAGTAGATGCAGCAGCAGCAGCAGCAGCAGCAGCAGCAGCAGCAGCAGCAGCAGCAGTGTGGCAGTAGCAGTGACTTGGCTCAGGCATCAGGCAGCCTCTGAGTGACATTCTGCTTCAAATTGGCTGAGAGGTAGTTCATCCAGCTCAGCTCACACTGGGAGGAAAAGTTCTCTCCTGTCCTCTTTCTTTGGCTCCGGAGCAGATTCTACTAATTTATGAATGACTGAGGATAGATGCTCTGCAACTTGAGGATACTTTTTTCATCTGGATGCACGGTGGCTGTGTTAGATGACGAGGGGGAATGTGATGCCGTACTCTGCAGCCTCTTGAACGGGGATGACCGAAGCCTACTGGTGTCCACCCTCCTCTTACTCTTCGTCCGCTTTCTCCTCTGCCTCTGTGCTCACACTTTTTACCTTTCGGACCCTTCTGGCATGCGAGGGTCAAGTCAGCTGGATTTTCCCATCCACCTCAATCCTCTCTCCAACTGTGTTGTGATCCTGTTCCTCAGCGCACACTTGACCTGAAGGCTTCCTAGGCAAAACAAAAGGATTAACCATGAATTCTGCTCTCACCACGAGACACAATGCACCCTTAAACAGACGACTGTGAGATCTGATAAAAGTCAACTGTGAGTATGTTCATCTTTTTTTCCCTTTCCCTTCACATCAGTCACTTGTTTCAGAGTCCCCAGAGAATCATAAGTGATTGAGTATGCACTTTTTGATTAATGCACAAAGGCGTGACCTGGATTTAAGGGGAAACAGCGTCATGTGTGCACAAGTGCATGTCTGAGAGGTCTTGACATGTATTTTTAATGTAGCCTTTTACTGTGATGAAAGCAACAGAGAATGTACTGGCAGAAAAATATGTGTACGTCTGTTCTACTGGAGGACTTGGAGTATAGAAAAGTGCCATACATTAGATATTTCCATAGGCTGTAAGGCCGTAAATATCTTGCCTCTTCACATAGCGACATATCTATTTATTTTACACGCTCATCAATCTTTCACATATCTCTGTTTCAGATGTTCTCTCAGTCTGTCAGTAGTACACCTAATTTTATGGCACAATCATATTTCTTCCCCTGTCTCTCCTCTACTCCTATCTCCTTTTAGACTTGTCTTTGAAATATCGGAAATTTCAAAATGGTATCCTCATTTCAACTGCATAGTTCTAAAATGAAAAACAATCAATATTTTTTTTTTTTCAAAAGCTAAAGCACAAGGCTCTCACTTCCTTTGCCTCGTCTCTTTATTAAGTGGAAATGACAAAACAGGGAAGGGATAAGCAGTGAAGCGTGATTTTAACGAGTCCATCCAGTCCCCATAGATCTTGTGAGGTGCTGCAACAAATGAAGAAAGGTTGTGGTTCTCTTAAAGCAGTCTCTGGAAGTAGTCTAAACCTAAAACAGCAATGGTTTGGTGGGTTAGAAAAATTGTGACTAGATTGTAGAACACTAGGACTGTTTTTGTGCAGCAATTTCACCTTAAATCTAATTTTTTGTGAAATTGTCAATGATTTTCCAGCAGGGATGTACTACGGTATCAGATCTTTTTCCTTAAGTTCATACATAGTATGCCAGGGAGCTAGATTTTACGTATATTAACAAACTGAGTTAGTATGTCAATGTGTTTTTGAGCAACCTAATGAGGTTACCCTTAACTGAGCATAAGTGCCTAGAGTTTATTCAAACCATTACCTTTGTTTTTGCCGACAAATGTGACATCAGCAGAGAGAAAACTGGGTGTGTTACAAGTTGGGAACAAACATCTGAAAACCCCAAACAATGACAGACTCATATTTTTCTTGAAACAAGAACACAAATGAGGTTATTATAGCCAGATCATTATCTAAATGATGGGGCATTAATGAAATGTTGTTGTTGCTCATAAAAAAAACTCCTTAAGTCATTAAGCGTTACTGTTTTATTCCTTTCAACAGCTGCCAAACCCACCGGGGTGTTCAAAAGCAGATCATAATATGTAATATTCATTTCATCAGAAGAGATGACATTTAAGTTTGCACTATTTTTTAACCAATGCCTGATAAACAGAATGATTCAAGCACTTTTTATGTTCTCATCCATGACACCACATATGCTGGAATCTTAATCATGGGTCAGTGGGCTGACTACAGGATGCACGGACTATTGTGCCAAAAAGCTCTGGGCTAATTTGCATATCATACATACTCACCACACAGACACACACAGCGTCCTTTGCCTCCTTTGCTTTGACTCGCCTCTCTTTTGCTTTTTCATCTTGTTTCCCTTTCTTTTACAAATGACATACACGCACGCACACACACGCATGCATACGCACGCACGCACGCACGCACGCACGCACGCACGCGCACACACACGCACACACATGCACACACACACAAACACACACGCTATTTTTTATCGTGTTCTTTTAACCAAAGGAGAGTGTAGAAAAAGGTTATGTATGACTGGGAGCCCCGGTGGGGGCCAGTGTATGGAGCCACAGCACAGGAGCACTGATGGCCAGGTGCCAGAGGACCTGCAGGAAGCCACCCTTCAACATGTCCGCCTCTGCACTCAGTATGGAGGCTCAGGACAGCTTTGTGCCCCTAGCCTGTCCTCTGTCACAAACTGGGCACTGTTAATCACTAGATCAATGACAATTACTTATGCATGCAGAGCTAACACAATATTTTCAGGAGGCAGTCTAATACTCTTAGGATGTATATGTAATGAGGACGTTTTCTCTTTCTTGGCAAGAGTGAGAGCACATCTTTGCACCACTATTTGGCACTGATGCATAGTGATGAACCCTATATAATATTTTTCATACACTGTATAACCAAGTCAAAATACAGGCGATTTGCTATCAGAAATTTTGCAGCATTGTCGTTGTTTTTCAAACCCTTTTTGTCTGACCAGACAGCAGCACAAAGCTCTTTCCAACCATGCGTCATGTTTGATACCAAACTGCATCCATAAAAAGTGGCCACAACAGACCATATTCACTATTTATAGTGATGCAGAGTCCATGTTTATCTCAGACTCTGAGTTTATTCTGAGTGTACCATTAAGACGCTTCCTGCTTCGATTTGGAAGCTATTAGCAAGCTTGACTTGCTCTACTTGTTGAGGTCAAGAGGTAGAACAAGTCTATTCTGTGTGTGTGTGTGTGTGTGTGTGTGTGTGTGTGTGTGTGTGTGTGTGTGTGTGTGTGTGTGTGTGTGTGTGTGTGTGTTTGTGTGTATGTGTGTATGTGTGTATGTGTTTATGGTTCAGCCTAGATTAGGGTTGGGTATCGTTTTTTGTTTTTTTCGATACCGGTGCTAAAGTGATACTTTTAAAACAGTGCCGGTGCCTGAACCAATACTGTATTTTTTTTAAAGATTTTTTGGGGGCTTTTCCTCCTTTATTTGACAGGACAGCTAGGTGAGAAAGGGGAGAGAGAGTGAGAAGGGGAAGACATGCAGGAAATCGTCACAGGTCGGATTCAAACCCTGGACCTCTGCGTCGAGGCATAAACCTCCATGTATACGTGCGCCTGCTCTACCCACTGACCCAACCCAGCCACATGAACCGATACTTTTTAATAAAGTAAAAAAAAAAAAAGAAGGGTACTAAACAACAGTTAGCGACATTAAAAAACGGATTGTTTATTGCTAAGTCCATATGCTCAAAATTAAAGATGTAATAATAATGTAATAACTATAACTTATACCAATAACCTATTTCACCAGTAAATTGCTGTTGAACGACAACAACAAGATGGGAATAGGGTATTTTACAATAACTATGAATGCACCACAAGGCTACCTGTTTTAAGTGAACGCGCCGTCTGCGCTGCAGAGCAGACTGTTACGTCCCGATGTTGGAATCCTCTACAGTGAAATACAGTCACACTTTACACGTTTAACGTTAGCTGTCAGCATTTACACTAAAGTAGAATAGGAATTACACTGTAAATAAGACGATCAACTCTGTGTGTTATTGATGTTTAAGCTACATGCTAACGTCAGCGTGCTAACTTGGTCACAACAATAGCCTGCTGCTAAGGTTCTTATGTTTATTGGGAGTAATGTTTACCATGTTCTCCATCGTAGTTTAGTGTGTGGTTGTAGTGTGTTAATGTGCTGCTAGCTAATAGTAATAAACACAATGAAGATTGGCTGACACCCCTTAAATATTTTCCCCATGCTAAGAAAAAACCAACCAGACAAGTTGTCCATAGCCGCGTTACCATAGTATTTGGTCATAAACTGAAGTATTTGACAAATTAAAACTTGACCTGATAATGGCGCCAGGCAGAGGATCACCAAAATGATTACAATTCATTATGAGGGGTACATGAATATCTGTACCAAATTTTATGGCAATCCATCCAGTTGTTGAGATATTTCACTTAAGAGCAAAGTGGTGGACCATTCAACCTAGGTAGCTGGCAACGCTAACAATGTTATAGCTAAAGGCTTTCTCCCCCAGAATGGAAAAAAGGAAAAAACTTAGTTTTAGAAATCAGACTACCATATTATATTATGAGGGTTTCTGCTAAGGTAAACAATAAGAACAAAACAACGGTTTGTGCATACCAGGAAATAGCAGAGAATTCTGTAGACAGATTCATGGAATCTCTTACACTAAACAGTGTAATGATGAACTCATCCTGTTGTAGAATGGCATTTTATATCACATCACTCAAATCCCTGAGTGATGCGATATGAAATGCCATTCTACAACAGGATGAGTCCTTCAGGAGGACCCCCTCAGTGACTGGAATGTTTTTTGTGTGGGCCTCCTGCTAATCTGGCACTCTCAAATGAATGCCAATGAGTGAGGAAGTTATTTCTCAAATACTGGGTAGTGATGACGTTGAAAGCATTGTATTGTGGGCTGAAATTGTGATACACTTTAGGAGAAGCTATTCAGTCGTGAGAGTAGTTAGGTGAGATCTTCTTGGTACATGAGACACAAGAGAGATTATGTGAAAGAAAGGAGCAGAATAGTCATTGGTTAGGAAGTTTGGGATGAACGTGTATTGACAAATCCAGCAGTTTGTGCTCGGACAAAATAAAGTAACCGTAAAAATGATCATCCAGCTTTATCTTCAGCCGACTGCTGTTTCTCTCTATAACACATCCATGATGCCAGCGCACCCACACTAATTTGCCATCTCTGGCGGACAGCCCAAATGTTCAATTGCCACAAACCACATGAAGGATTCTCTCTGTGGAGGTGAATTTTCTCAAACTTCACTGTTGCTCCACACTGAGAGCCTCAAACAGTCTCTGCCTTCCTGATGGTAATATGCCACTGCTGTTTTACCTGTTATTTTCAATAGTAAGTAATGATTCTGGAGCTGACAAGGTTTTTGAAGGTCATGCACAGGGCGCAGATGCTGGGCTGTAACATGGCACGGAAAATCCCTTATTTTAAGCAGAGCAAGTGGCACGGCTGAAAATACCAATGCCCAGTTGGCTGAAGTATTTCCTGAGAGAGGAGTAAGGGAGTGAGAAATTATTATCTTAACCGTGAAACAGTGTGACACAGAGACACTAGCCTCACGCTCAAACACTGAATGGGCATAAATCTGTTTTCCCAGCAGAATATAATCATGCGCATATACAAATGTACTCAAACCCTGGGGATTTAATGCTGCTTCAACGCATTTGATAAAATCCCTCAAGGCATGACCAACACCATATGGGACTGTCATGCATTTGTAGGTCAGGAAAGACAAGGCATTAAGCCGTAGCCCTTTCCCCTCAGCTTGTTTCGAACACACCGGTCCAGTTTGGCATGGATAGCCCCTCAGCCATTATTGATTGGTGTGTCCAGCACTGTGTGAGAGTGAGGGGACCATTTGTGCTGTGAGTTTCCACATGTGGAGGGTGTTTGCTGCTCTCTACTGGTGCAGGGTGTGTAGTTAGGTGTGAGGGCTCTACCGCCTCAAGAATATCTGACACTTTAGAAACTGCGCAATTGCAATTAGCAATTAGCAATGAGGATGTGACTTAATTATCCCTAAGAACAGTGCTTAAACATTATGTGTTGACTAGTGGGTGACTAGTGAGTCCAAACCTTATTGAGATAAGACCAGAAAATATGACTTGATGTACTGAGTTGAACACACATGCCTCTGTGGTTGGCTTTGGATACAGAAAGACTGAAAATGCTTCTATTTCTAAAGGCTAAAGTGCTGCAGAGAAGGTAGTAACCTATATTGCAGGACAAAGGAAATGCACCGGCTCTCCACTTTTTGATCATTGATTATTTTAGTGTTTTGCTTTTAAAAGTGCCGAAATAGAAATTTGATACATGGCTGACAAATTCGCTTCCAGTGAGTATGTGGGCAGATCTGTATTTTTCACCAACCTCAAAGTTGGGCACAGACTGCATCTGTCATTGTATACACTTACGTTATTGATTTTCCTCCCACATTCCAAAAACATGCAGGTCACCTGAACTGAAAGTTGCCCATAACTGTAAATGTGACTTTGCTTCTTTTTCTTAAACTCTGCCAAAGATTGGCAATCTTTTGGGGGTATTTCTGCCTCCTAATGATTCTGTGCAGGGATGAGTTGGTATAGTGAATGGATGGGCAAGTACGCTCACACTTAAAAAAAAAGATTAAATAATGAAAGCAGATACATTTTAAATAATGCTGCATTACATTTGTGACATTTGCAATTGGTGGATTGACTTTTGTATTTATTACTGATGCATTTATTCTGCAGTAAAGTTATAAAGGAACATCACAATGTGCTAGGTTCTAAATTTCTAGAAAAAAAGCTATAAATACACAGGACAGTATCCAACATAACCAAAATCACTGTCATCATTTGTTTGTTGGAAGATTTTAGTTTAGTCACAAACCAGAATGATCTATGATTTTTTTCACTGTCTAATGGTCATCTTAGATGACTATGAATTGAGTTAATGCACTATAACTATAACAGCACAAATTTAGAGCAATAAAATTATGTAATGACCTGGATTTTTGTGCCACAGATGTTCCCCTAAAACACTCCATATGGGTATACTCACATGAGCTTGATCTAATTGCATGAGCTGGGTGAAGTACAATAGCTTACTATACTTTTTCCAGTAGATGCAAGTGACAAAAATGGAGAAAACAATGCCTTCAATGCCACATGTATGACTTACTAAAGTGAATGCTATCATCTGTTAAGGATGTATGAAAAACACAAATTTGTCTAAATTACATTTACTTTTAAAGAGCAAAACATATTAAGCCTGTATATTTTCAGTCAAGTGTTAATATGTGATCGTCAACATGCTGTATTAATGCCATCTAATGGCCATAAATGGAACTTCTTTTTGTAGGCATGAAAGAAATAAAATTTTCTTTCCTTTCTTACCAGAAGATCTTCCTGAAAATGACGAATCCAAACACTCTTGTCATGGTTGGATGCTAATAAACACAAAGGATCATGGAAGGAGAGAGTGTACTGAACTCTACTGTAAATACCAGCTCAATGGATATCCATCTGGTCCCTCACAGTCTCTGGGAGGTGATCACCATTGCAACTGTGTCGGCCATAGTCAGCCTCATCACCATTGTAGGGAATGTTCTGGTGATGCTCTCCTTTAAGGTCAACAGCCAGCTAAAGACAGTGAATAATTACTACCTGCTGAGTTTGGCAGCCGCTGACCTCATCATAGGTGTTTTCTCAATGAATCTGTATACCTCGTATATACTGATGGGCTACTGGGCCTTAGGGAACCTTGCCTGTGACCTGTGGTTGGCGGTTGACTATGTAGCCAGTAATGCCTCAGTGATGAATCTGTTGGTGATCAGTTTTGACAGATATTTTTCCATCACCAGACCTCTGACCTACAGGGCCAAGCGGACACCAAAACGAGCTGGGATCATGATAGGTTTGGCCTGGCTGGTGTCACTTATTCTGTGGGCCCCACCAATTCTCTGCTGGCAATACTTTGTAGGAAAAAGGACCGTTCCTGAGAGGCAATGCCAAATCCAGTTTTTCTCTGAGCCTGTGATAACCTTTGGGACTGCGATTGCTGCCTTTTATATTCCTGTATCAGTCATGACAATCCTATACTGTCGAATCTACAAGGAGACAGAGAAGAGGACCAAAGATCTGGCAGAGCTGCAGGGGATTAACTATCCCACAGACACTGGGGTCCCTCAGCCTCAGAAGACCATTATCAGATCCTGTTTCAGCTGTAAATTAAGGTCGGCTTCGAATGACAGGAATCAAGCCTCTTGGTCCTCCTCCAGCAGAAGCAATGTGGCCAAATCAGCAGCCGCCACCAATGACGAGTGGTCGAAAACTGGTCAGCTGACCACCTTCAACAGTTATGCCTCGTCCGAGGATGAGGACAGGCCTGTGTCTCCAGGGGGCTTCCAGCCCTCTTTTAGGAACCAGGCTTGTGAGACCATCAAGAGTGGAGTGGGCAGTGAGAGCGAGCAACTCAGCAGCAGCTATGAAGAGAATAGCTTCTTCCAGACACCACCTAAAAGCAACTCTCAGAAGAGCAGCAAGTGTGTATCCTACAAGTTCAAGCCTGTGGCCAAAGACGCTCACGTGGAGCAGCACAGCAAAAACGGAGACACCAAAATGGCGTCATCAACGTTCTCCTCGGCTGAGTCCATGAGCATCCCGTCCACCTCCTCCACATCGAAGCCCATAGACACCACACTGAAGAACCAGATCACCAAGAGGAAGAGGATGGTGCTGATCAAGGAGAGGAAGGCAGCTCAGACTCTTAGTGCCATCTTGCTGGCCTTCATCCTAACATGGACGCCTTATAACATTATGGTGCTTATTTCCACGTTCTGCTCCGACTGCATTCCCCTCTCACTCTGGCATCTGGGCTACTGGCTGTGCTACGTTAACAGCACCGTCAATCCCATGTGCTATGCCCTTTGTAACAAGACTTTCCAAAAGACCTTCCGTATGCTCTTACTTTGCAAGTGGAAGAAGAAAAGGATTGAGGAGAAACTATACTGGTATGGACAAAACCCTGCAGTCAGCTCCAAACTTACATGAACTTTTATTTTTTTTAAGATAGTATATGATGATGGTTGTAAATTATATGTTTGTATTGATAATCTTGGCTTTATGAACTTGAATTCAACACAATATCAAAGTAACAGTAAGACACTAAAGTAAAACACTATATCAAGGAGTTGGTACAATTTATAATGTTGCTCCTTAATCAGTAGGTCTGCTATAGTGTATATTAATTATTGCTCAAACTTTGGAAATGGAAGACTTTATAAAATTGTCCTAACATAATCAGTGACACTGTAAATAGATTCTAAAATATTAAAGATGCCAGTATTTGTCCTCAAAATTGATGCTCTCATGCCACCGATTAACACACAGATTATGGTATAATGCACTGTATTTGCACTCAATAGGATGCACAGTTTGATATCCGGAGCATAAGAAACTTGCTCTATTCTAATAATTGACACTGTATATTTGTGTAAAAGCATTAGAAATTGCCAGTATCCTCCCCCAAGTTGATGCTCTTACACACAAAATGTAATGACACATGCAGTTTTATTCTGTAGGTATTGTGTTTGTATTGATAATGCACATTTGAAATGGCTATTTTATTTTGAAGGGCTAATAAATGTCGTCCTGATGTCAGAATCTGCTTGCTAAGTCAAGATTGTAACTTGATGATAATCAAAGCCTTTTCACACGTGCCAATGTAATTTGTCAGATAAGTGAATATAAATTAATCTTTGTTGTTTTCACATTACACATTCTGCATTTTCTGTTCTGCAAAATCTCAGCGGACATTAAAGAGTAATGATTCCACAAATTAAAAGACAAAAATTAATAAATAACCCCAAACGGAACCCTACAAAGCCTTCGAACTAAAAGGCTCACACATTACATTACATGACAAACTTGCTAAACAATGTCAGTGTTTACAATAGGAACAGTGTGGAGGATATAAGAGTACACACTGTTTATTATAGTCTGTTTATTAGTCTTCATCCTCAGGATATTTTCTTTTTTCTTTGAGCATTGAAATACAGTACTTGTTTTCTCTGAATTACTGTAGTGAAATCAATATGTCATCTCTTCATTGTATTTCTGGCAAACTTGTAATGTACTGTGGCAAATAAAATGCTGTTTGTAAAATGTTCCTCTGTGTAAGCATTGGATGGGAGATGACATGCAAAAAAAATATATATTTTACATGTGTCATAAGCTATAATGTCATGAAACACTTGTTCGTAACTGTGATAAACCAGAAATATGCACTTGCAATTTGGGGAATGATGAGATGCTTTGCTTCATGTATTGACATAGTGAACGATGGAAACTAAAACCGTATTGCATTTTTTATACTGTGTTATTTTTTTGTTCATTTCAGTATTTTGTGATCATGTCCATGCATTTCTGAATAAAACATGGTAAATTGAATGTCCAATTTAATGGCTCTTAGGAGAAAATGAGTGATGTAGTATTCTGTAGTGTTTCTTGCAAAGAAAACCTAAAAAAAATAGTCAATAGTTGCCAAACCCATTGTCGCACAGTATCACAAATCCTATGTCCTTATAGCTCATCTTTTTTGCAGTCTCCACTTTGAATCAGTTTAACTGTGTCTGAAGGTTTCACCATCATCCATGCATATTTGCACAGTCGCTCCTTGTTGCAGTCCTTCTGCCAGTAGATGACATTCCTGCGATTGAGGTTGGCACCAGCACAGGCGTCGTACCACCAACCTCCTCCCGGCACCCCCTGAAACTCCAGCTTTGCACAATTTTGGAAGTAGTTGTCATTGTCTCTGTCTTTAGTGGTGAATCTCTGGTTGTCATGCAGGTAGTTCTCTGTGTCCAGGGTCAGAGCGTCTACAGCAGTGCCCTGGAACAACCCCAGCCTCAGCCTGTATGCCGACGATTCATCCTCCACCAGGAATGGATCATATTCCCCTGTCTTGGTGATGGCATCTCGGTCCACTAGTTTTACTCCCAGTTTATAGCGCCCAGGGCCTTGTGTGATCTGATAAAGGTATTCGTTCCCGAGCCAGTGATCACCAGTTACAGCCCCAAAGCCATGCTTGTACTCAGCCCAGGTACGATCAAAATTCACGCTGCTATTGACGGTGATATGCTGCACCACGGTCCAGCCTCCCTCCTGCATGGCACAGTAGGCCACGATGGGGTAGTCACCTGGTTGGATCAGGTACACCCCGTCTTTGGCCTGGCCTGAAGAGGTCATCAGCATTTCATGGCAGTCTCTGGGCAGCACTGTTGGGCAAATTAACATATCAGTCATAACACATCAGGCATGTCCTTAGAATAGATTTCTATCGATGTGATGCTTCAATGGTGTTGACAACCACTTTGAATGGGGAACAGGAGTACAATGAGGGCTTTTATTAAACAAAATAATCTTCTAACATATATGTCTCATTATGGAGACATATAAACATATTTACAAATATTTTCCATTTAAACTACTTTTTTCTTATTAATAGTTGACATCTTGGGAAATACGCTTATTTGGTTTCTTGCAAAGGGATAGATTGACACCAGAGTGGTATTTTATAAAATGTCTAACTATTAAAAATATCTAGCTGAAAATATCTAACTTTAGCGCTTCCAGTCGTAGTGTCAAAAGCAACACTGTGTTAAACAGCAATGCCAGGAATTAGTCATTACATTGAGCACACACAGCACACAAACACTGTTTCTCAATATCTCCCAGCAGGTAAACATGTTAAACTTTGATCAATTGCGAAACTATTACAACTGTTTGTCTGACAAAGTATCTTGCGAAGACACACAAATCACCTCACGGGACAAAACACTCATCATTAATGAGTCACTAGGCAATTTGGGTCTGCAGGCTGGAATTTGACCCACACACACAGGAGAATGCACACTGATAATCTCAGATAAAGGTAATTCAACATTTAAAAGCAATCAGTGTTGACTGTTTAATACAAAGTACACACTGTAGCACTATAATGAGCAACAGTTTTGAAGATTCTGCACAAGTTATGGGCATTTCAAATTCCCAACAACTGCAAACAAAGTACATTATTATTGACATCAAACAGCAAAGAGAAAAGTCAAACTGAAAGTGAAAGTCTACACGAATAAATACCTCTCATTCCACGGTTCAAGACCAAGTTGTGTTCATCTGGAGGAAGGAGATTCAGGTTCTCAGCTTGGAGATGCTCCATGTCAACTCCAGCTACAATAAGCAGCAGCAGGGCTACAGCTGGCAGCCAGCATCTCACACACTTCATCCTTCACTTTCCTTTGTCGTCAGACCAACAGTGTTTAGTTAATGATACAGTACTGTAAGCTTCTTATTGAATTAAGTGAACTTAATGAACACACAGCAAAACTGTACTGAAGAACGTCTTACCTTCAGTGAAGACCCCTGTATGAGATATGTTGTTCTCTGTACCCAAATCTTCTCCCAGGCTTCTATTGTATTAGTTAACACTTACTGAATGAAAAGCACCAGAATGCAAACAGGGCCGTTGACTGCTGTTAGTTCACTGAATTGCAGGTCCTTTCACACGGCTTCTCCTGCCCAGTCACAGGTGGACTTCAGCCTCAGGTTCACATCACAATGACAGACACCAACCCTCCACTTATCTGTGTCAAGTGAGATAATGCCACATGTAAATGGGGAGATATGAGCTATGTAAACCCATATCTCTAAAATCACTTCAAGACTAAATGAGGCTGAAGTCCAGATGAGACTGGATTGTAGGGGTTCAACTGAAATGTGTTGCTGGTGATCTGGGAGTTTATTTTTCTAACCGTACTTTAACTTGAGGTAAAGAACAGTGTTAAGTTAAAGTAGCACATACAGTTCTTCTCCCAAAGAAGAAGGGGATTCCACCCTTTGTTTTGGTTGTTACAAATATAAATTTCAAACCAGAAACTTTCAAACTGAATATACTACTTTATTCATCATCATCAATGGTGCAATCAAAGAGAATATGCATACACAACATATCAATGAAACAACATTTTTACATTCATTAAGGCCTCCAAGTTTCTGTGACCGAACTGAAACTGCACAATGATAAAAGTCTTTGTTGATGTTCCATGATTACAACATCCTACTTGTTCAATGAAAAGACCATCAAGTCAAATTTGCCACATGATTACATTTATATTGCACATTCTCAGTATTTCAACTGTTCAACTTTATCTACCAGCCAATAAATACATCAAGATATCCCCTAGGGTCAGCTACACGCTAAAAGGCACTTCTCAGTGGAAACAACAGTCACTCCAATCTAAGGAGTCGACTGCTACAAGAGAAAGATCTGTTATCTGTTTCTTTGATGCCGTCAGGTAAGTTGAGACAGGAAGGAGTCAATGACCTAGGGGAAAGAGATGATGATGTGAGACGATGACTTTTTTTGTATTATAAAATTAAAAAAGCCAATGATGACAGGGGTAATGATTTATTCATATATGCAGCACTGACCTTAGCCATGTCTCCAGCAGTTCCTGAAACAGATTTCAGTGAAGGGTTCTGATACCATAACTCCAATAACTGCTGATTAAATGCCTGGAAATTTCTAGAATGAAGATAAATTAATACTTTACCACAATGGCTGTGTATTCTGATAACACATTGGGCAAAATATTGAAAATAGTGGCAAATTCTGGCTAGTATTAAGTGACCTGTATGCATTTATATGTTATTTTATTTCCTTTGTCCCAATGTTTTTTTCACCTTTGACAATACAACTTTGTTTGAATATATACAGTATTCCTGTCTGAAGTATCCTAGCCCCCATAAAACAACACTTACCTATCCTTCGGAAGTTTACATGTAGTTGATCCACTACAGCCACTTGCTCTTAGGTCCTCCCACCAGTTTTTCAAAACTGAACTTATCCACTTTAAACCAACTACAAGATACCTGTAAGAATAGAAGACAATCTTAATTTATTAGTATTTTTGTAATTGTCCTTCCACATACTGTCTGCTCCCCCTATGTACATAATGCCTTTAATTATGTAATAATTCAATTGCACTGCAAAAACAAAACACTTCATTGCAGCAGGAATACTCACTCTTCATATGGATTGGTGAGGACTTTCTTAACTAAAGGAAAGAGGTCAACACAACAGCCAATGGTGACCCTGTGGGGATCCTCCTCAATGCTGCAGAGACAATTAGGTTAAAGCAACTTTGTAGGCAGTGTAGCTCAGACCAATTTCAAATCACTCACCTTTTGCTTATCAGTGGGAGAAAATCAACAAACACACCAATATCTTGGATTCTGCAGAAAGACAATACAATTAAAATATTTGTGAAATTCTAGCGAACACTCTGTGCATCACATTTTTTAAACCAACTACACTACGTACCTCAGAAAGTACGTCAACAGCTCTCCAACATTTCTCTGCCACAATGTTAAAGATACTTTCAGTCTCAGATGTCTTCCAAAGAGCACATCAGTCATTGTGCTATGATCCCGTGCGAGCTGAAAAACATTGTTAGGTTCAGATTGTTTTATCTGCATATTAGTAACACAGTAATTAATAACAAAAATCATAAAAACCACAAGAAAGGAATATATCTGAGCTGTGATAGTATTTCTGACCTCAGTGAGTGTACAGTAGTCGGCTTGTTCAGAACCAGTATTACCAGTCTTGTGGTCATTAGTGACATTTAGTGGGAACTCCCAAGGGTCCATGTCAAATATATCCTGTTGCATATCCTGCACGCAGTTCATCTCATTCTCCTTGTTTGCAGCATCATAAGTCTTCCCAGTCCCGAGCTGCTTCCTCCGAGTCACTGTCAGATGATGAGTCTTCCTCTTACATGACACTACCCGCTTCACTCTACCCGGGTTGTTGCCAGAGCGACTCACTGGATACCTGTGCAGTGTAAAATGTTCAAACATTCTGTTGTAAACCAAATCACATTGTGCACTTCCTGTAATGTAACCAAAATATGCAATGACCTACCTCATTCTGTTGAACTCCTCATTTTTATCGTAATCCACCTGCATGTAACAACACATTTTGCATGGTGATGAATAACACAATTATAAGAAGCAAAAGAGGTCCAGTACACAGAGATACAACCAATGTGTCCCTGAGCAAGGCACTTAACCTAGTTGCTCCAGAGGCGTGCGACCTCTGACATATATAGAAATTGTAAGTCGCTTTGGATAAAAGCATCAGCTAAATGACATGTAATGTAATGTAATTTGCGTATTATAATGTGTCACCCAGCTCACCTCTTTTGTGTTTCTCCCATAGGTCACTCTGTACTGGGCTGCATCTTGTTGTAAGGCATGTTCATGATTTTGGTACTCTCCGTCTTCACTGTTGGAGTCCATCAGACCTAGAGAAAGAGAAGCCCCTTTTAATCAGTTATAATAAATTGTTAGACATAGTTTAATACAAGCGCACACAGCCAGATGTTGTGGTCAGGTAACCACAATAAGATAATCACAAATATGGGTTATGCTTCTAAATCTATTATTCACAGCATTCATATTGCATTTTGTTATGTCTTTTATTTGTTTAAAAAAGGAATAAAGTTTTCATCTTTGAGTCTTACAGGCTCTAAAGGCAAAACACAATTTCCCACAATCCACGCGGGCATTGTTTGATCTTCTGCGCAATGACGTGGTCAGGAACTGATACCTGGCTAATGGGCAATGGGCTAAACAGCTAAGTTGTGTTGTGAGTGTTTTCAGTTACTAATTTAACATGTATTCGGGTCAGGTTGAGCTTTTGGAGAGCCTTATTCAGTATCTTTAAACTGTTGCCTACGTGTTGTTAGTAGACAACATAAAAAGGCTCTGTTTTGTGCGTAACGTAACTTAACGCTACTGTAACGCTACAATTAACAACAGTAAGAATTCGCCAGCTAACCGTTTATATAATGTCTATGCATACTGTATATGCAGCTAACAGCAAACGCTAGCTAAATGGGCAAATAGATAAAAAAAAACAGTTTAGCACGGTTTAACGTTACTACCAGTGGTCCACAAATAGTCTAACCTTCACAGTATTCGTTACAACACAATACATAGCGTATCCTAAATGGTGTAACTCACCTTGTTTTCCATTCTTAAGCAGGGATAATACAATCAAACCTTCCCTTGTATTCTGTCAGCTAACATCCGATATCAACTGCTAATACCGCCCAGTATCAGAGAATAAAGCATCCTATTCATAATTCAGTCTGTGCAGTGTGCACCCTCTAGCGACTATTGAGATATCAATGGTACACATTTAAAAAACCAAACATTTCATTAAAGCTGTGGTCTAAATGTGTGGTCTTAAGTCATCCCAGTCAGCTTATCTCACTGAAAGACACATTCAACTGGAGAGGCAGTTACCATAACTAATAAATGACATCAGCATGTTTAGTGTTTTGGCTCAAATGCATCTTTCTTTTGCCTTCATGAGCCATAGCCATTACCATGACCGTGCCTTTACTCCAATCATTGAGGCACATCAGCTGTTTGCCTTAGCACTTTATTGATCCGAGGCAAGCCTTGGCTTGTGGGCTAATCTCTGCTGTACTTGAGCTTACTTTGATTTCCCTGATTGCACAATGAAAAACAACATCAGCTGTTTTTATTGACACATCATCTCTTTCCGTGCTGTTCTTGCTGACTCTGCTGTTTTGGTTCTGCATTTTCATCATTTGGGTTGACTGATGCAGACAGAGGTCCTCATCAGATACCCTAAACACGGTGTCTGAACGTGTGTGTGTGTGTGTGTGTGTGTGTGTGTGTGTGTGTGTGTGTGTGAGAGAATGTGCCGCTGCCACTGAGTGCTGTGTAAACTAGCATTGAGGTCAGGTAGGATATATTGAGGCTGTGCCGTTTATCATTTCAAAACGGACCCATTGGTTCTCTTGGTTTTATATAAATAGGCTCAGTCATGTGATGTTTGTCATGAAAGCTTTTAACATCATGTGATTACAGTGACAAGATTGTTTTATTTTCTGGGCGTGTGTTGCTACTTTAACCAGGTTGTTGTTCCTGCAGCCCAGTGTTAAAATGGTGCCTCTTCATGCTGCCTGTGCCTTGTTAAGCCTCGCACCCCTGTTGGTGCTTGGTGTTCCTCCCATTTGGACCCAGCCAGAGCAAGTGCACCTTTCTTATCCAGGTAAGCATTTGAAGTGTTTCCATCAGCCTCATGTGTTTTCATTTAGGGAAACAATTTTCCGCTTAGTGATACAAACCAGTATCCAGGTCATATGGATTGCAGATTTACAGATGTTTTGTACAAATCACTCAATAATAAAATGACTGAAAGCACTGGTACATCTGGGCCGCTGAACGTTTTATTACTGTTCTGCAGCTCTGCAACAAGTTCACTGAAGTTCAGATTCACTTTCAGTGATCTTGATATTTAAAAAAAAAAAACAGTGTTTCATGTAATGCAGCTAATTTAAAGGTCCTATATTATACTCATTTTCAGGTTCACACTTGTATTTTGGGTTTCTACTAAAATACGTTTACGTGCTTTAATGCTCAAAAACATAGTTTTGTCATACTCTGTCTGCCTGAATACGCCTGTATTCACCCTCTGTCTAAAACCCTCTATTTCAAGTGCCTGTCTCTCTAAGGCCCTCCCCTGAAAAAGCAAAGTCTCTTCTGATTGGTCAGTGTTTTCGGGTCTGCGCTCTGACTATAGCAGCACTTTCTATCTATATATAGTTGTGACATCACAACTGTACGGAAGTCCTAATGGCTTGTTTAAAGACATACTTCCTGAATATGGCTGTGTTCATTTCTCTATAGATTTGAGCATTTTTAAACTTTCACACTATTTATATAGCCCCTTGACCTGCTTTATAATAAAATAAAAACATGGAAATTTCACTTTTTACAATATAGGAACATTAATGGCTGAAGGCCTTGACGAAACCTTATTGAATGCAACAGCAACATGTCTGAAGTGCCCCGTTGCTTGGAAAAAACTACCTGTGCACTCTTTGTAAGTCATTTAGGTCAAAGGCACCAGATAATTGCCTTAACTGCCATACATATACAGTAACTGATGTGCAGCATAAATGTTCTTTCGTTCATTCCCCATGAAGGTAAAACGTGGTAGTCATTAAATGCAGTTGATGTTGGTGTCTTTATGAAATGATTACCTGGCCAGTGGTCAGCTTATCTCAGCTTTCTGATGGTTATATCTCACCAGCGGCAAGATCAAAAGCACCACTCTTGTGCAAAGTCAGCCTTTTTATAAGCATCTCTTGGCTTTAATAAATACACCAGTAAGTGAATCCAGTTGTTCTGTCACATCAATCTACATCACGATTCCAATAATTGGGCTTTTCTTCACAGCAGTGCCAGGTTCTATGGTGGTGACCTGGACCACCTTCAATAAGACAGAGAGCAAGGTGGAGTACGGCCTTCTGGGGGGTCGGCTCTTTGACATAAGCACCAAAGGTGACGCTGCTCTGTTTGTGGACTCAGGAGAGGAGATGAGGAAGATGTACATCCACAGAGTAACTCTTACAGACCTCAAACCTACTGCAACTTACGGTGGGTGGAGCTTTAATATTACTGACTTTCACTCATAACTCATGTTAAAGAGTTTTTCTTCTCCTGTGTAATTTCAGTCTACCACTGTGGGAGTGATGAGGGCTGGAGCGACATGTTCTCCTTCACTGCTCTGAATGACAGCACTAGCTTCAGTCCCAGGTTTGCAGTGTATGGTGACATGGGCAATGAGAACCCTCAGTCTCTGGCTCGACTGCAAAAGGAGACACAGCTTGGCATGTATGATGTCATCCTGCACGTAGGTAAGCTCCACACTGATTAAAATATTACAGTTTGCACTGTGAAAGCCATGAAGAGGCATTAAGTTTTATCAGCTGTTGTCTCAGGCATTAGTTATCCACAGATACCTGACACAGCTTGCAACAGATTATATTAACATAAATCATATCCAGTAAGCTAGCTGACCCATTCCAACAGAAATAATCATGTAATATAGTGGTAATTATTGTCATCAGCATAATAATACCTATTTGTCATTTGTATGCTTTGCTTTTAAACATATGGGTTGGATTCCGGGCATTTGCTTGCTCCATCACTTGTGGGGAGTAGAATCTAAACAGATAATGGGTCTGTGTTGTGCCAAAATGTGTTTGTCCAACAATCCCGACTGAATCTCTGGCTCACTAGTGTTTGTCCCTTGTCTCAATTTCCCGCCAGGATAATAAAAGATAATAAAAGACCAGTATCATTTTTCTTTGCCTTTTGTTGGCTTTTGACATGAAACACCAGTTTAAACATTGTTTAACAGCCACTTTACAAGTTAACAAAGAATATTATTCTTTGATTGATAAAGCAAGATCAAATATTATTTATTTATTCAAGGTTAACCGTGGTCCACTAGTCATTTATTAAAGGTATAGTTTGACATTTTGGGAAATGTTAGATCAGAATATTGATACCGAGCCCAAGACTGTACGCTGATATGAAGCTAGAGCTAACAGCCAATTAGCTTAATTTAGCATGAAGACAAAAAGCTGCCTACTTGCATCTCTAAAGCACACTAAATGATAAGTTCCTAAAGGAAACACTGTAACATGCAGAGATGCATCCAAAAAAGCGATTAAGCATATTCCTTTAAGTTGATTATCTCTATAATAAATAAGTAAACAAAACTTTTTTGGGGGGGAAACTCATTTTGGCACAGTGCACCAAAGATACACATATATTGTATAACGGTGTTACCCTACACTGGGAGAGAGTAACATTCTTAAAAACACCTAAAGATAAATTCTAATCTGTAGATGTTTTTGTTTTACAGGGGACTTTGCCTACGATATGCATGAGGTATATTACTCTTCTGTATTTTCAATATCATGAACTCTGATAACACTTGTGCCCAGTGAAGGACACTGACAGCTAATATCTTTCATCAACAGTGTATATTCTTAAAGCCACTCTGATATTCCACTTATTCCACAATGACAGATGAGATAAGCGGCTTTACCTTTCTCCACTGCCCCTAGTCCCAAGACTCACCACTATTTATTATCAGTGCATATGAAGGCTCTCAGCTGTGGTTGAGACACAGCTTATGCTTAGCATCACTGTGAAATACTTTAAGCCTGCGGTGAAAGACGAGAGTCCTGATCATGTCGCCCAAGTATTTCTTGAATAAAATAAGCGCCATTCAAAACCTGAATCTTAAGTCTCAATAACATATTTGCTCATCTAAAAACCTCCCAACTGTCATCTGTGATATTTAGCATAACATTGTTTTGAAAGCTTATATCATTTTTCCTGAAATAAGTTCCTGTATTATTCATGCCTTTATTTTGAAATATGGAGAAATTCTAAATGCAATCAGCAGACTACTGCAAAAAATTAATAACCATAATTCATCCAAGCTGTTTTCTTCAGCTGGAATGTGCACGTACATCCTGTGGCTTCACTGATATTATAAATAGAAAAGCAGAGAAAGGGAATTTTGTCTGAAAGGTCATTGATGTTTGTGGCAGGTAAAAGCCATCAGTACAGCCATGAACCACAAATGTGTTTTGAAAAGCTGCGTTGCCAGTATGAGCAAATCTAAAATGAAAATGCCTCTGGTTTCAAGAAGGTTTGTTTGGGTTCTGAAGCTGTCTGAAAAATGGACTTAGTTCTTAAAAGTAATTTGGCTGAATATCAGTGAATGAAGAAAAATGAAACATTGTTGTCTGACGGGGAAATCTTTGGCGTCATCATGGCTGAATGTCACTGTTCCAGGACAATGCCAGGGTTGGAGATGAGTTCATGAGGCAGATCCAGTCCATAGCAGCCTACGTGCCCTACATGACCTGTCCAGGCAACCACGAGTCTACATAGTAAGTGGAATTTATTTATTTTTCTTTTAGGGCGTATTCCTAAATTAAGTCACATTTGGTGAAGCATTGTTTTTTGACAGTGACAGCGTCAAGAGAAATTCTTAGTCAGTGGCAGTCAACAGGGAAACTGTCTGACTGTCTCCTGTGTGTCTTCTGCTTTCAACTAGCTAATGTTTTACTTTTTGTTTACATTTTATTCACATTCTGCTTCAGGGCAAAATTCTGATTAATGGGTTTTGGGCAAAAATAGCAGTACATCCATATTGGTCAGAGAGACTTGCCAGACACCTCATGACAAATTGTATTCAGAACTGGCTAGAGAGAGAGAGAGAGATAGATAGAAAAAAAAAAAAAAAAAAAAAAAAAAAAAAAAAAAAAAAAAAAAGAGAGAGAAAAGAGAGAGAGAAAAAAGAGAAAAAAAAAAAAAAAAAAAAAAAAAAAAAAAAAAAAAAAAAACCCCAAAACAAAAATCTGAACTGGGAATCATCAGTTCATTATCCGTTTTGTTCTGAGATCGTCGGTGGTTCAATTGGGAACTCTTTCATGCGATATTAAGATAAATTTCTTTTAACTGCGTTGTTCACATTTAATGTCTGGGAACGTTTCTGAACTGAGAGACGTGGGTGTGGGTGGTGATGGCGCAGTGGATATGACACATGCCTTTGGTGTGAGAGATCTGGGTTCAGTTCCCACTGCGATACATCAACCAATGTGTCCCTGAGCAAGACACTTAACCTACCTAGTTGCTCCAGAGGCGAACAATTGTAAGTCACTTTGGATAAAAGCGTCCGCTAAATGACATGCAATGTAATGTAATGTAAAGAGGCAGGACAGTGAGGATAGAACCATGCAGCAACTTAAGTGTTCGAAAAAAATTTAGAATTAAAACAATTAGTTAATTTATTGATCAGACAATTGTAAGAAAATAATATATATATAAAATTCTCATATCTGAGTAAGTGATGCTTTTCTAGGTCTTACATTATAGTAAATTGAATAGCTTTCAGTTTTGGACTGTTGGCCAGACAAAACACACAATTTAAACTTGGAAACTGGGCAAATGTGATGGCCATTTTCACTATTTCATTACATTTTATAGCTAGAGGTATAATTAAGAAAATTATTCACAAATTGGCAATGAATATAATAAATTTGTTGCAGACCTAAACAAATTGTAGCAGCCTTGTTGTACATTGATATTCTGACATATTCGTATCGCGTCTCTATCCCCTCAGCTTATTATCTCCCCACAATGCAAATAATCAGTCAGGGTGGTTTGTATTAACAACCTAATACATAACCAAATTGTACAACTGTCTGTGAATTGTAGCCTACAATCTGTCCTGGGAGATATTTTCGAGTTCAGTTCCATGTTGTTTTGTTGAAGACGATATAAGACTTGTAAAATGTATGAAGATAAAGACCTTCAGCAGCATAAAATGCCTTTCATCCCGAGGGCGAGCAGTCAATGCATCCCTAAATTCCAAGCACATCAGTAAGTTGTGTGTGTTTATGCATTTTGAAATGTTTAAAGGTGCCTAATCTTGCACCATAATATTTACTTGCCCCATGCTATAAGACATTCCTCGCCTGGCCTTGCCATGTGTAATGCGACTACTGCCTGGTCTTCATTAAGGAGCTAGTAACAGTAGTCTCGTTTTCTTGGCACTGCATCCTGACTAAGAATCTGATACAGCTCACTGCATTACATAACCATACATCCAGCTTCTCTCTGTCCCTCTCCTATACCTAAATGTGTGTTTTGCTCTGCGGTGTTGTTAGGAATCCAAATATTCCCAGTAGCTGGCCCCTGCTTTTTCTTCCTCGCTGTCTGATGTGCTCTCGCTGTACTTTTCTGTTCATCTCTCTTTCCAACCTCAAAACCTAATGGGTAAAAGGCAATTGAAACATGGCTGACCACAAACGTTTTCAGTCAGCATTCCAGCAGGATGAGAACAGTGGATCCACAGAAGATGCTAAGGCCCCAATCAAGACTGCCTTTGTTCACCAAGCACAATATGGTTCATCAGGCCCTCGGTGGGACAGGCAAATGACCGTTGCTGTCCTGTGATGAGAGTTTAGTGACATGCATCCTTTAGACTACAACTTGTTCCTTTAGTTTCTCCAACGGCCTGGATTAAGCTCATCAGATGATGAAAGGGAAGATTTGATGAGGAGGGAACATCTTGTTGGGTCAGTTTAAGAGTCAGGCTGTTCACATCGACTTTGACAGCCACCAGATTTTTATCTCGATCTTGTTTTAATGGAAAAGCAAACGCACACGGAAACAAGCATGCTTTTGGTTACAGAGGATGACTCACATGTTACATTGGACTCCCATAGTGCAGATTAATGAAACAAATATAAGCTTATTGTATTTGTATCAGATTTTCCACCGCTACAGAAACAAGAGACTTTAAAGCCTGCAGTTGACTTTATTTCTACAGACTAATCCTTTCCCTCAGGGTGAGCTCGGTTATATCACTCTGTTTTGATTTCTAGAGAGTATGTGCATTATTTTACTGAATAAAACAAACTTGATTGTTTATGTGTAACTGCCTTCCCATATCCCTCTACATAGTTGCGGGTACACTTCCTAGCCACAAGATGGGAGTATGACCCCATTTTATTACTCTTCCTGGTTCAATGCCATGACTGAGAGCTTCATATCATAATTAATTTTCACAGCAACAGATCTCATTCTTTAGCTCTATTTTAACTTAAATTACTTGTGTGATTGGATTAGAATATACTGTAATTTGATGCACTGTTGTAAATGCTATGATGCTTGTTTTAAATAATTTCCTAATAACTAAGACTTAAATGTGGAATTTGAAGTTCTAAATACTTGGTAAGTAAGTAAATTGGTAAGGATCATGTTGATATGGGGTAATAATAGCATGATAGACACCTAAACAAAGTTTTCAAGATGGACATAGAGAGATGCTGAGGCAAACAGTATTTTCCTTTGTGCTAAAATATCACCGATCACAAACTGGCCTCTACAGTATTATCACACTGGCCTTGGCCATTTAATCCTGGCCACTTAATGTGTCTCACTAGTTACTAGTTAAGTAGACTTATTCACATTAGTAACATTAGGTATCTGTGATCCTCCTCTTGTGCCCCTGTTCCTAGCCTTTGACCCTGCTGGTCTGTAGTTACCCCCAACCCTACATTAACCCAGTCAGTGCAGGGATCTGAACTGTCCCACCCTGCCCAGGCTGCACTCCAGAATACGTCCTTTTTTCCCCTTCCCTTATGTAAGATAAGAAAACAATCATTCCCATCACCTTGCTTAGTTAATGGCCCATTGAGGGGATTGGCTCCTGCTTTCAAGCTGAAATTAAAAACTGTGAAAAAAAGAGACTGGTGGGTTGGCGTCAGGGAGAGCTTTCCATGAAAGAGTTTTTCCCTTTTGCATGGTGTACTCATTGTAATATTTGCAGAGTACTGGTTTAATGTGCTTGATGGTGCACTCTTGGATGCTGTTTTTTAATTATTTCTTGTCCTAAAGGTCTGACTTTGTCATCTGGTGCAGTGCAAACAGTCTAGAAATTAGTGGTAGTGATTGTGGCAGGGGTGATAGATAACTGCAAGCATCCCTATATTTCTGGATGAAGTGGGAACCACCACATCTCAGTGCTAAACCACTGTGGAAGTGCCTTAAGATCTGATTTCTCAAATGGCTGCTGGATCTAAAATTACACTGTTGTAAAATTAAAGAAGATGTCATGGTTTTAGAAGGGGTATATTTAGAGGCCTGTTTTGTTGATTGACAGGTGTAGTGCGCTCAGCTATAGTGGCTCCTATTTGCTTGTCCCATCTCGGCTCCACCCAGGCTCCCCCATGTTGCCCAAATTTTGATTATCTGACCATGATCCTAAGCTTCAAAACCTCCCATTGGAAAGCTATAGAGTGAGGTCACAGAAGCTATGTCCATGTTTTTCTACAGCCTTTAATTTGGAGAGTCAGCCACTGATATCCTGGCGACAGCAAAGTGTACGGTTTCTTAGAATATCTAAAACTAGCTACTATATATATATAGATATATATATATATATATATATATATATATATTTTAAGTTTGACGCAGATGTCCCCACCACAGTTTGATGGTCATTTTTAACCGATTATATACCACAAAATATATATAAAGTATATCCAAAGAATGTAAATTGTATGATCAGTCCGTCTAACTAACTTTTTATTTATTTTTTTACATTCTTGTTTGTTCACAGTAACTTCTCCAACTACAGGAACCGCTTCAGCATGCCAGGCCAGACTGAGAGCCTGTGGTACAGGTAAGGGAGAAGAAAATATGTCAGCCTTATGGAATAACACAATATCTGATTTAGCCAAATGTTGCTTTAGTTAAGGTGGACTTTGACGTACTTAACCACAAGCGGTTTTGGTCAGTAGTGAAAAGTGGAGGCTAGCTGCACAGACAGAGCTCGGAGAGAAATATCTTTTATTTTCCAACACGGGCCTTGTGAAGTATCATGTTAAGGTTTACCAAACCTCCTACTGTATTTCAGTAAGCATTAATGAGGCAGCCCAGAGGAATTGGCAGCAGAGGAGCGCTCTCCTATCTCAGGGACATGGGGACTAAACAAAGGAGCTATACATCTAACTAGGTGACTCATAGCCCACGACAGACCTCCTTCTCTCAAACAGTAAGATAATACGTTGCTAGACCACAGGCCACCTGCCCACTGATCAGTCCCTTGGTCTAGACGCAAACAGGCCTGCTGGCTGAGAGCCGGTTAGGAACAAGGGGAGGCAATCTGAAATGCCGAGACTGCTTCTGGAAACCGTTCAGTTCATAACATACAGCACACATTTACAGCACACATGCTTTTCCATTAACCCTGTAGGATGAACACGTAAGCACTCCTATTACAGCAAGGAGTTTTATTCACTAAAGTGGATCTGGCACTGCATTCTGCAGCAAAATGTCAGAGACTAAACGTTGCCTGGATTTTGGAGTACTTTTCACACTTATCTGGCGTTTAAAGTCAGGCCTGTTCTTACTTACTCGCTGACTTTTACCATGCTTCCTCTACTGGGTCAAGGCTGTGTATCATTTTAACGGTGTGTGTCCGCAGCTGGAACCTGGGGTCCGCGCACATCATCTCCCTCTCCACTGAGGTTTATTTCTATCTCGAATTCGGCCAGGAGCTCCTCTTCAAGCAGTATGAGTGGCTGAAGAAAGACCTGGAGGTTAATGACCGCACCAGGCAGTTACATGTGTTGATGATGGCTAAGTGCTCTGCTTTGTTCCCACACTTGATCTCTAACTCTCTCTTTTTGTTCCATTATATTGTGGTAATAGTTCCATTCTTTCTTTCTCCATTATACATCTACTGATTCCTCATTCTGTTCCAAAATCCTATCTCAATAGTAACACACACAGTCTATCAGTAACTAATCATTATTGCTTGAGTAACTAATCATTAATTAACCAATAGTCCCTCATTCATTTAACAATAACTACCAGTCTGTTTAACAGTAACATCATTAGTGCTTGAATCACAATCCGTAACTACTCGTTAACTAACCATTCGTTCCTCATTCATTTAACAGTAACTACCAGTATGTTTAACAGTAACTAATCATTAGGGCTTGAATCACAGTCAATCAGTAACTACTCATTAACTAACCATTTATTCCTCATTCGTTCCTTATTCGTTACTCATTAACTACCTACTTTTTTGTGTAGCTTATTGTAAAGTGTTATCCATCTACATATGTGTGTCTTCACCACTTCCTTCTCCCAACCTAGGAGGCCAACAAGCCAGAGAACCGAGCAGTGCGTCCATGGATCATCACCATGGGACACAGGCCTATGTACTGCTCTGATGACGACCAGGATGACTGTACCAAGTTCGACTCCTTTGTGTGTAAACCACAGAATCCTATCCATTAATTCATACACTTTTTCTAATGTATGGTGTATCCTAAACTAGTCATTTCTTCACACTACCTTATAAAGATGATAAAGACTCAAACTCTTTCTGACAGGTAGTTTTATAAGAAACTCTTCATAGAGGGGGGAGTCAAGAGAAGCTGTGTAAAGTTGGACACCCCTGCTTGGTCTCAAGTTTGAAAATTCCTGTTGTAATGACTTAGGCAGACATTTTACTAGCAAAGCATAATTACAAATGTTTGTTAATACGACTATGTACCTAACATTATTTGTATTTGATTTTGCCAAGCAAAATAAATTATATTATTACTTGAAAACATTTTGTTAATTGCCTACAAAGTACTTAATTATTATAGAGGTATTTGTAATATTTGTTTTCTGCTGTATTGCCCCGGCCCTTTAATCACCTCTGGTAGTAGACGTGTCAGAGGTGTTGCAGGCTGGCCAGTCCACATCACAGCCCATAAGCACATTGAGTATTCTGTCATAGTCACTGTTATTTGTACCAAATAGTTTCCACTTAGACTTACTTCCCTCAGCACTTGGCACTGTTTGGAGTGAGGCTGGCACATGCGTGATAGGGCTCTACCAGGTAGTGTTTCAGGTAGCAGGTAGTGTTTCAGACACTAATGCCAGTTTATTCTGACATTATTCCTCTCTGTTATATCTCAGGTCCGACTGGGATTGAATGATACCAAACCGCCAGCTCCTGGTCTCGAGGATCTATTTTACCGCTATGGTATGGTCTCTATTTGACAACCAGCTGTGTGCTGCTAATGGGTGTTTAAGATCACAAATTTGCACTCTCAGACAGACTAATGTTCCGACAGTTCAGCAGAGCAATCCAAACATCCTTTATTAAAAAAGCAGGCCTTTGGTCGGGCTGACATCCCAACAACCCATTTGCAAATGTTTTTCCTGTATTACATTTCTCAGACTTTTGTTTGTTGCATTTAATTATTCAACTTGTGGTGGAACGTTGAATATTTTGGTTGCTCTGATTTTAAGCTTTTGTTGATTGCTGAGAAATCTCAAAATGAAATTGGCAGGGGATCTGAGAAACATTAGAATATGCAGCAGAATGTGTTTAAATGAGCTGTTTGGGCATCTTTTTTTCTTTCTTTTGCTGACTATCATTAAATATCTTTCACAGGAGTGGATGTGGAGTTGTGGGCACATGAGCACACATATGAGAGGCTTTGGCCTGTCTACGGGGACAAGGTTAGCTCCTGTGTTCTTAATTCACCACATATTTACATCTATTGTCTTCATTTGGATCAGTGAAATAGACTTGTTATGCTTTTCTCTTTAGGTGTACAATGGGAGCAAAGAGCAGCCTTATGTGAACCCAAAAGCTCCAGTACACATCATCACAGGCTCTGCTGTAAGTACTTTCATGCCGCTGCATCACTGGTAATGTTTGCCCACATAGATCAGTGCATACATACATACATACAGCAGTATCAACAAAAACAATGATGTATTATTCACAGTTCTGTCTGTGTAGCAGTTCTGACACATGAGTTTAGTACCAGCTGTTCCTCTGGTTAAGTGTTTTCTGATGTGGTGGTGAGCGGTGCAGGGCATGCTTCGTTCCAACCATAGAGGGATTAGTCATCGGCATATCGAAATGCAGCCAGATTCGCACCGAGGCTCAGCCACAGTTGTAAATGTCACACAGGGCTTTGTGGAGAAAGGCATACAGCTCATCACTAACATATTCAGTGTAACCACTGTTGATTCCTCTGCAGGGCTGCAGAGAGAAGACAGACAGGTTCAATCCAAACCCCAAAGAGTGGAGCGCTTTCCGCAGCACAGACTACGGCTACACCCGCATGCAAGTGGTCAACGCCACCCACCTTTACTTGGAGCAGGTCTCCGATGACCAGGTGAGGACACATGGAGGAACAACATGCACACAAGCACAGCAAAGGTGAAAGGATATATTTAAAGGTCAAAGAATATTGCCTCCAGTGATAACAAAGACCTTCCTGTGTGTTCCAGTATGGGAAGGTGATTGACAGCATATGGGTGGTGAAGGAAAAGCATGGCTTCTCTGCCTGGTTCTGAAGACTGCCATGCTTACTACTATACCATCTGCTCAGGAAATGCACTTTGAACATAAAACAAGCACATTTCTAGCCACGTCACACAAATCATGCACTGATGATAAAAGATTTCATACCACTTTATGATTATCGTCTACCCTAAATGTATATAATGTAACATACATTTGAATAAATTCTGCTTTTTTAAAATGGATCTTTCAATTGGTCTGTCCTCTTAACTCCATCACTGTAGTCTAACTTTATTTTGTTTTAGTTTGACTTGTCAACGGCAGGTCGATGTAGGTCCCTTCCTCGCTGCATGAATAATCTAGACAGCATGAGTCTGGCAGACACCGGGCCTCATTCTCTTCAGAGCATATCTTTCATTTTAAAAACCTGGAAATGCACTTACACAGATCAAGTCTCCCCTCTATCAGTCTATGAAGATGACAGATTCTCCCTTGGCTAATGCTATCAGGATATTGGAACCTCATTTCATTGTCCATCTGTGTGGCCGTCAGGACCTGAGGAAAAAAGACACATGGAAGTCTACGCCTACACAAATGGACGGTTATGTAACTCAGGGATGCTTGTGGCTTGGGCACATGCAGAGTGAGAGAGGGCCCTTTCCCCCAAAGGACTGTTGCTTATGCCATGACTCTCACCACTATGTTAGTATTAATTTGTTATAACAGCATGCTGTCTCTGATGAGTTTTGGCGGACAACCAGTGCAGATCTGCATGCGTGTGTGTTTTGAGTTGTCAAGCTGTCTGTTAGCACCAGAATTTAATCATGTCTCTGCATAATTCTGTTGACACAACATAGCTTACATATACAAAGTCAATGATTCGTTTACACTACACACATGATTTAACATACAGCACGTTATTTGGCAGACATTTTTTATCCAAAGCACATTCAACATTATAAGAAGATATATGCTAATCACTCATTGAAACACTGCAGGGAAAATGCAATTGTTTTACCCCAATAAAGGACCAAAAACCAGCTTACACTTGGTCAACATGTGTCACAACAAGTTTGCCACAAGAAGCCGAGAGAAAGCACAAAAGCAGTTGGGCGTCAGTAGCATGTCTGGGAATCCAACCAAGGACGTCTCTTTGATGTCCATAACCCGCCACACAGTGGTGTCTGGCAGACGAAGAAATATCTCTGTAGAGAAGGCCCCGCACCACTGAGTTCCTAACATTTAACCTGCTCATGCTATAGTACTCTATATATTGTTGTCTCCCACTGACAAAGATGCAAGGACGAAGCGGCTCTTAAGTGCAGACTGCAGAGAACAGTGGGGGGCTGGGGAGGAGAGCATGTGCTGCCAACAGTAGCCTACATTGAATCATTGCAGTTATTTACAATAGTTAGCGACCACATTTATAGTCCAATAAAAGTTGGTTGTTTTCCGGTTATCATCTATGTACAGTGTATGGTGTGAAAATGGATGGATGGAAAGTTTTTGCCTTAAATAATGAGCACCACACCATGTGGCGTGCACAATCCTCATCTTTAAGTTCATGTGATTTCCTAAAATCCAGGGAAAAAAAACATTGATCTCAATCCAGGAAAAAAAGAGCAAGGAGAAAATAACATGTCACTTCAGATCGCATGCCTGTTGCTGAAATATGATGTGCTTATTACCGCCTATGATAGAGTAACAGCAGGTTTGTGGTAGTGTGGTTAAGGGCTTTTGTTGATAGAAATTGATTCCTGCCTTTAACAGGGGAACAGATTTTCTAACTTCCTCTAAAAGTAAGCCAATTTAATTTTCTTAACCAAGGGGTTTGGCAGGTTAGAGGTCAGGTCTGTTAGCTTAAAAACTTATTTTGAGGAATTTTCTTTTTACACTTTTAGGCATGCAGCAGAATGATAACCCTTTAAAATACCCTGCTTCTCACTGATCAGTAGGTTTGTTGTAACCAGTGGTGTAAGAGGAGATGTGGTGTCTTTTTGTGCGATAGTGCTACATTTAATATGCTAAATTTGACTGGATTTCTTTGCCCTGTTAGTCCTCATCAGGTTAGTTTAACATTGCCACTTGATGGTCTAGTAAATCAGGCCCTGCTGTCTGGTTAGACTACTGAACTTTCTGAGACCTTGACATGACCACATAACCTTCCCACTTCAGTTGACTTCATAGCAGCAGGCTAATTTCTAATGACACATCAACAGCTTTTTTTATCCCTTCCCAAGCTAATGGCTCAGTAAACCCTAAAAGTAATGAACTCTCTGACCACATGCAAGATTTGAAAGCAGATGTCTCTTTCTCTACACCAAAGAGCCGTGAAGCCTCTCTATAAGACCTCTCAGAATTCCCTTCAGTTAAGCTCTGCGGCTTACCAATATTATTTCTCTATTTTCAAGAGTCTTTAGTAGCTCTCACACTCAACAACAAACTTCCTCAGGAGACAGGAGATGGCTTCTGTGTGGTATTTCTCTCCACGGGTGATCAAGGGGCAGCACTTGATCACAGGGTTAAACTGTGGAGACTGAGGACATGTGTAATGAATTCAAGGCCCTCAGATGCTGGATCTCGGGGATATTTCATCAATCCAGAAGCTCAGTGTTCTTCCAGAACCAAAGCGCCACTATTAAGCAGCCACAGACCACCACCAAGATGAACAGCCAAGTGCAGTCTGCTCAGGCACATCACTGCACATTCTTGCCATAATTCCACTCTCAACATCAACACCACAATGACTTACAGGGCTTTAGAATATGGCATGAACAGGAACACAGCACATGCGCTGTGAACACACTGTATTGCCACAGTAAATATGAGATAAACATGATAGCGCCCATGCTAAAACAGGGTTTTGTTTTTATACTTTTATACAAAGTGTGTGAGGGAAATACAGAACATATCTTCATTCAAAAATTAATATATATAAGACTGGGCTTTTGATGAAAGCAGTATATTATTTCTGAGGATATGAGAGGCAGGCCACATGGGTCAAAATAACACTGAAAGTGAAGTTAAAGAACCCTCACTGATAAACCACCATAGGGGGTCAAACAGCATGTGTCTCCACATAGTAACACACAAGAGACATGAGGATGTCCACTTTCAATGTGCAAAGTTTTGAACCCTAAACACACGTACTGCAAGTAAGAAGGACCCAACATAGCAGATGCTGTTCAAATACCATGTGCGAGTGTCAGTGCGCTAAATCCTACAGTTAGCCTCCTCTGTTAACCTTTAGCTTCAGCTAAAGAATTAAAGCAACAATTCCCAACCGTATCTGCAATACTTGGAAAGTAGCTTCTAGTGCAGCTTAAATTATTTGAAAAAAGTGGAAATTCAATATTGAGACATTCAGGGCTAGATTTATCAAGCCGTTTGCGCCTGTTTCCAGGCGCTAATTGGTCGCAAAGACAGACGTAACCGATGCGGGCTATTTACAAACAGGGCGCACTTGGGTAAAATCGCAGATTGTCTGCCACATGAGCGAGAAGAGACAAGTTGCGCTTTCAATATGCGTTCATGGGAGGGTCGTGGGGAAAGTGGGAGTTCCACCCAAAAAGGTGGGAGGATAAGCGCAAAGTGCACCTAATTATATATTCCGTGGTATTTACTTAAAGACTGTAAGTAAGAGCGCGCCTCTATTCTGCGGGGGAAATTCTCTGCCTCTTAAAAGCAGGTCTAAACCAGCCGCAATCAAGTTTCCTCGTAGACCTTTATGCCGCTGGTGAAATGGCAACAGTAATTTGAGCAAGACGAAGACATAGGCGAGGCTGAAAATATTTTTAACACAAGAATCGCACTTTGTCAGTGAACACAACATCATTTAGCGTTACAGATCAAGCAGCCATGCAATATTAGAGTTACTGGAAGAAATCAAAGATGAAATTGAATCTCCCACTCAGCGTTCAAATCCCATTCCAGCAGCTGTTAAACTCCTCGCTACATTACAAATATTGGCATCAGGATCATTTCAAACAGTCATAGCATCAGCAGTGGGAATATCGCAGTCTGCACTCAGCCGTATCATAGCACAAGTACTGCTTTGCTACAGCGCAATTTACGGTATAGTGGGCGGAGAAAGACGCTGATTGCCTGATGGGTGTCAGGGTTGATAAATACTGCGCAAAATGTGGAAGCATAGCGTGCGCTATTACCGAACTCGCATAAACAGACGCAGCGCAAACTGCGCTAGTGTTAGTAAATTAGGCCCTCAGTTAGCTGTTACACCTAAACAGTAAATGCATTAAAACTATTTAGCAAGAGATGTCGAAACAGTTAGCTAAAAGTAAATAAAATGTTTAGAAGGCTAATTAATAAATGAACACTTCAAATAACTTGGTAAAGGATAAATGGTTAAAATAGCAAAAAGACATAGATAAACAGTTGAATTCTCTAAGTAATGGACAAATGGTGAAAATAGTCAGCTTAAAGTATTGGCTAAATGTTCGAAGTAGTTAGCTAAAAGTAGTGGATTGGTTGAAATAGCACAAATTAAATAGCAGATTAATGGATAAGGCTAAAAGTAGTGTACAAATGGTTGAAACGGCTCAGAGTCATGTATAAATGGTTAAAATAGTGAAAGTAATGGATAAATGGCTAAAATAGATGATTGCTAAAAGTAATGAATAACTGGTGGATTGCAAACCTGACCAAAACAACTCCATACATTTGGAACATAATGGGAGGTTATGAGCTCATTTGACAGCGCTGTAGGGCTAAATCAGACAAAGAAGGTTGGGAACCACTGATGTAAAGTATCAGTCTGTATAGTAGTGTGATTCAACCTTTACCCAACATATACGGTATAGTATACAGTGTATGATTATTTACAGATGGAAACGTTTTCATGCAGTTCTGACCACAAGCATATAAACAGGCAACTCAAAAAATGGAGCATCAGTGGCATTGCTTCTGCAATCATTGATCCTGATTAGCACTGCTGCAATTTATCAGGAGGACATTAGGTTAACTACTCTCATTTAGTCAAGCAAGAAGAACTCTGCATAGGACCCTTCATCATCATCTTGCAATTTAACAGTGAAAGGATTTGGCCCCTACATTTTTGTGTCCTATCATCTCATTTTTAAGTCATCAATCTTCCCCACACAGGTTGCGTTGTTCTGCATACAGACAATGTTGTTCTTTAACCGGAGACTCCTCTCAGTCTGCAGGAAGTGCTAGCATTGTGTCAGGGGGCAGAGATTCAACTCATTAACTTTGAGCCTCAACACTTGAGGGATCTTGAGAGCTGAATGACAACGGGGTTATGCTACCACATTGGCTGCTGTTGGCAGACAGAGCTGGGCTATGTCACTCGGTTCAAGAAGTACACGTTTGTGTCTGTTAAATCCAAAACCAATTTTCATTCAGCAGCCTGCTTAGTGGGGAAGCTAAATTCACTAAGCCTGGTCTGTCGACAATATGACGTGGGACTTCTTGCCAGTGACTGACTGTGAAGAAAGCCTTGTTATGCTGAAATGAGCAAGATTGTGCATTGTGTCATGCATTCATAGACTTTCCAAAGGGATGTGTTTTTGTCATGGAAACTATGTATTGTTGTGGGCTTTGTTTTCATCTATCTGTCACAAGAGTCTGTTTTGTGATCAAACATAACCTATTGTGAAAGCTGAAGACATTCACCCCTGCCCTCTAAGTCAGGGCACAAACTCATTCAACTACATGCTCTCAGGGCTTCGTCATGCCTGCTTGGTTAAGACAAATTGCATGGCAGAGCTGTCTTCTCTCACAGACTGGCACTGCTGACCAACTGCTCTCCCAATGCTGTTGAGAACAATGCCAGGCTCATTATGCCTATCTTGTGTCCTAAATGTTGCGCATGCCAGGCAGTCTGTCTGCTTTAACTTACTGTTGTGTTCTCACACTTGGCTTCAAATATCAGTGTGGCCTGTCATTGTTGGAACTGGAATATAATGTTCTTGCTGATCCTTGTCCACTATCAGATCTGCATTACTGTAGCTCACAGGCTGTGTAGAGGTGAATAGCCCACCTTTGTCGTTTCAGGTACAAAGCCATCACTCTATCAGCAATTGAGATCTGAGCTCTAGCAAAGGAAAGGTCAGTGGGTGGTTTACATGTCCAGTGTTTTACAGGAAGGGTAACATGAGACCTCCTTTAAAGCTCTGGTTTTAAAACGATTTAGATAGGAATGAGGTGATTAACAGTCATAATGGATTTTGCACTCACAAATCTAAACTCTTACCCCCTTTAAAATGCCACAAAGAGACCCTGAGGACTGTTTGAGCGTTTTCAACCTTCCAGGCACGTGTAGAGGCCATACTTTGCACTGATCACATTTGAAAACAAATAGAGGGGTGGAAACCACAAGCCCTTTTGAACATTTTAAACACATGCCTGCTGCTACTTTTTGACACGACAATCACCCAGTAGCAATCTTGTTATGAAAAGAGCATGACCTGACTCTAGACATAAGACGATATTTCATCACCTTATTTCCCATGGGGAGTTGATGCAGGATCTTACTTTAGGAACTCTAGTGGTATCCACAGTGCTACTGGTGGGGTGGCGAGCACTGATGGATCTTTCAGCACATCAAAGTTGCTTTTTTCTTATCCACTGTAAGTCTGGCATTTAAGACTGTCCTCTCGCCTCAAGTTCATGTGGGTTTGGAGGGCAATAGTGAACACAAAACACTCGGGGGTGCTCTATGTGGCTTGGGTTTTGGCTAACACATTGGCCAAAAAGGGGTCAAGAACACAAGTGTGCGTGTGTGTGTGTTTTGGGAGGAATGGTGCTTGTAACTGAGCATAGTATGAAATAGAAACAGATGACGGGCAGCATTGAAAGCTGTCTCTGTCCTCGAAGCCACATTTCTGGCTGCAAAGGTAATCATCCCGGGGAGACGGTATCCAGTGTTGTTTTTGAAAGAGTGTGATCATACTAGACTGTCTTACTGATGGTAAAGCGGTTTGCAATGTTTATGGAGAGATCCAAATGAATGGGCAATGTAGATCTCCAGTGTACCTTGAAAAAAAAAAAACTCCTCTCCTCACCAGCCTGGATGGGAACTGAGTGACTGGCTTGTTACAAAAACACAGATGTCTCAAATCACAGAAAAGAAGGTATTCAGAGAATCTGTCTAGCGATAGCAGGTGGTTTTGTCATTAGAGGACATTGATGTCCTTGGCCTGATGATATGCTACATTTGGACTCAGACAGGTATGTCCCCTGTCTAGACCCATGAGGATACCTTCAATCTCTATACCTAGATTGTCTAGATGAATCTGGCTTGGACTATTTTTAGCCATGGTAGCAGCATATGGCACTAGGGATGACAGTTTCAGTCAGTCCACCACTTTGGAGTAGATTACCATATCTCAACAAATATTGGATGGATTGCAATGAAAGTTTGGACAGATGCTCATGGTCCTCAGGAGATGGCGCCTTCTGACTTTAGTGATCCATTGACTTGTCCTCTAGCACCACCATCAGGTCAGAAGTTTTATTTGTCAAATACTTTGGTTTACGACCAAATACCCGCAAAACTAATGCCATTCCTATCAGCCTCAGTTGTACGTTGTGTTGTGCTTATTAGCAAATGTTATGCTGACACGCTCAACTGAGATGGTGAACATGGCAAACATTAGACCTGCTACCTGTTAGCATTGTTAGCATTGTCAGCATGCTGATGTTAACATTTAGCTCAAAGCACCGCTGTGCTTAAGTACAGCCTCACAGAGCTGCTAGTGTGGCTGCAGACTATATTTAAATCCAGAATTATATAAGGATTTTAATTTCTCAGTGAATCCCCAAAAAAACAAATGTAAGCCACACATTGACAGCATATTCCATTCTTCCTAGGTGATCACAGAAACAGGTGGTTGCAGTTTTTGTACCCTTTTCATCGCAAGGAAGCTAACAAAAACATGTCTTGGAGTGTTTGTTCTACCTAACAATAAGTATGTTTGACCACCCATTAAATGGACCAAGGCATGAATTTGGGCAGAGAGGAACAAATCATCCCGTGGCTGGGAATTGGTTTTGTGTAGCCACTGGCCGCCAGAGGAGCTTGTTTAAACAGACCCAGACTGAAAGACTTAATGACCATGCTGACAGCAGTCATTCGAGATGTCTAGGGAGGCTGGAGCGCTGTGGCTGAGAGGGAGAGAGTCTTACAGCTGCAGAGTGAGAGGGAGGGATGTTGTGGTCACCGTTTCTTAATGTAAGCTCCAAAGAAAAGAGGCGCACGAGATTCATTTTTAAATCTGACTTCAGTAATTGTTCTCCCACCAAACCTAAACCAACAGAATATAGGATATACAGTCCCGTGGCGGCCTGCTGTGTTTTTCCTGCCACCTCAAACGTGTTCTGCTGTTTGCTCCAATGTCATCTCAATTAAATATCAGCATATGGACAGAGAACAGCTCAGACTTAAAAGTAGGTTTGTGTTTTGTAGTAGTGTTTAAGGTAGTGGTGAGCTTGGATTGCATCCTAAATATAATCACACATATTTTGGAGTAACTTTTGCTGAATTAATTGATTCCCTAAAACCTATTTTAGAACTATTTACTATTTACACGTGCTTAACACGTGCTGACAAGCAGTGGATGTGCATATGTAGAGGCACTAGTGGGAAAAGTGGTGCAATTACAAAAAAGCAATTTCTGAACCTTTCGTTCATATAATCCCTAGAACTGAGACCGCTGTCCATTTTCTAAAATTAAAAGATGACACTGTTGCAAGAAGAGTTGTTATTTTCACTTGAAATCCCCCGACCATTCCCTAGGTTTAAACCCTGCAGAGAGACCACATATGCTTGAAATGTCCTCAGGTCTTAAGGCCTCGTTATCTGATAGAGACTTGGTCTGCTGCTATGTTTTGATCCCTATAACTTGGACTATGCCAAAGCAAAGACAAGGATCCAGATATCAAAAGCTCTGAAGATCCTAATCGTCTCTGTACTCTATATACAGGCTCACTATATATAGTTACAAAACCAAACGCTTTCATTATTGAAGATATTTTCTTCTTTCTAGCGTTCATTGGGTTATTAGAGCTTTTTCACCATTAAAAGCTGTCTGATGCGCAAACAACGCTGATAAAAGTGACGAGAGTGATCCAAAAAGTAAAACCAAAACATTAAGGCAAGGCAAGGCAAGGCAGCTTTATTTGTATAGCACATTTCAGCAACAAGGCAATTCAAAGTGCTTTACATGAAACATTAAAAAACAGTTAGAAAACAATTAAAAACAATTTCAAAGCATTAAAAGACAAAAATTAAAATGTAAAGAGCAATTAGAAAACAATTTAAAACAATTTAAAATCATTAAAAGACAAGAATAAAATGTACAGTGCAGTATAAGAATTTTAAAGAAAGAGCAGTTAAAAATAGGTTATTTAAAGAAAGGCAACATTAAAAAGATAGGTCTTCAGCCTGGATTTAAAAGAAGTGAGAGTTGCAGCGGACCTGCAGTTTTCTGGGAGTTTGTTCCAGATATGTGGAGCATAAAAACTGAACGCTGCTTCCCCCTGTTTAGTTCTGACTCTGGGGACAACAAGTAGACCTGAATCAAGATTGTGCTTAATAATAAAATCATTGATTAAAAATGATTTTCCTGCCAAAGACCTAACATTTAGTAGGGCTAGTGTTAGTGTGTTTTCATTTATTTTGACTGACTGTGGCTGACGAGTAATGTGTGCTAAGTTTGCAGAGTTTGCCGTTAAGTGCTTATTCGTTATTCTTTTTCTATTACCTATCACAACATAAATTGTGGAATAATCTAATACACAGGGCCCAGGCTTGTCTTGGAAAGAGTCATGAGTGCTACTAGGCATGCAGCCTGGACCCGGCCCATATCAGTTAACGCTTGCTGCATTTTGTACACAAGCATCCTTATCAGTTTGGGGAGAAGGAGTTAGCTGCCGCTCTTGAGGGGGCAGAGGTGCCTGGCATTTTACTTTTGGCCGGGGGCGAACGATGGGAGAAGGAAGGGGGGCATACTTAGTTCCAGCATTCACCAGCTGCTTCATCTGGTCAGTGAACTCCAACATGGGGATGAGGGAAAGAGGGTGACGCATCTTCAAAGGCGTCCTCAAAGGCGTAGTGGTTGTTAAAGGAGTTTGAGTACTGTTGGACGGGTGAGAAGGGGGGTTGAGATTTCTCATCTCCGCTCTTTGGTCTCCTATGGAATGGGGAGGGCGATGGGTCCTCGTCGGGGTTGGTAAGGGGGTTTGAGGAGTGTTGGACAGGTGAAAGGGGGGGTTGAGATTTCTTGTGTCCGCTCTGTGGTCTCCCATGGTCAAATCCTTGCTCAGGTGGGGGCTGTGGTGGATCACTGCCGCACTTTGTTGTGTCTTCCTCTTGTTTTGTTTGTGTTGATTTATCTTGTCTCGTGCCCTTGGCCAAGGGAGTAGATGGGTGGTGCAGAAAGTAAAGTAGGCTAGAAGTGATTAAACTGAAAGATGCTACGTCCATGTCCTATGTCCACAGAGCTATAAGCGGAACCACAGTCGGGTGATAATTCTCTGTGGGTTCATCATTACTAGTGACATCTTTTACATTACACATAGTTATTTGATTCATTG